>NC_042620.1:26589427-26937670 GCF_901001135.1 Rhinatrema bivittatum | reverse complement strand
GATTCCTCTGCTTTGGGCAGATGAAGCAGGACATTTGGCACCTATGGCAAAGGGAAAAAGTGCTCCCTCACCATGAACCCAACATATGATACCACAAGGCGGGAGCCTCTGTTAAATGTAGGGGCTTTAATTTGTATTTTTTATTTTGACCCATTACTATCCTCCTGCTCCTTTGGGTTTCCTGCTCAACTGGCCCTAGTACGGGGGATCCTGGCACAATGAGCCTTATATAGTTATAAAAATGTATAGCCCGCTCTGTCTATAATTCTAGGTGGAATATAAGATTATATACAGATTATAACTCATAACTATCAAAAGAGTCCCAAACAAGACAAACAAAAATATTTATATACCCATGCTTCAAATATTATTCACCATATTTAAATTAGGTTTCTAATGTTAGAATAATGAGCATAGAAAATAATTGTATCTGTATCTTATGGATAGATCAGAAGATTCAATATTAGACAGATCCAATGTACCTAATATAAAAGAGACTGGGAAACTGCCCACGAAGCTTCCCCTCCCTCTCATTCTCCCTTCCACCTTCCCCTCCCTCTCATTCTCCCTTCCACCTCCCCCCTCATTCTCCCTTTCCCCTTCTCCCTTCCACCTCCCCTCCTCTATTCTCCCTCCCACTCCTTCTCACCTCACTCTCTCCTCCCTCCCCCTCAGTCACTCTCCCTTTGGATGGTCCTTGCCGCCGCCGCTACGGGTCCTCGCCGCCACGGGCCCTCGCTGCCGCTACGGGTCCTCCCAGCGCCATTTTTGTAAATAGGCAAACCTGGCCGACGTGCTCGCCCGCGCATGCGCGGTAGAGCTGCTCTCTACTGCGCATTTGCGGCACGTCGGTCAGGGCTCCCTTATCTAGTAGATTTACATGTACCGATACGATGCCTAACAGAAAACCCTGCATCTGACGAAGCAGACTCTGTCCTCGAAAGTTCATGCCTCCATAAACTGGTTAGTTTATAAGGTGCCACCCGCATCTTGTCATGTTTGCTAACACATCTATACCTCTGAACATTGGAATTGCAATATAGTAAGCCTTCCAAACCAAAACAGCATTAACTGCCAGCACTCAAACAGTAAAAACCCTACCTAAGAAAAGACAACACTACAAAAATTACCCCAGGCCCTATCAGGAAAACAGAACAAGCCAGGCCGCTATAGATTCCTACACAGAAACAGAATATCTCAACTCCATCACACATGCAGAACACAGACAAACCCTAACCAAATATGGAAAAAAGTGACCATAAAGTATAAATAGAAACATGCAGCTGGAAACTGCAACAAGCCAGACTGTATATAGTACAAGAATGGAAAAAAAAGAAACATTACCATTCCTCACAAAACAAACAATAAAACCAAGAAATATAAAACATCTTAATAGTAAAACCATGTTTCGATATGGTTCATAAAAATTTCAAAAGAGCTGATGAATAGGTTAATATCCAATAATTAATAACCCGTATTAAACATTTTTAAAATTTACCAAATACTAATATTTCAAAACATCAGACATATCAAAAGTCCAATAATTCAAACAAATAGGAATAAAAAATATCCTCCGCTCTCCATACCTGGGACATTTTGAATTGTAGTCATCTTGCGACTGTTCTGGATTAGTGGGGGAGAAGGACGGTGTACATTTTAACCTCTCTTTTGTTCACAAACACACGTTCATTCTCTCTTTCACAAACACACTCTCACACACAAACATAAGGTTCTCACCTACTCAAAAATCCTCTCTTCCTTGCTCACTCTCATGCACAAACACAAACTCTGGCCCTCACTCACACAGGCTCTCTCATGGTCACTCTCTCCCACACAGGCTCTTCCTCCCCAAACACACAGGCTTTCTCCCACCTCCACACACTCACAGGTTCTCCCCCCCCATGCACACACACTCACAGGCTCTCTTCCCCCACCTCACATTCTCTTGCAGTCATAGGCTCTCTCTTTCCCCCCCCCCCCACAAACACACTCTCTCACACTCAAAGGCTCTCTTTCCCTTCACACACACACACAAAGTTCTCAGTCACAGGCTCTCCCCCCATGCGCACACATTCACAGGCTCTCTTCCCCCACCTCACACTCTCTTGCAGTCATAGGCTCTCTCTTTCCCCCCCCCCCCCCCACAAACACACTCTCTCACACTCAAAGGCTCTCTTTCCCTTCACACACACACACAAAGTTCTCAGTCACAGGCTCTCCCCCCATGCGCACACATTCACAGGCTCCCTTCCCCCTCCTCACACTCACAGGTTCTCCCCCCATGCACACACTCACAGGTTCTCTTCCCCCTCCTCACACTCTCTCACAGTCACAGGCTCTCCCCCCCACTCACTAACACAAGCTCTCTCTCACACTCATAGGCTCTTCCCTATCTCACAGGTGCTCTCACACTCAAAGGCTTTTCCCCCTCCCCCACACGCAAACTCTCTCTCTCCCTTGGCCTCTGCTGCAGCACACCCACAGCCCCCAATCTTCTTGTTGTGCCGTGGTGGGAGGCAAGGTGCAGGTGGCCTTTATTTGTTGCACCACAGGAGGGAAGCCATGTGCTGATGACCCTTTGTTCTGTGGTGGGTAGGTGGTGAGGTGTCAGCAGCTCTAGGGGGGGGGGGGGCAGCTTTTCATGCAGTCAGGTGAAGAGGTGTTGGCTGCTCAATGCCCTGTGCAGTTTGCTCCCTGGCCCTTCCTTCCCTCTCTCAATGCTCTGTTTTTTCCCTGCCCCGTTCCCCTCCCCTCCGCTCAATGCCCCGTGCAGTTTGCTCCCTGCCCCTCTGCTCAATGCCCTGTGCAGTTTGCTCCCTGCCCCTTCTTTCCCTCCCTCAATGCCCTGCAGTTTGCTCCCTGCCCCATGTCCCCTCCCTCTGCTCAGTGCCTTGCACAGTTTGCTCCCTGTCCTGTGCCCCCTCCCTCAGCTCAATGTCCTGCCAAGTTTTATCCTTGCCCTCTTCCCTCCCTCAGCTTACCAACTGTCTGGATTTTCTCCGGACCGCACAAAAATTTAAGGTACTGTCCAGATGTCAGACTAAATTGTCTGGATTTTAACCCTTCAGTCGAGTATAGCTACTTTTTTGTATATAATCTGTTTTTATTTTATTTGCAGGCCACAAGAAACATCAATATGCAATTTACAGGCTGACAGCAGGCTACCTTACAGGCCTATCCTGTAAAGTGCGGCCGCGTTTACCCTGCTCCTAAGCCGCTTTTTACTCATGTTCTGGCCGCGTTAGCCCTTCCTGCGATCCCGAATCCCCTTTAACCTACTCCTACCGCGTCCTAAATTCCCCGGGCAATCCCTTCCACCCACGGCATGTATATTGCATGCAAACGAGCGAATTAGCTATTCCCTAGCATCCCGTAACCTGCGCCCCGACTATCGCTAGTTTTCCCTGCTGTTTTGTCGCGCGTTTAACCTGCAAACTTACTGCCTACCCTGACCCCTGCGGTAGAGGCAGGGGTAAGGGTAGATGGCAAGCTTTCCCCCAGCCCCCGCTCACCTGCCCCGGCCGCGATCATGGGTGCCGGTCTCCGTGGGTTGCGCGGGACTAAGGCATTACGGACGCGGCTTACATTTACATATAATTAGTGTTCAGGATCGAGCGGTAGGTGAGTTGCACTGTGCGGGCGGTAACCGCGGGTGCCGTAGGCACTAACGCAGCTCTTCCTACCGCTAGGTACTGGATAGACCTGCTAGAGATAAAACATGTGATACAACATAATGGTTAACAAACAATATCAAAGCAGTCGTGCCAATACGATACATCATTCGAAGAAATCCAAAACAGCCTCAATAATAGCAAACTGCATTTGAAAACCCAACTAAAAAGGCCAAATTACAGGGTGATCATGATAAGCATATGATCCATAGTAACCTCTCAACCCCCACCCCCCCAAGCATAGCTACTTTTTCATTTGCATCGCCTTACCCAGACCAAGGATGCTGTGGTTTAATTCCACAGCAAACGGTGGCACTACGGCTGCTGAAAGTTGCATTGCGTGTGCAGGCACACCCTCTCTCCTTGCTGCCATGTAGCCTCTGGCTCACCGCTGAAGTAAAATAACACGCTCGGCCAGGACACCGGTATCTACCCTCCCGCCCATGGAGCAATAATAAAAGGCCCCACAGGGCTGCTGGCAGCTTCTCTCCCGCTCGTTGCTTAATAAAGCATTTCTTCACGGAGAGGGTGGTGGATGCCTGGAACGCCTTTCCGGAGGAAGTGGTGAAGACCAAAACTGTGAAGGATTTCAAAGGGGCGTGGGATAAATACTGTGGATCCATAAAGTCTAGAGGATGTGAATGAAGAGAAGAGGCATGGGGGTGGCTTGAGGGAATGATGGCTACTACCTGGAGATGAATATCCTTATTCAATAATGCGACTCCAACATTGCTCTATGCCAGTTTGCAGGTACTGGTTCTGATTTTCTCACAGGTCACACTGAGTTGCCAGCCTGGAACTTTTTTTCCCCACTGCAGCTAAAGTGGGAGGTGGAGGCCACTGTTGGCTTCAACCTTCAATTTTGACAGCAATTTTTAAATAGCCTAGATTCAATTTAGATTACTATGCATTATTTAATATTGTTTTATATATTATGATTGATTCTGGAGTGAATATCATTTATTTCTTTTGTTATATCATGCAAAAAAATAAAGAGAAATACATGGGGGCCCACAAACATTTTTGAGGCTGAAAAGAAGTCATTTCCTAAAAGGTTTGGAACCCTTGTCTTAGTGTATAGCTGCAGGGAATGGTGCACCACCTTTTCCCTGTTTTTCACCAAGATCTGACCAGTACTGCCTTTAGCTTTTCATGCTTCACTGGGTTGACCAAAGTGCCTTTCTACTCGCCTAAGCTATCCTGTGGACAGGATGGATAGGCCTACTATTGACAGGGTGGGAGTGTGGGTGAGCCTCAGGCCTAGCTTAAGTCCCTGCTCAGAGGTTTGGGCTAGCAATCCTATTTCAGGTATTGCTCTTCATCCCCTGACACTCTTAACATCTGAAAGAAGTGGTCAGATCTGTCTGGTACTTTGAAAGATAGGGTCTGCCACAGACTGCCACTGTTGCTGCTTCTTCTTCTAAGTGCCGATTGGCTGACAGTCACAATGGGCAGAAAACCCAATCATTGGGCGCACGCCTGCAAAAGCATTCTTTCCTTCAGATGCTAGTGGACTGCCGTTACTTTCGGGAGGGCTCTCTGGCCCCACTTTTTTTTTCAGTGAGCTTGTGACTTTAATTCTGTGTGCAGTTCTGGTCACTACATCTCAAAAGGCTATAGCTGCACTGGAGAAAGTGCAGAAAATGGTGACCGAAATGATAAGGGGCTGTTCAGTTTGGAGAAGAGACGTCTGAGGGGAGGATATGATAGAAGTCTACAAAATCATGAAAGGACTTGAACAAGTTAATATAAATCGATTATTTACTCTGTCAGATAATAGAAGGACCAGGGGGCACGCCATGAAGTTAGCAAGTAGCTCATTTAAAACAAATCAAAGAAAATTATTTTTCAGTCAGCACCTAGTTAAGCTCTGGAATTCATTGCCAGAGGATGCGGTTACAGCAGTTAGGATAACTGGGTTTAAAAAAGGTTTGGATAAGTTCTTAGGGGATAAATCCATAAAC
Organism: Rhinatrema bivittatum; assembly: GCF_901001135.1. Taxonomy (NCBI): domain Eukaryota; kingdom Metazoa; phylum Chordata; class Amphibia; order Gymnophiona; family Rhinatrematidae; genus Rhinatrema; species Rhinatrema bivittatum. Next base: position 26,932,035 of record NC_042620.1, on the reverse strand, counting down.
TGCTATGATGGTAATTAAAAAGCAATAGAAGCATGTGATCTATCTAATGTTTGGGTACTTGCCAGATACTTATGGCCTGGATTGGCCACTGTTGGAAACAGGATACTGGGCTTGATGGACCCTTGGTTTGACCCAGTATGACATATCCTATGTTCTTATGTAAATTACTAATGGGCTGATGCAGTATGGTGCGGTCAACTGAGCGCACAGTTAGCCCCCATTTGGCCACGCGTTTTCGACGCACTATTTTTACCCCTTACACAGTAATAGCAAATGGAAAACGCGCAGCCAACCCCACCGAAACTAATAGTGCCCGCAACATGCAAATGCATTTTGATGAGCCTATTAGTTAGTCCCGCGCAAACCAGAAAGTAAAATGTGCAGCTAAGCCGCACATTTTACTCTCAAAGGCAGGAGTTAATTTTGGCTGGCAGCGGGAAAGAGTACAGAAAAGCAGAAAAAAACTGCTTTTCTGTACATCCTCCGACTTAACATCATAGTGATATTAAGTCAGAGGCCCCCCCGCAAAAAAAAAAAAAAAAAAAATCAGCCCATGGCTCGTGGGTTGCAAGACAGATGCTCAATTTTGCCGGCATCCGTTTTCCGAACCCGTGGCTGTCAGCAGGTTCGACAATAGACGCCGGTAAAATTAAGTGTCGGCTGTCAAACCCGCTGACAGCCGCCGCTTCTGCCAATAAGGAGGCGCTAGGGACGCGCTAGTGTCCCTAGTGCCTCGTTAACGCAGGCCCTCATTTGAATACTAAATCACACACCCAGGAAAGTGGCCTGGGCACGTGTTGGGAGAGCGGGCACTCGCCTCGGAGCGCCGGCTCTCCCGTGAATTTTACTGTATCAGCCCATATGATAGTATGCTTTTATGTTCTAAGGAAACTGTTTTGTTTTCATCCAAGAGTTAAGAACATAAGAACATGCCATACTGGGTCAGGCCAAGGGTCGATCAAGCCCAGCATCCTGTTTCCAACAGAGGCCAATCCAGGCCATAAGAACCTGGCAAGTATCCGAAAGCTAAGTCTATTCCATGCTACTGTTGCTAGTAATAGCAGTGGCTATTTTCTAAGTCAACTTAAATAGCAGGTAATGGACTTCTCCTCCCAAGAACTTATCCAATCCTTTTTTAAACACGGCTACACTAACTGCACTAATCACATCCTCTGGCAACAAATTCCAGAGTTTAATTGTGCGTTGAGTGAAAAAGAACTTTCTCAGATTAGTTTTAAATGTGCCACATGCTAACTTCATGGAGTGCCCCCTAGTCTTTCTACTATCCGAAAGAGTAAATAACCGATTCACATCTACCCGTTCTAGACCTCTCATGATTTTAAACACCTCTATCATATCCCCCCTCAGCCATCTTCTCCAAGCTGAAAAATCCTAACCTCTTTAGTCTTTCCTCATAGGGGAGCTGTTCCATCCCCTTTATCATTTTGGTCACCCTTCTCTGTACCTTCTTCAATCGCAACTATATCTTTTTTGAGATGCGGTGACCAGAATTGTACACAGTATTCAAGGTGTGGTCTCACCATGGAGCGATACAGAGGCATTATCACATTTTCCATTTTATTCACCATTCCCTTTCTAATAATTCCGAACATTGTTTGCTTTGACTGCCGCAGCACACTGAACCGACGATTTCAATGTGTTATCCACTATGACGCCTAGATCTCTTTCTTGGTTTGTAGCTCCTAATATGGAACCTAACATTGAGTAACTATAACATGGCTTATTTTTCCCTATATGCATCACCTTGCACTTCACATTAAATTTCATCAGCCACTTGGATGCCCAATTTTCCAGTCTCAGGTCTTCCTATAATTTATCACAATCTGCTTGTGATTTAATTATTCCGAACAATTTTGTATCAGCTGCAAATTTGATTACCTCACTTGTATTTCTTTCCAGATCATTTATAAATATATTGAAAAGTAAGGGTCCCAATACAGATCCCTGAGGCACTCCACTGCCCACTCCCTTCAACTAAGAAAATTGTCCATTTAATCCTACTCTCTTTTTCCTGTCTTTTAACCAGTTTGTAATCCACGAAAGGACATCACCACCTTTCCTAGAAGCCTCTCTCATGAGGAACTTTGTCAAACACCTTCTGAAAATCCAAATATACTATATCTACTGGTTCACCTTTATCTACATGTTTATTAACTCCTTCAAAAAAAGTGAAGCAGATTTGTGAGGCAAGACTTGCCTTGGGTAAAGCAATGCTGACTTTGTTCCATTAAACCATGTCTTTCTATATGTTCTGTGATTTTGATATCTAGAACACTTTCCACTATTTTTCCTGGCACTGAAGTCAGGCTAACTGGTCTGTAGTTTCACGGATCACCCCTGGAGCACTTTTTAAATATTGGGGTTATATTAGCCACCCTCCAGGCTTCAGGTACAATGGATGATTTTAATGATAGGTTACAAATTGTTACTAATAGATCTGAAATTTCATCATCATACCACCCACTGTGCTGCAAGTTTACACTTGTATTTTACACTTTAATGGGTCCCTGAAGCAGCGGCTCGCGAAACGCGCGTGTCGGACCACTGACTCAGACATCAATTAAGGGAAGTAACCTCTTTCAAGTTTTAAGTAAAAATCAAAAAGTATATATATAAAAAAATTTTGTTTCAAATATTGGACTTCCTGGACCTATGATTAAAGAAGACCCATTAAAGTGCAAAATACAAGTGTAAACTTGCAGCACAGTGGGTGGTATGAAGGCCCTTAATTCATCACTAATGTGTTTACATTAAGTTGGAGAAAGTTCAAAAAGAGATATAGCATTTACAAAAAAAAGTGTGATACCACGTTTCTGGTTAGTGTTTATGCAAACCGTGGGTACGTACATAAAGAGATATTTCTTCTATTTGGTAATTGAAGTCTCCCATTATTACCGCACTACCAGTTTGGTTAGCTTCCCTAATTTCTCTTAGCATTTCATTGTCCGTTTCACCATCTTGACCAGGTGGACGGTAGTATACTCCTATCACTATAGTCTTCCCCCACACACAAGGGATTTCTACCCATAAAGATTCGATTGTGCATTTAGTCTCAAGCAGGATGTTTATCCTGTTGGACTCTATGCCATCCCAAACAAAGTGCCACACCTCCTCCCGGGTGCTCATCTCTGTCATTGCGAGTTCTTCTATCGGTTGATTTTCTAGGCCTTTTCCTGAATACAGGAAGATTTAGACTTACTTTGCTTGTCAAGGTTCACTAATCTGAAACAGTGACTGTAATATTTCCATAAGGTAAAATATGCTTCTCGTTGGATTTCACATCACGCCCCTGCCTTAGACATCTCTGCTACGCATCAGGGTTTTGTGTCTCTCTCTCTCCTATGATTTTCTTTTTATAGAACCTAACTCTTTCTCCTCCTGATCACGTTTTTAGGTTTGCTGCCTCACAGCCAAAAGAAAAAAAGGTGATGCTTTCAGCAGTGTGGGGTTTCCCCAATTTGTTCTCCTCGGGCAGCTTATAGCTTGGGAATCATCCATGTCTAAGGACTGTTATCCTGCTTGTCCTCGGAGAAAGCAGAGCTGCTTACTTGAAACAGGTGTCTTACAAGGAGATCAGGTTGTCAGTCCTTACGAAACCTGCCCGCCTCTCCTGAGAGTTTATTCTCCATGTATTATGCATATCATGGCTTGAGGGGCTCGATGTAGGGAGCAGAATGAAAACTATAGGTGCACATGTTTGCTAGAGTATGTTTGAAAGTTCTAGACTCTTTGAGATCAAAGTCCAGGCTGGGTACTATCCGCTGATGTCACCCATGCGTGAGAACTGATATCCTGCTGTCCTAAGAGAACACCTGCTACAGGTAAGCAACACTGCTAAATAAACTGTTTCAGTGAATCTCTAATTGAATAGAAACTGACACAACCTCTACATGATGCAAAGTTAAACACACAACATCTTTCTGCAAATTTTAAGGAATTACTATTTTACAGATTCAAAATAAGAAAATGGTAAATATGACATGGAAAATGTTTGTGCACCCATTCAGTCAGTACTTGCTAACAGCTCCTTTGGCACAAATAACAACTTCCAAATGTTTTCTGTAGCCAGCTAAGGAAGAGGAAGAGGGGCGTGTTTTATGATAATAGCGCACATTGCAATAAATAGACTATCAAGCTAGGTTGAGAGAACATTGTACAAATCTCATCTTTGGGTGAGTTTCCTCACTCCGAAGGACATCAAATCTTCACAAGAATGTACTGTTCTGTTCGTACGTCTCACTCTGCATGTCAAAGTGGCCCCTAACCCCTACACTACTCCCTAAACCTCACCTCGAGTTACGAGGTGGGCCTCCTATAGTAGCATAAATAGCTGTTTACTATGGTGTCACCCCCAGAGGCTTGCGCTCTCTCTCTCCCCTCCCTCATCTCAGGGCCCTCCTCCAATCCTCCCCCCATCTCAGGGCCCTCCTTCAATCCTTCCCCAGCCTAAAAATGCCCAAAATGCAATTTGGGGAAAAAAACTGCAATTTGTGTTATGGGCGTATCACACAGCTTAATGCCAATGAAAAAGGTGTAGTTATTTTCTGCATTAAAACTGTGCAATATGGCTTCGCAAAGTGGGAAGCCAGCCCATTTTCCCTAAAATCCCACCAACTCCTCCCCTTTTAAAAATTTGCATCGCACCATGCGTTATGGTGCTTTTCGCATGCATTAAGGCATTTTTCGCATGGGAAATCACCCATTACGAGAGTTGGAAAATAACCGCCTAAGTCTTTCTAGTCTGCCCATTGGATTTTTTTCCCCTCTTCCTTGAAGATCTGTTTTAGCTCAGAAATGTTTGCAGGTCTCCTTGAATTTAAGACTTCCTAGACTTGAACAGTACAGAAAATCTGTGGAGACTGTGAAGGTCATTGTAAAGCAGGGCTTCCAAAACCTGTGCTGGGGACCTTCCAGCCAGCTGGGTTTTCAGGATATCCACAATGAATATGCATGAGAGATTTGCATGTACCGTCTCCTGCATTTTCATTGTGGATATCCTGGCCTGTTTGTGGCTCTCAAGGACTGGAGTTGGCCACCCTGCTATAAGCAGTTTATGATTGATGTTGAAGTACGTTTCTTATCTTGTCTTGCCACAATAGCCAACCTTTTTTAAGCTTTAATTTCTTTATTGACTAGGGGAATTAGCTTCAAGCAAATATTGATATTCAGTTGAATCCAAACTTCCTTACACTCACACAATAGTTCCTTTACACCTGGCTGTTATACAAACCCAAAGAATAACAGCTCTGACCTCATGTTTAATAGCTAAGGTGTTCATTTCTTCAAAAGCATCACCCTTTTTTTTCTCCAAATGTATCATGTGCGGTTAGAGCCAAACAGTTCAATTTTAGTTTCACCAGTGCAAAGCGGTTTGCTCCAAAAAGTTTAAGGCTCATCAAGTTTTTATATTGCATACGTCAGGCAAGGAATTTTCAGATGAAGTAGTACAAAAGGGTTTTCTTCTGCTAACTCTTCCTTGCAGATCACTGTTATATAAACGGCATACTATGAACAACTACTCTAGAAGCAGCTAAACTTTTCAGCTGGTTGGTTAAAGCGTTCTGTGGGTTCTGATTTACAGAGTTGACCAATTTTAAGGCAGTTCTACCACAGATTTTTCTCAGTGGTCCAGCTCAACATCAACTTTCATATAACTTCCACTTCATAATGTTTGATATTGCTAGCTGAAAACATTTAGAACTTTTAATTGCCTTCCCCTGCTCTGAAGTGAATTACCTTCATTTTCAAATGCTCAGACAGCTGCTTATAGAAACCCATGGTTGTTGCAAACATTAACAAAAGAGTTGGGTAGCACACCTACCACCCTGGATTAGGCAGTATAGACACACAGAAGACATGTCCAAAAGAAAAACCAGGGAAACACTGCTTCTCTTGTAAAACAAAGGGAGAGGAGGAGGGGCAGATACATACAAAACAGCATGACAGACCAGCTTCCTTTATATACAAGCATAGGATAAAGGAGAAGTCTGTGTGATGGGAGTAGCTGGCTCAGAGGGTGATCGTGCTGCATGCAACTGCCAGAGCTCTTTCACTGCTATTATTCTCAACACTCAAAATAAATCACAGGCAATGCCCACACTCCCCATCTCATAGAGCCTAGGGATAGGAGAGAGGGTGGGAAGAACTCACAAGAGGCGGCTTGGGTTGGGGGAAGATGCAGCATGTGCGTTGTACAAAGCGACACCCAGCTATCGATCCTGCTCATTAATTACCACACGCCGGGCTCTAGGAAGAGGCAGCATGCATAATTATATGTTTTCAGACAGAAGCACCTGCATATTTAAAGAACCACCACCACTGTCTTTTGTTGCTGCACAGTTCTAAGAGCAGAGCCAAGGTGCTGGCCTGGATCTAAGCAGCAGGCAGTGGTGACGTTTCTATGGTATACAGGGCAGTAAACACTGATCTAAGAAGGAAGGAGTGGTTGATTACTTAACAAGTTAAGAGTCAATGCAAAAAAAAAAATGCACTTATACATTTAGAATGGGGAAATCCAAATATGAAGTACATGGCAGTAGTGTCAGATATGCACCAACCACAAGAGACCTCAGGGTGATCATGTCCAATTCTCAGTGTGACAAGGCAGTGGACAGAGCCATGTTAGGACACAGATAAGAAGCATATCCACTAGAAAAATAAAATAATGCCTCTACCGAGATCGCTGGTGATATCTCACCTCAAATATTCCCTTTTGGATACCATACCTCTAAAAGGGTAGACAGGCTAGAGCCGATCAAAGAAAGATTACCATAATGATATAGGGTCTTCACCAAAAGACACAGAAGATGACAGTAGGGGTATGACACAGATATTCATATACCAAAATGTTTCCCAAACTTCTCCTGGAGGCCCTAGCCAGTCCGGTTTTGAAGATTGCTTCAATGAATATGCATGAGAGATCTGCAAATGTTGGAGACCCAGTGTATGCAAATCTATTCATGAATATTCATTACAGATATCCTGAAGAGGGTTGGGAAACACTGAAATACATGTAGGTATAAAGCAAGCACAAGTAGTAAACCTTTTTCAGAGGAAAGAATGCTCTAGAATAACATTTCAGTATTAAACTGCAAGGGGGCAGATGCAGGAGCTTCATACTATAATCTCTCATTTTGCACCATTCTTTCCTCCGAAAAATGGTTGCTGCTTGTGCTCGATTTATACCTTTGAGATACCTGAATCTATCACATCTCTACTGTGTCTCTTCTGCTCTAGGATCTACTCTTAGGTCACCATCACAACCACCTACTACTGCCAGGTAACCAAAAGAACATTGAGGACCGAAGTTTGACACCCTGGTATAAATGTTTCCTGCTTGTTATGACAGCTTTGTATCTGTATTCTTTGCGTGTGTGATTGAGCATTGGTTTTTCAAAGGCCATAAACCAGTCTGATTTTCAGGATTTCTCTAATAAATATGTATTCAATAATCTGCATACAATTGAGGTAGTATGCAGGCAAATTTCTCTCATGCATGTTCATTAGGGCTATCCTGAAAACCCAATTGGTATGCAGCCTTTGGGAACCAGAGTTGGACATTCCTGCTTTATACTCTGTCACTACTACAAAAATGATTGTATGACAGTTTCCTCCCCAATGATTTTTGTGTGGTGTCCCATCTGCACCAAATTTTCAGGACAGGCTATGGGGATATGAGGACTGTCATGGGTAAATTCCCCCCCCCATGTAGATGTGTAGATCATACATGCATCCTGGAACATAGGCTACTTTAACTCTGGATGGAACGGCTTGCTTGTGTTTTATGTTTAACCTTCCTCAGGTACTATTTCCAACCTGGCAGAACCCATCTCAAGTCTATTCTCTAACATTTCCAACTGGGGAAAGAGAAGATCAGAAGCAAAGAATATACAAGTCTGGGATTAATACTGTCTTTTTGTCTAAGTGCTTAAAAAAGCATCACCATCACTTATAGCTGGTGGTTGTCTTGCCAGGAGGGGTTCTCCTTTGCTCACATTAGTACAAGCTCTGTATTAGCTGTGGCCATTGTTAAAACGTGAGGACCAGAAGCTCCTGATCACATTGATCTCATGCAGTGAAGGAAGTTTAAAAATGGTCACAGGTGGCTCAGGCCATAACAAGGGTTAAAACTGAACAATAGTAATACACCACCAGCAGTATCTTCATGTGCCTGGGGGTAGGGCAAGTCACTGACTCATTGATGTCCTGCTGCCAGGGGAGTACGCCATTTAAGGGCCAAGCCCAGCTACAGTAGTGACATTCTTCCAACAAGGGGAAAGCAGCATGGCCTGTGAGCCAAATACACACGTGTCTGCAAGATGGCATATTTGAGACTCCCTCCATTTCAGTGCTGTGGTAGTGGGGGGTGGAGAGGGAACACAGAACACTACCTTCACAGTGCTCACTGCCTACACACTGACCCAAAGAACAGCAGTAAGGTTGAAGAATCAAAACAATTAAGCTCTAGCATTTATTGCCAGAGGATGTGGTTAGTGCAGTTAGTGTAGCTGGGTTCAAAGAAGGTTTGGTTAAGTTCTTGGAGGAGAAGTCCATTACCTGCTGTTAATCAAGTTTACTTAGGGAATGGCCACTGCTATTAACTGCATCAGTAGCATGGGATCTTCTTGGTGTTTGGGTAATTGCCAGGTTCAACCTGTTGGAAACAGGATGCTGGGCTTGATGGACCCTTGGTCTGACCCAGCATGGCAATTTATGTTCTTGCTCTCCTCCTGGAAAAACTCAAGTGCTTCCTTTGGGTCCAAACACTGGTAATTTTAATGGAAACACTTTCAATTAAACTCATTCTCCTTCACTCTGACATCACTTAGATGCATTAAGGTGACAGAATTCAGAAGTTCTCCATAAAATACGAACAGCTAAAGCACAAGATTTTCCACAAACTACTCCACCACCTCTTCCCTGCTACAGTGAAATTGTTTTTTTTGTGGCAAACACGAATTCACTGGGAAGAGAGGAGTTGTGTTTTTCCCATGCAAGAAAAAGTATTTAGTCCTTACCAAACACTATGGAAGACAAACCTTTATTTTTCAACTTTGTGAAAACCATGTTTTGTATTTAATCATTAAAAGAACTCTTCAGGGCTACAAAAATAGTAGTAATCTCTGAGACAAATATAGCAAATGTGTGGTAGGTGCTGCCCACCATGTTTCTTTGACATTTTTAGGGGAAACATGTCAGTTAAGGTTCAGGATTGGCACTGGTTTATGCTTGGTTCGGAATGGGGAAGCACCAGACTCAGCAAGAGAAACAAGACAGATGGGCCCACCCTGCTGTTTTCATTTGTAAATCCCTTCCTGCTACACTACTCTCAAAAAGACAGCAGGTTCTACGGAGCTCCCAAGAACATCCTTTTAAATCTGCAACTCCCATCCCCTGAACACAGAAAAATTGCTTAGTGCAATGTTTCCCAACACTATGCTATGCTAGAGGCACAGCTGACCCGATGGGTTTTCAGGATTTCTACAATGAATATGCGTGAAACAGATTTGGAGACTTGGTATGCAAATCTGTGTCACGCATATTCATTGTAGAAAACCTGATTGGGTATGTGTTCTTCCAGGCGAGGGGGTGGGAAACACTGGCTTATCGCAAGCAAAAGTGTAATCTTATAGAATACACATCAACTGAAATTAAACTGTATCAAAAGTATTCAGTTAAGTGTGTTTCCTGTGCATGACCTTGACTGAAGGGCTAGGACAAACGTTTCATTTAGGAAGACACGAACAGTCAAAATAAGTTCTCATTTTTATTGGTTTAAAACAAATGTTTGGCACAGTTCTGTCATTAAAAGCGTAACTGAAGTACTATGGCCATGGCACTTCAGAAACAAGCTCCCCAGCCTTTAAAATGTGCTGCTTCACAGTGGGAACATTGACATCATTCACATTTAGTTCAAGAAGAAACCTCCCCCCCCACCCAAACCCACTTTTATTTTTCCCATAATAAACTTACACCCTTAATCTATCAAGAGCTTTCATGGAAATGCAGATGACTATGCTCCAGCTCTGGGAAGGTTTCCCCCCACAATAGGCAGCAGATGACCTCTGAACTGGGACCTCTCAGTGTGAACCATGTGGCAGATGGAGCTGCACCTTTTTTTTTTTTTAATCTGAGCTGGCCCAACCCTTCTGTACCAATGCTTTGGATTACAGATCACTACTCTCGAAGACAGTGTGGGTTCTAAATATTAAACACACGCATTTACTGTGAAATAACATTTAAAAGCAAGAAAACCCTGTTTTGGCTGTGGAAAATATGAAAGCTGGAGACCTACTCACTATCTGAAATTAAATTGTATGAAGTACAAATGCTTTAGATTTGACATATCCTCTGCATACCATGGATTTGCCTTTTTTGGTATAGTTAGAGTTGTAGATTTAAGTCACCACTTTAAGAAGCCTGGTTAGAGCAGCGGGCTATGAACCAGGAGACGATTGTTCAAAACCCCACTCTCGCTCCTTGTGACCTTGGGCAAGTCACTTTACCTGCCATTGCTTCAGGTACAGTAAGGGCGCGTAAGAAAAAGTGCAGAAGTGCCGGGCGCCCGCTCATTTGCCGCATGTACAGTTGAGATCACATACCGCTCGATACAGTATTTAAATGGCATGCAAATGCAAGCCGCGTCCAAAGCGCGTCCATGAAGCGCAATCCATTTTACTGTATCCTGGGTACGCTGGTACCTGTCATTTCAAATGACATTTGAAATGACAGGTACCAGGAAGTGGATGGTTCTCCTACAGGCCCCCCAGCAGAGAGAGACGAAATTTCAGTCCCAAACCAAACCAACCCAATCCAAGCCCCAGCAGAGAGAGACAAAACGTTCCCCTAGCCCCTGCTCGCCTGCCGCGGCCACGCAAGCCCCCAGCAGCAGCAGTGGAAGGGCGTCCATGGGTGCCGGTCTCCCATGCGAGGCGGCTTCCAACAGCCCCGTCGACGAAGATGAATACGCGCACGCCCGTACATCCAATTTGGGCGCTCAAGGCAGCGAAGGCGCATGCGCCCACACCGTGACCTCCAAGTCACGGCATGTGCGCATGCACCAGGTCACGGCCAAATTGGACGTACGGGCGTGCGCGTATTCATCTTCGGTGGGGCTGTTGGAAGCCGCCTCGCATGGGAGACCGGCACCCATGGATGCCCTTCTACTGCTGCTGCTGCTGGCGGCTTGCTTGGCTGCGGCCAGGGCAGGTGAGAGGGGGCTGGGGGAAGTTTCGTCTCTCTCTGCTGGAGCTTGGATTGGGTTGGTTTGGGACTGTGAAATTTCGTCTCTCTCTGCTGGGGCTTGGATTGGGTTGGTTTGGTTTGGGACTGTGAAATTTCATCTCTCTCTGCTGGGGCTTGCCTGACACTTGGATTGGGTTGGTTTGGGACTGGGCGGCTAAGTTCACCACACTAACGCCAGGGTCAGGGTAGGTGTTAAATTAGCAGGTTAAAGACATGGCAAGATAGCAGGTAAAAAGGAGATAATCGGGGCGCAGGTTACTGTATGGGAGGGAATAGCTAATCCGATCGTTTACATATATACATGCCGTGGGCGGAAAGGGATACGTGTCGAGTTCAAGAAGTGGTAAGGATCGGTATAAAAGGATAGTGAATCGCAGGTTAGATTTACGCGGCCAAATTGTGAGTACACAGCGGGTTAGAAACGGGGTAACTGTGGCCATGCTTTACTGTATCGGCCTGTTCGATTGTAAGCCCTCTGGGGAAAGGGAGATACCTACAGTACCTGAATGTAATCTGCTTTGAAGTGCTGAAAAGTGTGAAAAGTGAAATATAAAAAAAAATCTAAATAAAATCCTATAACTTAAAACGGAAAAGATGGAGTCAACCATCTGAGCTGCCTTTATGGTTTAGGCACTGTACGATAGGGCTTTTAAGAAAAACCATTAAGTAAAACATGAGTGTTTCTTCTGAGCACAACTATATTAGGTTCTTTCTGCAAGAGATCACATCCTGTACTAAATTTAACAATGATGCTAGATAAACACTAAAGAGTTCCATGGGATTTCCAATGTCCAAACAATTCAACAATTCATTTGAAAGACAACATCCTCAGCAGACTCATATGCTCCCTTCTTCCCTCTACAGGCTACTGCTAGGGCACTAACACTGCCTTAGAACGAGAAAAAAGTGTCCTCTACTGGGCTATCAATGCCACCTTCTATAGAACCTATTCATCTTTACTTTCTACTACAATTAAACACATTACAAGGTATACCTAGCACCATAAACCCACACATAAGAGACCATTCATTCTCTCTGGAGCTTACAGAGTAGTTGAGACAGATCGAACAAGACAAATAAGGGCTTTACGGGAGAACCAGTGTTTAACCAATTTTCATTTCCTGAACATACCCAGATCAGTCCAGAAAAGTGGGATATACCCAAGCCACCCTACCCTGAGCGGGAACCCGAAAAGACCCGCACGAAGCACACTCTCCCTGAAGGATGGTTCATCAGAAGCCTTAACGTCCAATCGGTAATGTTTCGTAAAAGTGTGAATAGATGACCACACTGCCACCCTACAGATCTCCTGAGGCGACAGTAACTGACACTCTGCCCAGGAGGTAGCCTGAGCCCTAGTAGAGTGAGCTCTGAGACCCAAAGGCACCTGACGCCCTCGGGCTATGTATGCCACGCAAATGGCTTCCTTAATCCACCGAGATATGGTCACCTCTGACACTTTGTCCCCCTTCTTTGGGCCACCAAAGAATGAACAAATAATCAGAACGTCTGAAGTCATTGGTAACGCCACACATCAAAAAGATGAAGGTGTCTGTTTTGAGAAGACTCCCGGGAAAAGTTAGGGAACCCCGGAAGCTCCACAGTTTGATTGACGTGAAAGGCTGAAACCTGACAAAGGACAGAACTGTACGTAATGATACCCGATCATCCTAAATCCGAAAACAAGGATCCCGACAAGACAGCGCCTGCAACTCAGATCCGACTGGCCGAGCAAATGGCCACCAAAAACACAGTTTTCAAAGTCAGATCTTTCAGGGAAACTCCACGAAGAGGCTCGAAAGGAGCGCCACATAGAACTTGCAGGACTAAATTCAAACTCCAATCCGGACACACCAAATGTATGGGAGAGTGCAAATGTTTGACCCCCTTAAGAAACCGAGCAATATCCAGATGCGCTGCCAGCGAACAGCCAAAGTTTCCCCACAAGGCACCTAGAGCTGCAACTTGTACACGAAGGGAATTGAATGCCAAGCCCTTAGCGAGGCCCTGTTGCAGAAAGTCAAGCACCCGAGGAACATGCACCGCTAAAGGGTCGCAGGAACGCTGATGACACCACGTCTCAAAAAGCTTCCAAACTCTCACATAGGCCATAGAGGTGGTTGGACGTCTCGCCTGTAGGAGGGTGGAAATATGACTTGTTCTAATAACCTCTCAAGCGTAAACGTCGCCTCTCAAAAGCCAAGCCGCGAGAGAGAAGCGATCCTCCCGATCCGAAAATATGGGCCCCTGACTGAGCAGATGCGTTAGATGAGCCAGCTGAAGTGGAACCTCTAGAGGCAAGCGTACCAGATCCGCGAACCACGGACGACTTGGCCACTCCGGCGCCATCAGAATCACCCTTCCTGGGTGCTGCTCTATGCGATGGAGAAGCCGACCTATGAGGGGCCATAGCGGGAAGGCATACAGCAAAATCCCCGTGGGCCAAGGATACACGAGAGCGTCTATGCCCACCGAGCCCTGTTCTCGGCGACGGCTGAAAAAACAAATTGTTTTTGCGTTCGCCTGCGCTGCCATCAGATCCAGCTAAGGAGTTCCCCATCTGGCACAAATGAGATTCCACACCTCGAGAGAGTTCCCATTCCCCTGGGTCTAGTTGCTGACGACTGAGATAATCGGCTTGCACATTCTGTATTCCCGCGACATGGGATGCGGCAATGCCCTCGAGATGGCGCTCTACCCAGGTGAACAGAAGTTGTGCCTCCAGTGCTATGGCGGGACTTGAGTCCTGCCTTGCCGGTTGATGTACACCACCGTTGTTGCATTGTCCGAGAAGACTCGCACCATTCTGCCCTGGATCCAGGGAAGAAACACCCGCAGAGCCAAACGTACAGCCCTGGTCTCGAGCCGTTTTATGGACCAGGACCTTTCCATTGCCGACCAAAGCCCTTGGGCAGACCTGTCTGCACACACCGCCCCCCAACCTGAGAGGCTGGCATCGGTAGAGATTATCAACCAATTCGGAGTGTCCAAATCCACCCCTATTCCAGATTGTCCAGTGACAGCCACCATGACAGACTGGCTCTGGATTCCGGAAGTAGAGGCATTGGTAGATGGAATTACTCAGACACCGGGCTCCAGCGAGACAAAAGTGCACGCTGTAAAGGTCTTAAGTGAGCGAATGCCCAAGGAAACAAGTCCAAGGTTGAAGCCATGGAGCCCAGGACCTGAAGATGATGCCACACTGTGGGATTGTTCCTTCGAAGAAGGGAATGTATTTGTTCCTGCAACTTCCCTATTCGGTCCGCCGCTAGAAACACTTTGCCCAGCAAGGTATCAAATTGTGCTCCAAGATAAATCAACTTCTGAGTGGGTTCCAAGTGACTCTTCTGCACATTGATTACCCAACCTTGGGTTCGCAATGTGAACATCACCATGTGTACTGATCTCTTGCAGTCCTCCCGAGACTTTGCGCGAATCAACCAGTCATCCAGGTACGGGTGGACCAAGATTCTCTCCTGACAAAGGAAGGCCACCACTACCACCACCTTGGTGAACGTGCGAGGAGCTGCTGCGAGACCAAATGGGAGGGCTCGAAATTGGAAGTGTCATCCCAAGACCTTGAACCGCAGAAACCTCTGGTGATTCAGCCGGATCGGAATGTGTAAATATGCCTCCGTGAGGTCCAGAGAAGCGAGAAACTCCCCTTTTCGAACTGCGGCCATCACTGTCCTCAGGGTTTCCATACGAAAGCGAGGACCCCGAAGGCAACGGTTCACCTTCTGCAGACAGAGGATGGGCTGAAACGTGCCCTCCTTCTTGGGGACCACAAAGTACACGGAGTACTGACCTCGTCCCTGTTGAGCCTCCAGAACTGGGACAATAGCTTTGAGCTCGAGAAGTCATTGTAGAGTCACCTGGACCGCCTCTCGCTTGATACTTGAGGCCACTCGGGACTCCACAAAAACCTCCCGGACCGGGTGCGAGAACTCCAGTGCATACCAGTCTTTGATTACTTCTAAGACCCAGCGGTCTGATGTAATTCTTGCCCATTCCGTGTAAAAGTTGGATAATCTGCCTCAGACAGCTTCAACGATGGAATGGGTGCTCGTGGCTTCATTGGGGTTTTTTTTTTATTACTTCCTGCACCAAGATGTCCCGAATCTCTTCCGGGCCGGCGACCCCCTCGAAAGGACTGCTGACACCCCGAAGCAGGTTTAGAATCAGGAGGTGCAGAGTATCTACCCACTCTGAAGCAGCAAGCGTCCCGAAACCTAGCTTGAAGAGGGAAGACTCTCTTAGAAGTTCTTTTATCTTCCGGCAACCGATTGTCCTTGGATTCGGCAAGCAGCTTTACTAGCTGATCCAGATCCTCCCCAAACAGGAGCTTGCCCTTAAAGGGTAGATTACAAAGCTGGGACTTGGAGGACAAATCCGCCGCCCAATTTTGCAGCCAGAGGAGACGCTGCACTGACACCAAGGACACCATACCTCTCACAGAGATCCACACCAGATCATACAAAGCATCTGCAACATAAGCGATGCCTTCTTCAAGGCGGGCGGACTGCAGAGCCCCACTGTCGCCCGTACCGGCCCTGGCAGCAGACTCCTGGACCCAACACAGACAGGCCCCTCTGCATGAGGCTAGCGCAAACCGCCACCCGAAGGCTTAGCGCGGCAACCTTGAATGTTCGCTTCAACTAGATCTCCAGCTTGCAGTCCTGCACATCCTTAAGGGCAGCCGCCCCAGCAACCAGGATAGTGGTCTTTTTCGTGACTGCCGAGACCGCGGCGTCCACCTTTGGATTCTTCAGTAAATCCAAAACATCAGACGATAACTGGTACAGTTTTGCCATAGTTCTGCCCTCCAAGCCGGAATCCGGAGTCTCCCACTCTCGGGTCACTAGTTTGCTAACTTTCTTAGGCAGACGAAAAGATGTTGTGGGACCCTTAATGCCGTAGAGGACTGGATTGACGCCCTCATTGTCAGACTCTTCTTGAGAAACCTTAAGTCCCAGAACCTCAAGGACCTGGGGAATAAGGGGTCTTAACTCATCCCGCTTGAACAAACGCACCACGCTGGGGTCATCCCCCTCCGCAAGAGGGTCATCAGGCTCATCAGTATCCATATCAGCCTGATCCGGCCACGGATCCGGGTCTGCCGCTCCTAGTACCCCAGAAGCCAGCGTCGCCCCAGACTCCGGGATCGGATCTTGCGTACCCTGCGGAGAATCCCCGTGGGGTGAGCCTGATCAGAGAGGTGCTGACGAGTGTCCGTACCCCAACCTCTTTTCTCAGGCAGGTCCGAACCTGCCCCCAGGAGACCGGGTCGCTTTACCGCCAAGCATTTCCTTGCCAGGAAAGCCTGGTGCATAAGGAGGACAAATTCTGGGGGGGAACCCCTCCAGGTCCCCTCCCCCACTGGAGAGTCGGCTGGGGTGATATCAGTTCCCCCGGTGAGGTCTTCCCTCACCGGGGCTAGAACAGGTGGAGAATCCTCTTACCGCGAAGCCGAGACAGATGTTCCCTCCCCGAGGGAGGAGAAAAGAAGCCCTGAAGAGCCCTCTAACCCCAGGGAACACGCTGTGCATAGGGAGGCCGCATCTAATGCCTGGCCACGTGACCCACACGTGCAGCAGGCCTGCGATTCTGTTTTCGGTCCCATCCGCAGCAGTGCGCTGAGACTGAAGTGAAATAGAAAAGGGCATGAATAAAAAAAGAAACGCTCGGAGCCACGACGCGTAAAAAATTTCAGTCAGGCAGGACCAGAAAAAAAACCCCCAAAAAACCTTTTCATGCTGCGGGAAAGGAGCCTGTCTATAGTGAAATCTCAAGGCCCCCAGCAGGGAAGCGGCGAGTAAACGAGGAACACTGAGAAAAACTCACCCTTGCCCTCAGAAAAAGACCCGGAGCCCCGGGAGCTGAGGGGGAACACTGCTGACAACTTCCCCGGCCGGCCTTAAAAGACCCGGTCCCTCCTGCACTTCTCCTTACCTCAGCACTGAAGACTATCAGTCAGCTGCAGTGAAAACAGCTCTTTTTAATTTTTTTTTAATTAAAAACTTTACCAAGACACAGAGAAAAGCTGTTGTAGGAGACAAGGGAGCAGCTGTAGCAGAGAATGTGGTGAGTAGCCAGGAGCCCCTGGTCGTCAGACACCGAACTGTGGTGGGTGAAACCCTGACAGGAATATCCAATTCCCTGGACACCCGGCTTCTACTAAGGGATGGCCCACGAAGGCGCCTAACATCTCAGGAAGCGACCGTAAACCAAAAAATTAAATTCAAACAAAATAAAAAATATAACTAAAGACTGCAGGTGTGCATCTGTATCACCCGCTGGAGTCAGAGAAATACTGAGTGACTGCAGGTGTCACTCATTATGTAGAAGTCCAAAGTTCTAATTGTTCTGACTTCACCTGCTAGGAAGGCTGATTTATCCTGCTGTCTACAGAGTTGGCATTCTATGTTGACCAGCAGGAATGAGTCAACCATAACCAGTGGGGAGCTACAAGTTGAGGATTGCCGTGCAGAGCAACTATTTCAGACAACCTGGACCCTACCCAGTGGAGAGTGGACTACTGGATGCATAGGCTGTGCAGAACTTTGTCCAAAGTTACCAGCTCTTTGAGACATGCTGTCCAGACAACAGTGGGAAATGAAGGCAGCTTTTGCAGAAGCCTTCAACTGAATGGCCCTCAAATGAGAATGGCGAATAAGAGACAAGGGCCTGTTTATTCACTCAATCTGCATGCCAAAGTCACAGCCATAAGGGACACCATTCTTCCTCAGGTCCACTAACAAAGTTAAAATATATTTTAATGAACTGAGCTAAGCCCACAATGAGATCCCACAGCACCTGATGGTTTATTAACTGGTGGCTTGTTCTACCTCAGTACCTTCATGAACTTGGGCATTAAAGGGTGGAGAGAGACCACCAGATAAGCTGCAACAGCACTGAGATGAACCTTGACAGAAGTTCTGAGGACTAATGAGGACAGAAGAAGAGATTTTGGAGGTCGTTTGGACCACAAGTAAAGGGTTCAGATGGCTGATATCCAACCTGAACCAAATTTCTTCCACTTGAAGCTGGAAGATCTCTTAGTGGAAGGTTTCCTAGATGAAATCAGGATGTCCTCTACACCCCAGGGAATGAAAATGGAAGATAGTGTGTGTTCAACCATCTATGCTATGAGGGCCAAAGATAGAAGATTTAGGTAGCAGAGTTTCCTGTCCTCTAGGGTGAGAGTCAGTTGGACTGGGGACAACTTTGGGATGGAAGAGGTAAAAAGATACCACACCTGACAAGGCCAAGCTGAAGCTATCAGAATAACCCTTGCCCTGTCATACTGATTCTTCTGAACAGTCCTAGTAAATTAGTAAAACTGGAGCTTGTGTGTAGAGCAGACTGACACGCCAGTGTAGCATAAAAGTATTGGGAGCCAATCTGTAGTTGCTCAGTCTTCATGGCACCTGAACTGATTTTCGGTTGCCCTCCAACAAGAACAGGCTGATTAATGGGTTTCTTCAACAGAGGAACAGGTTAACTGCAACCCTCTGATACAGGGACCACTCATGAAGCTGAATGACTGCTGACCAAGTTCATAGGCATATTCTGGATGTCCAGGAGATAAGTTGCCTGGTGATACGAAATGTGGTGACAGGCCCACACTAAATCCTCAGAGCTTTTTAGCAAAGAGTCATGAGACCATGCCTCCTTGTTTAGGTAAAACATGGGCACCTGATTGTCTCTCTGGATCAAGATTCTTTAGTTTGCGAAAAGGTGGGAGAAAGTTCTTTCAAACATACACCCTTAGAGCCTGCAGTTCCAGAAGGTTGATCTGTGGATAAAACTCTCCCCTTTGGACCACTTTCCTTGTGCCCATGAAGCATCTGTGTTTGTGCCTCAACATCTAGTGGAAGTACTGACAGACAGCATCACTTGGGGAAAAACTGCCAGGTCCATTCACCGCTGCAGAGATACCTGCAACTCTAAAGACACAGATAGCTGATAAAATAACAGTTGGAACAATTTATCCTGCTGATCCTTGAGGGCCCACTGAAGACTGTACATGTGAAGGTGGCACTAGAAGAATTACATGGACTGCTGCCATCATGTGATCCAGCAAGACAAGAACCTAACTTGTAGTTGTATGGTTCCACTGCAGAAGGGACCTCATGAGACCAATAGATTCCCTTTCCTGTCAAGTAGCAAGTGAACCTAGGCTCCTATAAACTAATACCAGCAGGAGGAGATCAAGTTGGACTTTGGAAAACTAATGAATCCCAGAGACTGAAGCAGCTTACTCCTAGGGGTGTTCTGCGCTACTGTAGAGCACAGAATTTGCGCACAATTCTCATTGGGTGCAGAATTCCAATTTTTTGTGCAGAATTTGAAGTGTGATAGCAAGCCATGAGTGGAGACTATCCCGCTCGTGACAAAGAGCTGGTAGGACCAGCAGCCACGAGCGTAGTTCATCCCACTTGTGGCAAAGATGTGATATGCTCAGTGGGATGCGGGGCCCAGTGAGAGAAAGCCTGTATGTGAGAGAGTGTGAGTTTGCGAGTAAACCAGCCTCTGTGAGGGTGCATATCATAAGTGTGTGAGAATGTGAGGGAAGAATGGGAGGGAGTGTGTATAAGTGAGGTCAGGCATCTTACCTTGAGCAGCATGCCATCATTTAATTTATAGAGCAGTATGACAATGCTCTAAAAGATAAGTTAATTATATATACATCGGTCCTACCAAGTGTTTGGATTAAAACGAGGGCAAACATTTATTTCAGCTTCAAGCATTCATTATTTACATTAAAAAAGAAAAAACAGTACATTTTGAAATAATAAATTCATCTCATATCAATGCAAAAGCCTGGCTATTGGTATTGCCTTAATTTGACTGCAATCTCTACACTTATTGCATCGGACATAAGAACATAAGTTATGCCATACTGAGACAGACCAAGGGTCCATCAAGCCCAGTATCCTCTTTCCAACAGTTGCCAGTCTAAGTCACAAGTATCTAGCAAGTACCCAAACATTAGATAAATCACAAGCTACTATTACTTATTAATTACCATAATAGTTTATGGATTTTTCCTCTAGGAACCTATCCAAACCTTTTTTAAACAGTTACACTAACTGCTGTAATCACATCCTCTGGCAATGAATTCCAGAGCTTAACTATGCACTGAGTGAAAAATAATTTTCTTTGATTTGTTTTAAATGAGCTACTTGCCAGCTTCATGCAGTGCCCCCTGTCCTATTATGTGAGAGAGTAAATAACCAATTTACATTAACTTATGTCCTTTCATTATTTTGTAGACTTATATTCCTCCCTCAGTCATCTCTTCTCCAAACTGAACAGCCCTAATTGCTTTAGCCTTGCCTCATAGGGCAGCAGTTTCATGCCCCTTATTTTGGTAGCCCTTCTCTGCACTGTCTCCAGTGCAGCCATACCCTTTTTGAGAGGTGATGACCAGAATTGCACACAGTATTCAAGGTGCGGTCTCAAATGGAGCAATACAGAGGCATTATGACATCCTCTTATTTGCCATTCCCTTTCTAATAATTCTAACATTGCTTGCTTTTTTTTTTTTATCACAATAGCACACTGAGCCGACAATTTCAATGTATTATCCACTATTACACCTAGATCTCTTTCCTAGGTGGAACCGCCTAACAGAACCTAATATTTTCCGCAGATAAGCAGGTTCAATTAGCCATATCTGGGGGAACGTCCTCCGGTTCTCTAGGTGGCAGAGCTCCTCAAAGCACACAGAGCTCTGCTCTGTGTGCCTGCCTCTGTATATCACCATGTGGCTCCCAGCCTGCCTCAGTCTTGTTCTTCCGCATAGCAGGCTGGACATGGAGCTCCTTGACTGTCATTTTTGGCTACTTGCCTTTTTCCAGCAAACAGTCACAAGAAAAAGTAAGAGATGCAGAGACCACCCCAATCTAAGTTCTGTCCATATAGAAAGGTGATGTCAGCAACAGATGGCCACGGCCTTTTACACGTCTGCCTGAGGCCTGACCATGACCCGTCCAGCTGTAGGGACTGCAGCCGCATGTCCCTGAGGGAACACAGGCAGAGAATAGAGAAGATAAAGAAGCTAAGAGGGCACCTGTGCTCTGGGACCATCCAAAAGGATCCACTCACTCCTCTCTGGGACCCAGGCGGGAACCCCTGAGACTGAGAGTAAAGAGGGTGTCCTCAATGGACCCTTTAGGCGACCCAAGGGCCCCGCAGAAGCACACCCATGTCGCCTCGATACCAGAGGAGCCAGGGAAACCGCTGTTTCCATGGTTTGGGCAAAACAGGCGCTTCGATGCACATGCCCGACACATCGATGCACCGAAGCATCGACATCGGACCAATGAGCATGCGGCGAGACATAAGAGACACGGTGCAGGATCAAAGCATCGAGGAGTGTCAACCGAAGCACCAATGCACAAGTCTATCCCTGAAACAGATGTCGGTGGTAGGTGCATCGAAGCCAAAGGGGCATGCGGCTCATCACGTCCCATATACTTCACCAATGGATAAGGGCCAAACATAGGCACAGCCTCTGTCCTGGTTTTGGAGCTCGTGCTCTCGGATGGAGAGTAGATGTCTGTGCATGAGTCGGCGGTCTCATCCCACTCATCCAGGGCTTGCTCAGATTTATCTTCAGAATCGAGATGCAAGCTAAAGGAGCCATGTCTCCAGAAGCCCTTAAGGGAAAGACGCAAGAAGGGGCCCCAAGTAATACAGATGCCCACATGACCTGCAGGCCCTGATTCAGATATTCTGCTAGCAGCATTGACCCCCCCCCCCCCCCCCCCAAGAGGCCGACCACAGGGAACTCTGGCCTCACAGGCGGTAGCACAAATTTCAGTTGCTGATGCAGTTCCTTTCATTGGTGGAACAAGGCCACGACGAGAAGCGGGAAAAACATTGTTGGTAGAAGAGCCTACATTCACCGGGTGAAGGGACTGATCAGCCAGAACTCAGCCCCTCCAGTGATGTGTCCCAACACGTTTCAGGGAGTGAGTCACCATACATATCGCTGGGCTCTTCAATGGGCTATCCCTCCAACCCGACCCCCCCCCCCCCCCCCCCAAGGAACAGCCTCATCCCATCTCCCCACCAGAAAACCTATCCTACTCTAAGCTTGTGGAGAAGGTGGGGAACGTGGCTCAACCTGGAATTCAAGAAGGTGCTAGATCCCTGCACAGAAGCTCTAGGCATACTTAAGATACTGGAGATGCCGGCAGAGCCAACTGCGTTATCTTTGTATGCAGTGTTGGACAAAGTAATGACCAGAACATGGCAATCTCCCTTCTCGGGGCCCATCACATCACGAAAACATACATAAAGTTCCAGATGCGCCACTCACCCTTCTATAATATGGTTCAGCTGCCCCATGCATCCATAGTGGTGGAATCAGCTATGAAGAGGGCGGAGAAATTGCAGCTGCATTCTAATACCCCTCCAGGGAAGGAGGGGTATTAAAATACCCTAACAGCACTGCCCTGCCAGTCAAGCCTCCCACCCCTGAAGAGTAGATGATGGCTTTGGTAGATTAAAAGATTTAACTCATAATCTGATATGAATTCATTAGTTTTCAGAGATCAGATGCTTACACTTTTGTGAGGTAATCAATCAGTTTTATTGTAGCAGCATGTTCAGAACCTCTGTATCGCTCCATGGTGAGACCGCAACTTGAATACTGTGTACAATTCTGGTCACCGCATCTCAAAAAAGATATAATTGCGATGGAGAAGGTACAGAGAAGGGCGACCAAAATGATAAGGGGAATGGAACAGCTCCCCTATGAGGAAAGACTAAAGAGGTTAGGACTTTTCAGCTTGGAGAAGAGACGGCTGAGGGGGGATATAATAGAGGCGTTTAAAATCATGAGAGGTCTAGAATGGGTATTTTTGTTTAAATCTTTTTTTAAAATCTATTTGTTTAAATCTTTTTCTATACCGTCGTTAAGGTGGGTACCGTCACAACGGTTTACAGTAAGGCACAAAAAGTAATACTATTAAAATCTATCAGTTTATACAGGTGCCATAAGGTTCGGTAACAGTTTTTAATCAATGTTAGTTGTTAAATGAGTGTGAACACTATCATGTCCAGGTCAATTCTATAGCAGTTTTGAGTCTAGGACTCATTCTATAAATGTAACTTATCCTTTAGTGATGAATTCTATTAAAACATACACCCTTAGTGATTCCTGTTTGTGTGGGTGTTTTGTATCTTGCACTTCCCTGGTTTGAACCTTGCATTTCCCTGGATTCTATTCTCCCTTCTCTTTTTGAAAGGCTTGTTTAAATAGCCAAGTTTTTAGATTTTTTCTAAATGTTTTGTTTTCTCTTTGTAGTCATGATGTGAATCTGTTATTTACTCTTTCGGATAATAGAAAGACTAGGGAGCACTCCATGAAGTTAGCATGTGGCACATTTAAAACTAATCGGAGAAAGTTCTTTTTACTCAACGCACAATTAAACTCTGGAATTTGTTGCCAGAGGATGTGGTTAGTACAGTTAGTATAGCTGTGTTTAAAAAAAGATTGGATAAGTTCTTGGAGGAGAAGTCCATTACCTGCTATTAAGTTGACTTAGAAAATAGCCACTATTATTAGCAACGGTAACATGAAGAGACTTAGTTTTTGGGTACTTGCCAGGTTCTTATAGCCTGGATTGGCCACTGTTGGAAACAGGATGCTGGGCTTGATGGACCCTTGGTCTGACCCAGTATGGCATGTTCTTATGTTCCAATCTTTGAAACCTGTAGTGAAGAGTGCTGACCCAACTGACACTCTACCGGGACAGTTGCATACATTGGAGGAAGGCCTACGCCACCTACTCTGCAGGATTTATGAAGCCTTTGACGTATCAGCTAGAACTTCCGCAAGGGCTATTGCAGCCAGACACTTGGCGTGGCTGCAGGAGAGCACCATTAGGAAAGATCCATGAGAAGCTCGCTGACCTCCCCTGCTTCAGAGACAATCTTTGGGGAGAAGGTGAGGGAAACAGAAGCTCAACTGAAAGAACAGAATATCACAGTGCAGCCCCTCACACTCTAGAAAGAGCACTCAATGGGTAGGATACCCTCAACCATTCACTCTAGGAGGTAGAGTGGCTGCATTGCTCAACATAGGTAAGGCCTGGAAGCCCCAGCACTGATGCCAGAACTACAGGACCTCCCATCTTCATCACAGAACTGAAGCACCCCTGGGGACATTCTGCCACAGCTAACAAGACATTGCGGTCCTGGCCCAGGCAATGGTAGCAGACAGTATGAGTGTCTAATGGACATGTGATGCCTACACTCACATACCTTAATCCTATATCAGTGGGTTTGCTTTGGATTTAGACTTTTCAATGTTTGATTTTGTTTTGAATTAAGTAAGGACTTAATATCCTTTTTGAGGAACTGCAGCCAGCAGAATGAAAAAATGCTTTTCAAAGTACAGCAAAAAATGGGTTAGAGAAGCGAGAAATTCATCCGTGCAGTAGCTCAGAGAGACTGAGGAGCACACGAGACAATGGCCACATGTGGGAACGACCACGCATCTTCAGAAACATTTCTGAGCTTTCAGAGCTGGGTCTGTGTCAGTACCTCTGGATGTTGTCACCCACTGGTTATGGCGGATTTACTCTAGTTTACTAATGGAAAATGCAGCTTGCCTGATACCTCACTAACTTAGGCAACCAGTATAATGTATTCTATTTCCTTTAGAATTCAGTTTAAAATTCTATTTTTTGCCATTAGTCAAGGCCCCCAGCATCTGAGGGATCTCCTGATTTTATATTACTAAACGAAATTTGCACTCCTCACATGATGTATAGCAAAATGTTGCTTACCTGTAACAGGTGTTCTCACACGACAGCAGGATGTTAGTCCTCACATATGGGTGACATTACAGGATGGAATCCAATTATGGAACACTTTTGTCAAAGTTTCTAGAACTTTGACTGGCACCTACTGGGCATGCCCAGGATGGCACTAACCCTGCAACCAGCAGGGGTCCCCCTTCAGTCTTGTTTAAAAGCTAAAGTGCCAAAAATAAAAATAAGAAAATGTAACGAACCCAACCCCGCGGGGTGGCAGGCGGGTTTCATGAGGACTAACATCCTGCTGTCCTGTGAGAAAACCTGTTACAGTTAAGCAACATTTTGCTTTCCCACAGGTCAAGCAGGATGGTAGTCCTCACATATGGGTGAGTACAGAGCTGAGGATGTCCGAACATGCACCAAATGTATCCAAAGACGTGCAACAAACACAACAACTGGGGTGAAATTTGGTAGCGGGCATCCTGAACCCTAACAGGTAGGCGGAAGGGTGTTGGTACATCAAGTTGCAAAAAAGGTTGCGCAAGATAGATTGGCCAAAGATGGAATCTTGCCTTCCAGCCTTGTCTAGACAATAATGGGCTGTAAAGGTATGGAAAGAACTCCAGGTAGCAGCCCTACAAATATCAGGAAGCGGCACCGAGTGAAGGTGCGTTACAGACGTTGCCATGGCCCTGACCGAGTGTGCTTTAACATGGTCCTGAAGTGGAATGCCTGCTTGCTGATAGCAAAAAAATGCAGTCCGCTAGCCAGGAGGAGAGAGTCTGCTTACCCACAGGTTGACCCAATCTGATAGAAGCAAAGGAAACAAACGAGTACTTTGCCTGTGGGCAGCTGTATGGTCTAGATAGAATGCTAGAGCCCGTTTGCAGTCAAGGGTATGCAGAGCCTGCTCTCCTGAATTGGAAGGGGGCCTAGGAAAGAAGGTGGGTAGTATAATGGCTTGATTAATGTGAAACTCCAATACTACCTTAGGCAAGAACTTCGGGTGAGTGCGGAGTACTGCTCGGTCATGCAGAAGTTTTTGTAAGGCGGATAGGTAACTAGGGCCTGTAACTCACTAACTCTGCGGGCAGATGTTATTGCCAGAAGAAAAATCACTTTCCATGTGAGAAAGCGAAGATCACAGGATTGGAGAGGCTCGAATGGTGGTTTCATGAGCCGACTTAAAACCAGATTAAGGTCCCAAGATGGAGCCAGAGGGCACAGTGGAGGCTTGAGGTGGAGCAAGCCCTTCAGAAAACGTGTTACACGGGGTTGTACTGAAATAGGAACATCCCTGACACCTTTATGGAAGGCGGCCACCGCACTGACATGCATTCTGATGAAGTTTTTAGGCCTGATTCTGACAAGTGCCAGAGATAGTCTAGAAACTTCGTGGTAGAACAGGTAAAGGGATCAAGGGACTGAGAAGAACACCATGATTTATTTATTTATTTATTTCAAATTTTTATATACCGGCATTCGAGACAGCAGTCACATCATGCTGGTTCACATAAAACAGGGGTGCATAGTAAACATAACTATAACAAAGGTGCTGAAAAGGCAGTTACATATAACAGGGTGATAAGAACTTGGGTGAGAAGGAAGAGAAAGGATAGGTTATTAATTTAAATATGTAAAACAATAGAATGGATAACCAAGGTGTAGTTGGAGATTAGTTGACTATGTTGGCGTCCGGGAAGGCTTGTAAGAATGTCCAGGTCTTTAGTCTTTTTTTGAAGGTTGAGATGCAAGGTTCTGTTCTGAGATTTGAGGGGATGGAGTTCCATAACGGTGGGATGGCTGTAGAGAAAGCCCGGTCTCTTAGTGTGCAGTGTCTGGTAGATTTGGACGGTGGTACCTGTAGCGATCCCTTGTATGCATCTCTAGTCTGTCTTGATGAATTGTGTAGTCGGAGGGGGATCTGTAGGTCGATGGGAGCCAGTTGGTGGGTGATTTTGTATGTGGTGAGAATGGCCTTGTATATTATTCTAAAGTGTATGGGTAGCCAATGGAGGCTCTTTAGTATGGGGGTTATGTGGTCCCTTCTCCTGGTATTTGTCAGAATTCGTGCAGCTGCATTTTGCACCATCTGGAGCGGTTTAGTGTATGAGGCGGGAAGGCCGAGTAGGATGGTGTTACAATAGTCTAATTTTGAAAAAATAATTGCTTGTAGAATGGTTCTAAAATCTTGGGCATGGAAAAGAGGTCTAATTCTTTTCAGCACTTGTAGTTTGTAGAAACAGTCTTTGGTGGTTTTGTTAATAGTGGCTTTGAAATTCAGGCGATTATCAATTAGGACTCCTAGGTCTCTCACTTGTGTGATTTTTGGCGTGGCTTGTTGTGCAGAGGTGATGGTGTTATTTTCTGAGGCGATGAGCAGGAGTTCAGTTTTGCCGGAGTTTAATACCAAATTTAGGCTGGTGAGGAGGAGTTTAATTTTTTGAAGGCATGTATCCCAGTAAGCCAGAGTTTTTGCGAAGGAATCCTTAATGGGTATCAGGACCTGGATATCGTCCGCGTAAAGGTAGTGTTTGAGGTCGGTGAGAAGTTGGCATAATGGTATAAGGTAAATGTTAAATAAAGTAGGAGACAGGGAGGACCCCTGTGGGACTCCTACTGACGACGGATGTTGAGAGGATTCTTTGTTCTGTATCTTGACCTTGTATCCTCTATTGCTGAGAAATGATATGAACCAAGATAGTGCTGTGCCTGAGATGCCTATGGAGGCTAACTGGTTAATGAGTAAGGCATGATTGACGGTGTCAAAGGCTGAAGAAAGGTCCAGTAGGATCAGTAAGAAGGCTTGCCCTTTATCGAGGCCCAGGATGAGGTGATCCGTTAAGGAAATGAGGAGGGACTCCGTGCTTAGTGTTTTGCGGAAACCGTATTGTGATGGGAATAGGAGGTTGTTTTCTTCAATGTAGTTTGAGAGTCGGGTGTTCACCAGTTTCTCCATAATCTTAGCTATGAAGGGGAGGTTGGCGATAGGTCTGTAGTTGTTTGGGTCATTAGGATCTAGATTAGGTTTCTTCAGTAATGGTTTAAGAGAGGCCAAATTTAGGTCATCTGGGTAAGAGCCTTGTGTTATTGAGCAATTTATGATGTCTGACAGGGATTTGGAGATGGAGTCGGGAATTGATAGAAGCAATTTCGAGGGGATGTGGTCCGAAGGGTGAGAAGATGGTTTCATTTTCCGTAGAATACCTTGGATCTCGATGGAAGAAGTTAGTTCCAGTTCTTCTAAGCGGGAATTTTTGAAGGTAGTCTGAGGTGGTATAGAAGTAGATGCGGTGTGTTAGAGGGCAGCTGAGTTAGAAGTTTGCTGATTTTGTTATTGAAAAATAGCGCTAGTTCTTCACCAAGTACCTCGTAGTAGTAGCAGCGTTCCTCAGAACTCAAGGTGTCCATGTCTACCCCTACCTCGACGATTGGTTGATCAGGGCTACCACACAGCAAGCTGTTTTGACATCCCTACGTCTCACCTTGCACACCCTGATCTCTGTAGGGTTTCTCATCAATTATCCAAAGTCCAGCCTGTTCCATTTGTAAAGATAAGATTTTCTCGTGGAAGGCTTCTGTGAAGCAATCAGGACATGGGAAACTGGCTTTGAAAGGTTGAGAGGCTGCAAGATTAACCTTTCGACATCCAGGCCATCAGGGACAAGGCCTGAAGATTGGGGTGGTGTAGGCACCTGTTCTGCGTGATCAGAAGCGGGTCCTTCCCCAGGGGAATGTGCCTGCGAATGGAGAGGTCCTGAAGAATCGGAAACCAAACTTGACTTGGCCAGTGAGGTGCTATCAGGATCATGCTTCCCTTGTCCTGACGTAGCTTCACGAGAGTCTTCGAGAGAAGTGGAAGTGGAGGGAATGCATATAGGAGACCAGCTTCCCATGAGAGGGAGAACATCTCTTGGCTGTGAGTGATGGCTGCGAGTGAGAGCAATAGTTCTCTATTTTGCGGTTTTGAGGTGACGCAAAGAGGTCTATGTGAGGGTAACCCCAGCATTGGAATATCGAGTCCACTACTGTGGGGTTGAGAGACCACTCGTGTGGTCGAAAGGTGCGACTCAGCTTGTCTGCCAACACATTGTCCACTCCCGGCAAGTAGGTGGCCCTGAGGTACATAGAGTGGGAGAGGGCCTCCGCCCATATCTGTGCAGCTTCCTGACACAGGAGGCGGGAGCCTGTTCCTCATTTGTTGATGTACCACATGGCCACCTGGTTGTCCATTTGAATCAGGGTGACCTGGTTGGAGAGGCGATCCTGAAATACTGTGAGCGCATATCTGATTGCTCGTAGCACCAGGAAATTGATCTGGTGTTTGGCTTCCTCTGGAGACCAGGAGCCTTGAGTTTGTAAATTGGCAACATGTGCTCCCCACACGTTGCCAACCCTTACAACAGAGGCATCTGTTGTAAGGGTTATTTGAGGATCTGGAGCTTGAAAAGGAAGGCCTTGAAGGAGATTGGCCTGATTCTTCTACCAAGCTAGAGATAGACTAAGTGGGTTGGTTATGTGGATAACAGCTGAAAGTGGTTGAGATGACTGAATCCACTGTGACCTTAGAGTCCACTGTAGGTTCCTCATTGCGAGACGAGCCATGGGAGTGACATGTACTGAGGATGCCATGTGTCCTAGCAAGGACTAGAAAGTGACGTGCAGTGTAGCATTGTCGAGATTGCAGCTGATGGGCGAGAGGAGATGAGAGCTCGTTTGAGGAAGAAATGTCTTCGCCTTGAGGGTGTCCAAGTCTGCTCCTATGAACGACAGGGTTTGCGATGGGACCAAGCTGGACTTTGGATAATTGATGAGAAACCCTACAGAGATCAGGGTGTGCAAGGTGAGACGTAGGGATGTCAAAACAGCTTGCTGTGTGGTAGCCCTGATCAACCAATCGTCGAGGTAGGGGTAGACATGGACACCTTGAGTTCTGAGGAACGCTGCTACTACTACGAGGTACTTGGTGAAGACTCGTGGAGCAGAGGCTAGGCCAAATGGTAGCACTTGATATTGGTAGTGCTTTGGGCCTACGAGGAATCGCAGAAATTTGCGATGAGACAAAGTTATTGTGATGTGTGTAAGCGTCCTGGAGGTCTAGAGAGCAGAGCCAGTCTCCCCTTTGTAGAAGGGGGAGGAGGGAACCCAAGGTCACCATCTTGAACGTTTCTCTTTGGAGGAACTTGTTTAAGGCCCGAATATCTAGTATTGGGCGGACACCACCTGACGTTTTTGGGATTAGAAAATACCGAGAGTAGAATCAGAGGTCCTGTTGGGAGTAGGGCACTGGTTCTATTGCTTTGGACTGGAGGAGGGAAATCTCCTGTTCCAGGAACAGTGAATGGTCTGATGTTCCCCACATCAGCCGAGGTGGGGAATCCGGTGGAATGGCAAGAAAGTTGAGATAACCTTGAGTTATTATGGCGAGAACCCACTGGTCTGTGGTGACTGAGTGCTAGATGTGGCTGAAGTGGCACAATCTGCCTCCCACTGGTACATGCCTTAGTGGAGTCTGAATGCTGCTCTCTAGAAAAAAGTCAAAAACCAGATGCTGGACCTGATTGAGGAGTTGTTTGCGGCTTTTGCCTGCGAGGTTGCCTGGACTGGCCTTTCTGCTAAGGCTTAGTAGAGCGACCTTTGGACGGAGGAGGATAAGATTTCCTTTGCAGTAAAAGGATTTCTTGGGCTCCTTTCTGAATGTTTGCTTAGCAGGATATTCAGAAGGTATCAAGGAGAGTTGGCGAAGAGTCTCATGGTGATCCTTAATTTGTGCCACTGCCTTTTGTATTTGCTCACCAAAAAGATTATTTCCAGTGCAAGGCAAATCAGATAGTCTATCAGGCCATAGGTCCGACGACTTTAGCCAGGCCCATCGCCTTGCAGAAATGGCAGTTGCTGAAACCCTGGAAGCGGTGTCAAAAACGTCATAGGCAGATCTTATCTCATGCTTGCCCGGTTCTAAACCCTTTTGAGCTAGGGCGTGCAATTGGTCTTGAGACTGTTGAAGTAGGGACTCAGCAAAGTCCTGTATTTGTTTAAAGAGGACCCTGTTGTACTGGGTCATATAAAGTTGATAAGAGGCGATGCGGGATATAAACATTGCCCCTTGAAAGATACGGCGACCTATAGCATCCAGGAATTTTTGTTTCTTTCCTGGAGGATAGGAAGAATGAGGCTTGGATCTTTGGGCTTTCTTTTGGGCTGACTCAACAACCACTGAATGGTGGTCCAATTGGGACTTCTAGAAACCAGGCGTTGACTGGACTAGGTATGTAGTGTCAGCTTTCCGATTGACTGGTACCACAGAACCAGGATGTTCCCAATTTCTTTTCAGAAGATCCAGGAGGACATCATGGATGGGAATAGATGTTAATTCTTTAGGAGCATCTAAAAATTGAAGAAGCTCCATCATCTGATGTCTATCATCCTGTTCTATCTGAAGTTGAGATGGAACCACTTCAGCCATTTCCTTCACAAAATTAATGAAGGACAAGTCCTCTGGCGGAGAACACTTCCTGCTTTCAGCAGGAGAGGGTGGTGATGGCAAGTCATCGGTATCCTGGGATGAATCGTCAGTCCAGGTATCGTAGGGATCATCTCCAGCATCCCCAGTATCCTTGGAGGGACAAAAAATTGGTATACCTGAAGGTCCCAGGCAAGGCCCCGAAGGCATCGATGGTGTCACCGTTGGTGGCACAGAGGGCATCGATGGATGGGTCGGTGGCACTGATGGAAACAAAGATGCAATCGATGAAACCGAAGATCTAGGCATCGGAAGGATTCCCAATGGCAGAAGGAACTGTGTTTCTCCTTCTTCTGTCAATGAAAGAGGAATCTGAGAGGAAGTTACCAGGTCCACTGGAGTCGTCAAATCCATCGGAGGAAAAGCAGTGATCAGCACTTCCATTCTCGTGAGTAACGGTGCTAGCGCTGCTGGAATGGGATTCGCTTACCGGTTCAGACATCTGTACCGGTATCAGCGTCAATGGAACCTTGAAGCCTTGCATCGCTCTGCCAATGGCCTCCTGAATCATCTGACCCAGTTCCTCCTGGAAACCTAGAGCCCCGATGCCGGAGGAGGAGGAGGAGGAGGAGGAGGAGGAGGAGGCGGAGGCGTAGCCGGAGGGACCACCATTGGAGGTGGAATCGTGGCTCCTATCACCGGTCCCAGTGAAGGTTGCCTCGGTGACCCTGAACCAGATAGGGACAGTGCCTTTTCTGGACGGGCTTTCTTCGATGGCGGTTCAGACGATGACAACGTCGAGGCCTTGCCTGCGTCAACGGTCTGAGACATACGATGTCGATGTTTTTCTCGGTCACCTCTGTCCTTTTCATGAGGGGGAACAGAGGGTGTCGATGGCAGTGGAGTCGTCGATGCTGGTTGGACACCGGCCGGTGCCCGATGATGTTGTGACGTAGACTGTGTCGGTTCAGACAACGTCGATGCTATGGACGGCATCAGGGTTTTTGACCGAAAGAGAAGTTCCATTTTCTCCATTCTAGCCTTGTGACCTTTAGGTGTCATGAAGGCACATTTGGTGCAAGTAAGGACATCATGCTCTCTACCCAGACACATTACACATACCTGGTGAGGGTCAGTAATGGACATTGTGCGGGTGCAGTCCGGGCATAGACTGAACCCAGACGCCATGGCATGTGAAAAAATTTAGCCGCGGTGCGGTCGACGGCCAGTAGGCCGTGAAGGGCAAACTAGACGGGAATCGACCGGAATCGGGTAAAAAACAACTTACCGGACCACCGCGGACGTAAAAATGAAAGAGGGAGACCCCTGTGGGGTAGAAAGTTGAATAGTAATTCCATGAGGAAAATTCCTGTCAGAATCTCTGTGGAGCTCCTTAAACCGCGTGGCTACTGCTGCCTGGAAAAAAGACGACTTAAGGGGGACCCCTGCTGGTTGCAGGGTTAGTGCCATCCTGGGCATGCCCAGTAGGTGCCAGTCAAAGTTCTAGAAACTTTTACAAAAGTGTTCCGTGATTGGACTCCATCCTGTGATGTCACCCATATGTGAGGACTACCATCCTGCTTGACCTGTGAGAACGTTAAAGATCTTGCTTTGCAAAGAAGTCTAGCTAACCGAAATTGTGTTTTTTGTTTTGTTTTTTAAAGCCTTTTCCTGGTTAGGCCCTTCTCATTGGAATTTGTTACCTAAAGAGTTATGTTCTATGGATCAGAGTTTTCAAAAATCTTACAAACCCTGGTTGTTTTACCTGCTTTTGGCATACCTTCACTTTCTTATTAATCTTATTTAATGATTTGTTGGTATATTTATTATATTCTGTTATGTGTCTTATCAGGTTTTTTTTCACAGTTTTGTGTTTGAATTTGATTGTATTTTTGTGGTGTGTTTTCAATTGTATTTAATTGTTTCTATACTCACCCAGAACTTTTTGCTGAAGAGGCAGTTTTATAAATGTTAAAAAAAAAAAAAAAAAGTTACTCTAGAACGTTTCAGAAAATTCCAAAATGCTAAGTTAACTAAATTCCCATTTCTGGATGAAGTTTCTCACCACTTAGGGCCTTGGTTTAAGTGGTATATAATAAATAAAATAAATCATATGACAATCCATGGATAGGCAGAATTAAACATTTCCACTTTTCCAGCATTTCCCATTTCCAGGTAATGTTTTATTTATATTAAAACAATGCAAATTTTAACTCACAAAAAATGTCATATGTAGCTTAAATAAACATGTTTTAAATCTACAGCTAATCCTAGAACTTCTAGCTACAGCAAACCATCAGTTGGTCCTCACACTTCCGCCGAGTCGAGTATATTTATTTTGAGTGATGTGGGGACAAAATTATCTCAGTATAGTATCATACAGCATCCTCCTCATACCAGTTAAGGCACTTGTTTGGGGAGGGTGGGAGCCTCCACTGTACTCTGCTTTATGTCCCTAGCCATGTTTGTACAGGTTTTTATGCATTCTTCCCAAAGGGAAAAAAAACCCAAAACATGAACACCTTATGGCCAAGTCCTGTTCGCCTGTCTGTGATCCATGACTGCAACATGGAGAGTACTGTGGTATGTCAATATTTACAGAGAGGGTGGAAAAGGAAAGAGCAGAGCGACAGGACCTGCTTGCATGGCCTGAGACAGAAGAGAAATGTCTATCAGTGGAAGAACAGGCTCCATGGACACAGGACAGGTAGAACAATATTTGACCATCAGACTGGGGACACAGCAGCTGAAGCCCTAACTTGACTTATGGGTTGAAAAAGGTATGGGGCACACTGTTGTATGATGCAGAAAAAGATAAGACAGCACTGGTATCTGCTACAAATTGGAGTAGAGAGACCACCATAGAATTGTGTACTGCCCTGGAAACAATTTTCAATTTTTTTTAAAATGTATTTTCTCCTCTCAGTTTCACAGAGTGGTAACTAGACTGTCTGTGCTTCTCTGATTTTCCTTCATCTGCTTATAAACAGAGGATCCCAACCAGTGTTTTAATCGAATGTCATAAGCCAAGACGACTGCTTGTGAGCAGAATAATTTATATTTGCTAAGGAGGAACAGCTAAAGTTAAAAAAAAAATAAAAAATAATTTACCCCATACCTGAATGGATATGACTGTCTTAAAAACAAGAGAAGGAATGCACCCAAAGTCTGTTTCATCCCATCCTCCCCATGACTCCAAATGTACAGTTTTAAAAACATATTTAGCTAATTATGGCAAGTGACTGGGGGATGTACAGTTAGAGGTGTAAAGGTAATCTTATATTTAAGTTCTTTACATTCACTGTAAGACATACTTTTTAAGACAGACATCTGAAGGAGGAATCTGAGGCCCCAAAAAGCTGATGTACAGTATATGTCTGTCTAATTTCTTTTGCTTGGTCCAAATTAAAGATCTTGCAACCTTTACATTCTTTAACCCCAAGACTAATAAAGCTACAAACATTTTGACCCATGTGAAATAGTGCACTGGTGCCATTCAGAGAAGTTCATATGGATTGAATTGCCTGATCACTGTCACTTGCACTATTCTTTACATTGTATTTCGTTAACTTGAGGCACGCTGGGTTAGTTTGCAGGCCAGGTTATAGAGCCATCCAAAAGGCTAGCATTAGAGATCAGTCATGGCTCTCTCGAGAGTAATCCCAAACTCGTGCCTGGGAATTCCAGTGTTCTTCACATTGCGCTGGTGGACAAAATCAGTGCAGCTTCTGTCTGCAGCCTGGAAAGAGGGCAGGGCCCGTGAGTTCCATGCACTTCCGCCACGTGGACAGCTGTCATCATTGCCAGGGGCCCTGTATCATTAGGGGGATTCATTAGTACAGGACAGAAATGGACAGCAGCAGAAGAGTAAGGAGGAAGATTAGAGAAGAATATATTTACCAGTTCCAGTACCATTTCTGATGGCTGGCTAGGCACTAAGAGCCAAGGAACATGAGTCATCTCACTGGTCACTTGAGGACCATATGGTCATGGATGCTATCAAAATTAGACTAAATATCAACTAGCACAGCATTTTATAATGGCTATTAGACATCTATATGAAAGAGCAGGGAATAATGGAATTCAACTGTATTTTATATGCCTGTTCACCTTAGGAAGTGTGTAATCCACTCAACCCACATTCCTCCCATGTCTAATCTTGACAATTGGTATCTGCGAAGGCAGATACTAATCACATACTGAGGTAGTAGCAGAACACTTATCCAGAAGTATACAGGTATGGGGGCCTGCACTGCCATGACCTGCCCTAATTTTTTTTTTTTTTTTTTTTTAATAAAAATATGAAATAAACTCAGAACTTCAGGAAACCTGATCAACTGACAAGATTGGCAAAAATCTCTAAAGCTTGCTGATCATATATACACCTAACAAGAGGCCAGTACAATTTTCAAGATCACAGCTGGCCATAATGCTAGTCCAGTGGCTCAGATATTAAGCACCATGCACTGCCATGTAGAAGGCCCTTGTTTTGATCCCTGGGTCCGCTGGGGCTGGAGCTGCAAGTTCATAGCGCTTGGGAAAGGAGTAGTTATGGTCATTGCTTAAGGGTAAGACCTGAGGATTGGATTTGGGGCATATGACTGCAGGGTTTTGGAAGGAGCACAGGACCAGACTAGATGCTGGGGGATAGAGAGCGGGGTATATAAAAGAAAAAAATTCCTCAGGTAGTTGCACATGAAGGTTCATGGCACCAAATCTCAGTCCTGGTTTCCATCAAGCAGGATCCTGCCAGGTGGGAAAAAATGAGCAAAACCAAAAAAATAAAATTGAACAATTAGCCATTACCTTTTTGCTATAGAATTTTCATGTATTAATCTTTTGCAAAAAAGGTAATGATAAAGTACTTGGTGCTACAAGATTAATATTTACTCCCTCCCTTTATGCTTCTTTGATCTGGTGTCATGGTGTCAACTAGATTATGTCCAGTCTTATGAGACAGGTAGCACACTCACTGACTGGCAAACCAGTGAAAAAACTGAAGTGGAAGGGGGAATGGGACTGCAGGTGCAAAATCCTTGTGAATGTGAACTAACATGATCTTAAGAGGTCAAAGCCACAGGCTTTGCCAGACGTAATAGCCACATGTCAGCATCACTGCATGACCAGGTGTGGTCAAACTATTGAGCAAAACTGGGGATGTACTGGAGAGGAAAACTGGTGAAAAGGCCTAGGACCAAAAAAATGCATTGCCCACTATTAGTACATGTTGGATAATGAATTGCACCACTCTTAGAGTATACATTGGTAAGTGAATTTTCCATAGTCTTTCCCTTAAAAAATGTACAAAGCAGCATATCAACCCATCTGGCTCAAAATCTGTCAGTTGTCATGCTTCCTGGGGCCACAACACTAACAATGCTAGACACCCTCCAGAGGTGAAGCGTCCCCCGACAGAATATTTACTCTGTACTCCAGTGCTTCTGGTTGCTCTGACCTGCTGGGCCTAAGCCCAATAAGGGACTAACTAGAAGTACTGCTAGGGAGGGAGGGAACACTTCACTACACTTGCCAAGCACCAAAGAACAGAATTTTAATTTAAAAGGCAGTTATCCTCTTAAGGGTGCAGACATGCAGAAGCATTTCAGGGGTAACTGACCTTCTCACCATCAAGTTAAGTGCTGCTTTAAGCACTTTCCATGCTCCTGTATATAAAGAGGGTTGATTTTTTGAATGAAAAAAAAAGTACACGGACAAAATGATACACACAGGAAACATTCTGCCATCATGTTGGTTTCACTAGGGAACTAAACTGGAGAATTTGATCACTTGTTATGAGCAAGTAAACATGTGGCATTTATGCTTATTTAAGTATTAGTGGAAGGTTGGAATTATATAAAAGACAAGAAAGAGCAGTGGTGATTGCTAATTAGCATGGGGGAAGGAACAAATTATAATTTTTTTTTTAAACACATTTGTCTGTTTTATTATGTGCATGAATATTACAAATAGCAGTAAAAAAGCCTTGTAAAAGTGGGTCACTATCTGGGCAACTGTACCCAAGTGGAGAGCACCGGACCATAACTGCAGATCGTGACAAATTTAAACCAAAGAAATGGGGGTTTAGGGTGGCAATGCCTGGCTGTATCATTTTTGTCATGATTTCCTAGGTTTGAATTATTGTGGGCCATAGTTAGGATTTGATTAACCCTCCCTCCCAGGCAAATGCCTAGAAAGTGGACAGTTTGCAATTACAAATAGATAGTTGGGTCTCCCTCTTCTAGTAAACTGTTCAATTACGAACCGAGCCAATTCTGGGATTTCATAGCACTGTTCCATGGCCATCTAAAATGCTCTCAAGATCAAATTCTGAGATTTCCAGTAAATCCAACTTAATGTTTATGTCTGCAATAAGAAAATCAGGCTCAGAAGTGTACAAATAGCAGGGGATGTTAAGAGAACAGGCAATGGGATGCATGATTCACAAGAGGACAAAATTATATACTGAAAGCATGCTGAAAACTCAACCCATCCTCCCACAATTTACAATTTTGTTCTTTGCAATGGGTTAATTCCTACATAAGTATGCACCATGCAAGCTTAGAACAGGTGCATAGTTAAATTTTGTCCTTTGAAAATCCGATTCATTTAACTGTAGCTTCCCCCCGCACACACATATCAAGGCTAGACTTAAGTTGAGTGTACCTACAGGCAATAGAGGTAGGAAACCCCCCCCTCCTTCAATCACACATGCTCAAATCCTGCTCTCTCAGGGTAGGCACCCATCTCCCCCTCTAAGTAATAGCACTGGCCTGCAGCACAGATATTCAGTATGGGGGCCTCCTGCAGCTGTCATTTACTTACAGGCTGAGCGTTTGACCGCGCGTTCTACACGTGCTATTACCACCCCTTATACCGTAAGGAGTAATAGCGCGTGGAAAACGCACGGTCAAACCCCCCCCCCCCCCCCCCGGAAACTAATAGCGCTCATCACATTCAAATGCATGTTGATGAGCCTATTAGTTATACCCGCAGGATACTGAAAGTAAAATGTGCGGCCAAGCTCCGTACATTTTACTCTCAGAAATGAATGCCTGCCCAAAGGCAGGCGTTAATCAGGGACACCACCAGGAAAGGTGTACAGAAAAGCAGAAAAAACTGCTCTTCTGTACACCCTCCGACTTAATATCATGGCGATATTAAGTCGGAGGTCCCAAAAATAAAAAAAACTTTAAAAAAAAAGAAGATCTACCCACGGGTTGGAAAACTGATGCTCAATTTTGCTGGCGTCCGTTTTCCGAACCCGTGGCTGTCAGCGGGTTTGACAACCGTTGCCGGTAAAATTAAGCGTCTGTTGTCAGACCCACTGACAGCTGCCGCTTCCACTAATAAGGAGGCTCTAGGGACGCGCTAGTGTCCCTAGAGCCTCATTATCACGGGCCCTAACTTAAATAAAGAATCGCGCGCCCAGCCTTCCTCTCACATATGTTTCCTGTCACCATGGAAATTCATACAAGGGACAGGGTGCTTACACAAGGCCCTGTGCTTAATTTCTGTGGTTGCTGCTGTGGGGCTGGCATTGCAGTAACAGGCTCAAATAAGGTGGCAACCTTTTGGTGTCTATAAAAACTTGGCCGCCAGAGACCACACCTGACTTTTATTACTAATCTACGAAAGGAAAGCACATGGTCTCCTCCAGCAAGCATTAGCACAAGGGAAGGCAATTCTGGTCTGAGTGCCACAAGTCAGTTGGGTTTTCAAGATACTCACACTGAATATTCATGAGATGTATTTGCATGCACCACCGGCACTGCATGCAAATGCATCTCATGCGTCATTGTTCATATCTTGAAAATCCTACTGGCTTGCAGCACTCTGACTAGAGTTGACTAGAGGATGGGGAGTGGGAGGAGGACTTATTCTATAAGAACCTCCTTACATAGAGGGCTTTTCAGAGGTCTGATTTATGAAACCAGGTTATAAAGGCATTAATTAGGCAACCCTCTGTTTCTCAGCAACAAATAAGATGCTAATAGGGCAAGACCAGACAGCAGCATTAGTGAGCAAAACTAAACAAACCCCATTTCTTCTCTGGCTTTTCCATTCTGAGTGCAGTTAAAAAAAAAATGATGACAATAGATAGGGATGTTACTGGAAAAGCTCTATGCCCCACTGAAAACCTTCCTATATAAGAAGGTAAGATAAGTGGAGGGGACATGACCAAGAATACAGTAGATGTGACATCTCCTAGCTCATTTGAGGGAGTTGCTCTTTTAGTCCAGCAGTGATGTTCTGAGTCTAAAGCCAGATTACAGATTTTACTCCTGACACTCAGGTGGGACCCTTTACAGTAAATTCAAAGGAAACATACAGTGTATATATATTTCCATTTGATATTTTGCATTTTCCTGCGCAAGGGACAAGGCAGATAAATAAGAACAATTGGGGCAACTGGGGATTTTCCTCCTCCCCCCCAAAAAAAACAAAAAACAAAACGGCTGCTTTTAACCTAGTGTTTTTCTAAGGGTGTTCCACTCTCTCCCCCTCCCACATATACATTTTGCTGCAGTGATAACAAAAGACTGGGCAGTATAATGCTAGGAGGAAAGCTTCTTCTACGGCCAGCTATTTTTACTTAAGTTATACAGAATCATCCATCCTTCTCTAATGTTATTAGAGATAAGCCACAAGGCCAGACCTGGTTGTAGTTTTATCTTTTTCTAACCATTACCATCATCTGTGCCAGAACAGGTTGGCAGGCACTAATCTGGGGTGAAGGAGGTCAGTGATGTGGACAAAGAGAGCCATCTTAAACTGATCTGCACTTCAATTTGCAAAGAACAAAACACCCTTAAAAAACAAAAAACAAACAGTTTATGATTTCAAATCAAGGCAGTCAAGGACTGGAGTAATCATTTCTCTGAGAAGCCAAGTTGATTCAAGGAAACAGAAACGAGACTGAACCATCAGCATCAGATGTCATCAATGCCAGGCCCCAGTCCCTTGACCAGAAGTCAAGGGCACATTACCAACAAAATAGATCACAGCAGGGAAGCAAGCGCACATGATCATCAGCATACAGCTCCAGACCATTCTCTAAATTTACAATCTCAATTTATTACACTTTATGGAGAAGGGGGGGGGAAATACTTTTTCCATTTAATTAATATTACCAACTACCTCACTAACAAAGAGCCCCCTACAAGGTGAACATTTCACAATTCATTTACATGTGAATTAGCTTCTGGTTTATCATTTCTTTTTTTAAAGAAAGCATTGACAGCTAAACATGCAAATTTTCCTGTAATATATCTAACTGCACTAGGAAAACAGAACATATTTTCCCAACTCTGCAGTCATTTCCCCCCAAAAGTTCAGGTACAGTATAGTCAAAATTGGTTTAACCCTTCTGTGCCTGGAGTTGGGATTCCTGAACTAGCAAACTGTGCTGGGCAGTTCTGAATCTATAGGTTGCAATGTTTGCCATATTTGGATCTCCATGGGGACCTATGACTGCTGAGGAGGCCCAGTGCCCATCTTATCAATGCTTCTCAACTATTCTTGCTCTCTGATTTGATGTGCAGGACATCTACAATGATTAGCATGAGATCTGCATACATACTCAGTGTGGATGTCCTGCAGACCAGATGAGGCCCACCATTGAATCAGATTGAGAACCTCTGGATAGAAAAAACTAGTGTTGTCTGTTTAGAGCAGTTTGGAGCTGCAGTCCTGAGCAAAGCACCTTGTAGTTAAAATGTCAGAGCACAACCAAGAAAAAAAAAATTAGTCAGACTAAGCAGGAGACTAGCGTCAAAGACCTTTCACCCAGCACAAGAGGCTTTATGCTTAAAAATTGACCGAGCAGAGTGATTTCACCACAGGCAGCCCAAAAGATTTCAGATACCAAATGAACCATGAAAGAGTGAGAATCAACGCGCACACAAGGCACTTCATTATTGATTTTGATTCACAGCAGATAAGCAGCACAAAATCAAACATTGTACTCTTCCTCCTAAAGAGGCCCGATTTTGTTAACATTAAGCCAAAGCCTTAATCATGTCACATGTTTGGATACAGACATTTCCCTTTGCACTGCAGAAATACAACAGAATACTATTCATGTTTGTTTCATTACTCTGAAGAATATTTTTAAATGAATCCTACAATACAAGAACTCTTTTCTCAAATCAGCAAAGGGTATAAGTGGCAATATGAGTGCTTTAGTCCAGTACACTATGAGCCAGTCACAGTCCCAGCACATTATCTGCGGGGGGGGGGGGGGGGGGGATGATGAAATCACTGCTATAATATACCCAACTTAGGGTACATGCTTTATATTATGGAGCATTCTTCGTGCTGATTTTATAATATGTAAATAGCTTTCTGAAAGGAAAGCTGGTTCCTGGATTTTGCCTACCTTCCAGCAGATGGAGACAGAGAAAGTTTTACTGACGCTGTCTCTTAACCTAGTGTGCCACCTGCAGTCCATCAGTGCTGACCTGTACCCAAACCAAGATAGAAAAGTATACCAAAACTCAACGTAACCTATCCATCTCCTGCTGAATGAGCAGGAGGAGAAAAAACACACTAAATCCGAACAAGCCTTATAACCGAAATAAATCAGCATGTACAACCATCACCTGAGCCAGAAAAAGAGACAACTGAAAATACTTCACATTATATACAAACAGCAAATATCGAGCAGCTGTCCAAATCCGGGCAGGTCTCTGGACTGATCTGTGATACTATGGAACGAAAGTTAGCAGGTAAAAACAAATTTTCCTTTCCTTGTACATACTCAGATCAGTCCAGACTCCTGGGATGTACCAAAGCTTCCCTAAACTGGGTGGGACTACGAGCGTCCCGCTCGAATCACACTGTCACCAAAACTGCTAGACTCTGGCTCCTGGACATCCAGACGATGCCTGGAGAAAGCGTGCAAAGACTTCCAGATAGCCGCCCTACAAATCTCGTGGCAACAAATTCAGCCCAGGATGCAGCTTGCGACCGCATCGAGTGAGCTCTCAGACCCCGAGGCACAGACTGACCGACCCATGCAAATGTATACCGAAACTATAGCCTCTTTCAGCCACCGTACTATGGTAGCTTTTGAAGCTTTCTTTGTCCTCTCTTTGCA
This sequence comes from Rhinatrema bivittatum, assembly GCF_901001135.1. Classification (NCBI taxonomy): domain Eukaryota; kingdom Metazoa; phylum Chordata; class Amphibia; order Gymnophiona; family Rhinatrematidae; genus Rhinatrema; species Rhinatrema bivittatum. Next base: position 26,889,431 of record NC_042620.1, on the reverse strand, counting down.
CCATTCAAAAGGATAAAAAGATGATCAAAAATTCTGAAACTATTAGTGAATTCCAGATACTGTAACTGTGCTCGCTTCACATCCAGACATCTCAACTTATCCAAAGCAACCGCCCTATCCAAATTTGGAAAGTCTGGTAACTCTGATTCACGTGAAGAGAGGAAGCCCTTTCTCTACATGAAAGGGCTTGTAGTTCTGAAATCTGCCTAGCCAAACAAATTGTCACCAGAAAATCAACTTTTAAAGTAAGATCCTTCAAAGTCGCCCTACGTAGCAGTTCAACGGTGCCCCACGCAATGCTTTAAGAACTAAGTTTAGGCGCCATGGAGGACATACTTTCTGCACTAGGAGACGCAAAATGTTTGACCCCCCCCCCCCGCAAAAAAATGTATCACATCCGGATGCAAAACCAGAGGCACCCTGTGCCTCTTGCTCCTCAGGTACCCCAAGGCAGCCACCTAGACTCTTGAGTTGAAAGCCAAACCTTTTACTAAACATTTATGCAAAAAGGACAATGTGGGTCACCGAGGCTCAGATGGATTCATGCTATGCTCCTTGCACGAAACCTCAAACACCTTCTATACCTACACATATGCCAAGGTGGAGGATTTTTTACATGCTTGTAACAAAGTGGTAACATCCTCCAGATACCCCTTCCTCTCAAAAGCCAAGCCGCAAGAGAGAAGCGACTCACCTGATCCAAAAATATAGGACCTTGGCGCAGCAGGTTGGAAAGATGAGCCAGATATAGCAGGTTGTCCACTGCGAGACTGACTAAATCCACAAACCACGGCAGACGAGGCCATTCTGGTGCCACCAGAACTACATGCCCACATGAATCTCTATTCTTCGCAAGACTTTTCCCACCAGTGGCCACAGCAGGAATACATACAGAATTCCCTGTGGCCAAAGGAGGACCAAGGCATCAAATCCTCCTGCCCCGTGCTCTCTTCTTCGACTGAAGAACCTCGGAGCCTTGGTATTCTTGCAAGTTGCCATGAGATCCATGCGCAGTACTCCCCTCACCTGCGACAAATCAGGAGCATAGTTTCCTCTGACAACTCCCACTCCCCGGGATCCAGCTGTTGGCAACTGAGGAAATCTGCCTGGACATTGTCCAACCTTGCTATGTGGGAAGCTGCCCGCATCTCCAGGTGGCGCTCTGCTCAGTGCACTAACTCTTGGGCCTCCTGCGCCACTGCCCTGCCGGTTGATGTAAGCCACCACCATCGCATTGTCAGACAAAACTTGTTCAGGGCAGGCCAGTGAAAGAGGCAAAAATGCCTGCAATGCTAGATGCACTGCTCTCGTCTTTAGATGGTTGATGGACCATGACGTGTCCTCCAGAGACCATTGCCCCCAAGCCTGAAGGTCCCCCAACTGGATAGCAGCATTTATGACCACCGTCCAATTCAGAACCTCCAATGCCATCCGCGACTCAAATTGTCTCAACACAGTCACCAATCCAGACTCGACCTGGCGCTATCCATAAGAGGCAGCAGCAGATTAAATTGCTCTGATATAGGTTCCATCTGGAAAGCAAGGCTGACTGAAGGGGCCACATATGAGCAAATGCCCAAGGGACCAATTCCAAGGTGGAAGCCATAGACCCAAGAACCTGCAAGTAATCCCAGACCCTGGAAACCGCACTACTTAGCAAACTGCCAATCTGACCATGATCTTGACAACCCGCTCCTTGGTACAAAAAACTCTCCCGAGCCCGGTGTCAAAACACATGCCCAGAAATTGCAGAACTTGAGTTAGTATTAACTGGCTCTTGTGCAAATTCACAACCCAGCCCAGGGACTGTAAGCGCTGCAACACTATTGTCACTGGCCAATGACAGAGGTCCTCTGAATTTTCACAAATCAATCAGTTGTCCAAATAAGGGTGAACCAGGATGCCCTGCTGTCAAAGAGCTGCTGCCACTATGACCACTTGGTAATGGTCCTCGGCGTTGTTGCCAACCCAAAAGGTAGGGCACAAAACTGAAAATGATCCCGGAGGATCATGAACCTGAGGAACCTTTGATGGTCTGGGTGAATTGGGATGTGGAGATAGGCCTCGGTCAAATCTAGAGAAGCCAAAAACTCCCCTTTGCTCACTGTAGCGATCACAGACCTCAGTGTTTTCATCCAAAAACACGGTACTTTGAGCGCCAGATTCACCTTCTTTAAATCCAGAACTGGACGAAAAGCACTGTCCTCCTTTGGGACTACAAAATAAATGGAATACCTTCCTGTTTCCCCATTCCTCGACCGGTACTGGTTCGATGTCCCCCCAAAGATGTAGACGATTGACAGTTTCTAGAACTAACTGCCTTTTCTGTTTGTAAGTGCAAGGGGATCTTATAAATAAATCTTTTAGCAGCCGAGCAAATTCTAAAGCATAACCGTGTTCTATCACACTTAGGACCCACTGATCTGATTTGATCTTGGCCCACTCCTTGAGAAAAGATAAGAACATAAGAACAAGCCATGCTGGGTCAGACCAGGGGTCCATCAAGCCCAGCATCCTGTTTCCAACAGTGGCCAATCCAGGCCATAAGAACCTGGCAAGTTCCCAAAAACTAAGTCTATTCCATGTTACTGTTGCTAGTAATAGCAGTGGCTATTTTCTAAGTCAACTTAATTAATAGCAGGTAATGGACTTCTCCTCCAAGAACTTATCCAATCCTTTTTTAAGGAACTGAGGAGCGCGCCAGCCGTGTTTCATTGGGAGGATTTGGAACCTGAGGCTCCCTGACCGGAACCATTTTTGTCTGGTCTATGGCCTTGAAAGGACTGACTCCAAGACTGCTGCCTCCTGGTACCTGGTCTCTGACCTCCTCCTGAAGAATGACTGCCGGGAACGCTAGTAGGAATGGAAACGAGCCCATGCAGAAGAGAAACCTCTGCCGACCTTCGGCTTGTCCTCCAGCAGCTTGTGCCCTTTAGTCTCTGCGAGAAGCTTCACAAGCTCTTCCAAAAAGCAGCTTCCCCTTAAACGGAAGTGATCCCAGCTAAAACTTAAACCAAACATCCGCTGACCAGTTCCTTAACCAAAGTAGTCTTCTAGCGGAGACTGTGGACATCGAGTGAGAGGAAGTGCGTATGAGATCATACAAGGCATTCGCCCCATAAGCCTCAGCTTCCAAGCTCTCTGTCTGCTTCGCATCCCTCTAGGGATAATGACTTGGACTGCAATTGCTGTACCCAGCACAATCCGGCCCGGAGCATAAAACTGCTACATACAGCAGCGCGAATGCCCAATACCAACACCTCAAAAATCTTCTTGAGATGTACCTCTAAACTCTTATCCTGTATATCCTTAAGCACCCCAAAAAACAACAAGTGTCCTGGTACTAAATTTTAAATAGCACCTAATACGCCAAACTACTTGTGTATGACCCTCTATTCACGGGCAGACATTATCAGTAGAGATGTGAATCGGAACCAGAATCGGATCCGATATCAGTTCCGATTCACATCTCTATAGATGTGAATCGGAACCAGAATCGGATCCGATATCAGTTCCGATTCACATCTCTAATTATCAGTACTGCTCGTTTCGCATAGGGGTCACTAATCCTTTAATCGAATATAATTTTTTGTTGATTTTCAAAAATTTTTAAGCAATTGCAATCGAGAGTAAAAAACGGATACTTATCCGCACTCGGAACCCAAACCCGACATGGCCATGTTTCGGACTTCTGTCCTGCTTCAGGGGAAAATATTCAGAAAGCCAATTCAGGTGGTAGAAAACTTCTTCTTTCGGCGAATTTACTCCGTGCCGGTCCTGTTTGTCAACGCGGGCTGCATTTCACCCCGCTGAGTATTTAAAATTTAGTACCAGGACACTTGTTTTTTGGATTGTTTACATTGGTGTGTACTGGAATACACCGTTGGTGTGTATGGGTTTTTTTGGTGTGATTGATATCCTTAAGCACCGCCATTCCCGCCACCAGAATAGTCTTCGTCACTGCAGAAACCAAAGCATCAACCTTTGGCATCTGCAAAAGATCCAACATGTCTTCCAGCAATGGATACAACTTTTCCATGGCTCTGCCAACCTTCAAGTCTGTATCTGAAGTCTCCCACTCCCAAAGCACTAACTCCTTCACGGACTTGTGGAAAGGAAATGTCTTGGTTGGCCCCCTCAGGCCCAGATCCACTCCCTCTTGATTTGAATTAGCCTGGGGCTCTTTAATACCTAATTCATTTAGAACACATGGTATTAAGGGCCACAATTCCTCCCGGTGAAAAAGATGGACTTACCTTCAGATCATCTCCCTCCAACAAGGGTTCTTGATCCTGTGCATCATCAGGGTCCATGCTGTCCAAATGAGGATCTACTCCAGACGGATCTACCACCAGGGATCATCAGCCTCTGAGCTCACTGAGGTATTATCAGTGTTCTCCAGGGGCAACTGATGTGCCAGCACTCTCCAAACTGTTCGCCCCACCAGATCGAGAACATGGCCTTTTGACTAATAACTGGCTCCTGCAGGTCCAGTGGTTTGGGATGGTGATGTCCAGCTGCCCTTTTAGCCAGAAAAGTTTTATGCATAAGCAAAACAAAATCCAGGGAAAAATCCAGATTCTTCTGGATCCTGCTCCAGGAGGTGGTCCTCCTCCAACAGAGGATCCCAGGGCCCCCTGGACTCTGAGGGCTTCCGAACTGCCAGTGGTGGGGGCAGAGCAGAGTCTTTGCAGGCCTTGTCAGATGCAGCAGCAAAAAGTCAAAATGGCCACCACTCCCGCCAAAATCGGGAAGGCACTTTCATCACCCCATTTGCTGCCCACGGAGGATCGCTGTCAATCCAAGGCTCTGAGTGCTCCCTGATCTGCCTCCCCCCCCCCCCCCCCGGAGATGCAGCGGGAGCAAGTGCTAGCAAGGGAGAGGCGAGCACATGTCCCCACACACCGCGCACTGCCTGCCGCGCTGCATGGCAGAAAAATGCTAACTAGCTTTCTGCAAAGAAAAACAAAAACACCACTCCAAACCGACCGTGCTGCTGGAAGCAGACCTCAAGTATGCCCAATGACCCCGCAGGACACCATGAACCTGACCACCCGACCGGCACAAATAGCAAACAAAAAAAAGAGGCTGTTTACTTTTTTTTTTTTTTTTTAACTTTATACTTGCAGCTGCAGGCTCCGCATGTCCACCTGAGGTCAGGAGGAGGGGGAACTGGCCCCACCAGTTATCTCCTCTCTCGGTGCATCAAGGATCCGGGCAGACCTACGGGTTTCCAACCCCTCCCGCTCGTCCGCTCCGCCACCTGAAAGGATGGCCCCACCAGGACCTACCAACCTTCAGGGAGGGCTAAGTAGGAATGCTAAAAGTAATCCTAAAATCCCTCTTTTGCCTTTTACTGCTGGAGACAGAGAAATACTGACGGACTGCAGGTGGTACACCAGATTAAGTGACCGTGTCATTAAAACTGTCTCCATCTGCTAGAAGGGAGGCAAAATCCAACAGTCTGGACTGATTGGGTACATACAGGGAAATTTGCTATGCATAGCCATTACATAAATTAATTCTTCACAGCAATACTGCATTGTTTCTTAAATACAAGTCCTGAAAGTTTTAGTTTTAAAGATTTCAGTATGTAAATTGCTTTAAATAAACTTGACATTTTGTAATCAAACTGCAGCTATTGATCTCTCTCTCTCTGCTTGGGATTTCATATTCTTTGAAAATCATGTGCTGCTTCAGAGAGATCAGATTGAAAAGCTACATCAGATTTGCTCTGCTATCCACCCACAGAGCCTGTCTGAATATACTTTTAACAAACATGAAGAGTATTTTGTTTCAGATATTAAGAGATAGATAATAAAGTGGAGTGCACATAGAAACAATAGATCAATCTGAAGCAAAAAGTGAGCCAGTATTTTTGAAGGACAAACCATTTTTCAGGCTGGTTTTGTGGTAGGTTCTCTGTGGCTCCTTCTGCCCCACTGTTGATGGAGACTGTCATCGCTGGCAGGGCTGGCTTTACACTCCAAGTCTTGGGAAATAAACAAGAGATACAATGACCTAAATTTCTTATTATACAAAGTACTAATGCACACGCCATTACCAGTGACATAAGTTATTTATGCATGGATGTAATATAATAGTTAAGCAACAATTTTTAGAAAAATACACACAGATGTCATTTCCACAGCTGTATATCAATCATGTTTCTGCAATGCTCAGTTTGTCCAGCTTGCCCAGCTCAGGTGCCTATCACCAAGCTGAGCAGGCACAAAAACAGTACCATCTACAAAGTAACTGGGTTTGTAAAAGGTATTAGCTAACAAGACCAACTAATCCCCAAATCATGTGTTAAAATTCTGACATTTACTTGGTTATAATGCTCTACAGCTTCAGTCAATTTTCAGGAAAATATTGATTAACAAAGCACTGGTCATTTCTTGCCTGCCAACATCTCCCCTCCCCACCCCACCCTTGCAGCCCTTAAACATTGAACGTAGGCTGCAGAAATTCTAATACCAGATAGGAAACTTCAAGCGTGTATCACTAATACACTTCATGCATGAAACTATGTGCCTTCAGCAGATGCCAAAGAGGATTTTTCCCAGTCTCGCTCTACAAAGAACAGGGGCTTACCACGTACACCTACATCCCCCTGCCAATAATGGGATGTACTAGGACAAGCAAATCTCAGCCACAGGAACAGTGCACATCCACAACCAGCTCACAAGTTTGCTTCCCTAAAGTGCTTTATTATTTTCATTAAGTTTGGCGCCAATGCCAACATATAGGCCCAATCCTATGCTCCAGTCACACAGCCACCAGCAAACCCTTTCCACCCTCTGCCTGAATGTCTTGCAAATTTATAGCACTATAGAATCATCATATACAGCTGAACAAAAGCAATTCAAGATGGCCAGCTCATGTTTCTGCAATAAAGGAACGCAATACACATCAATACTGCTTTTTAAAGTAGACGAGATAGCCTTACTTCTTGTGATCCATTATTCTGCATTTGTACATTGTTCTGAATGCTGTGAAAAGAGAAAGGAAGAAATATTAGCAAACTCAACTGTGGATCCACTTCCATATCTTTCTCTATTAGGTGTAATATCTAAGTTTTTTAAATTAAATTTTGAAATTGCCTCATCTACAATCACTTGAAGCAATTTATACAGAATTTATATAGAACACCGAACACTATCAGTGCTAAAAAAATGTTGATAAATCCATTTATGAAAAGGGACACTAGCAAATGTGACAAGTCTCACCCACATACTTCTACCTCAGCTATTTTGTATCTTTCTTGGCTACATGCTTCCTTAGTTTGCTTTTTAAGGAGAAGCATGGAGGTTCAACAATGCAGATATTTTATTTACAAGTTCGGGTTAAAATTGTACACATTCAAAACGGAAGATGTTCAGGCAATCAAATTCCCTGGAGCCCCTATAATGAATTGCCCTCCACAGCACCAGGTAAAGCAGTTTGCCTCCCCCCCAGCCCCAGCACTGCCTATCCTCACCCCCCCCCCCCACCCAGAAGTCCGCACGCCCATCCTTCCAGCCCCAGCAGTCTGCCCTCCCCAGACTAAGTCCCTCCCCTTTAGTGTAGCATGCCCTCAGCTATTCTAGCCTCCAGGCTCGTTAAGATAAGGGAGGTCCAAGGTGCAGCAGCTGATGGCATCCTGCTACTGGCACTCTCAGAAAATAGCAGGTTTACCTTGGGGGGGGGGGGGGGGAGAGATGGATGTATGAAACTGGTCTTAAAATGACTTGTTTGAAAAATCAAATACTGCACTGCCCAATATAGAGACCAAAGGCTGTTCAGACACCCACCACCAGCACAGGCGGAAGGACCTTGGACATACTAAAAAAAAAAAAAAAGAAGATGATTCCAGCAGCAGATTCCACTGTGAAGCTGATGTCACCTACTTAATCTGGTGAAGGAACTGCTCCTATTTCAAACTATTCTTAGCTGGGATAACATATGGAACAGTTATACTGTTCATATGGAACAGTTATACTGTTCCATATGTTATATGGTTATACTGTTATACTGGGATAACTGGGATAACATATGGATAGCTGGGATAACATATGGAACATATGGAACAGTTATACTGTTCATATGGAACAGTTATACTGTTCCATATGTTATACGGTTCCATGTAAAGCTCCGCTCTTTGTTGAGCAGTTCTTCGTTGTATGTAAACCGGAGTGATTTGTAGTCCCTACAAGAACTTCGGTATATAAAAATTAAAAATAAATAAAATAAATAAATGACTATTCATGCACATGGCAGAAGCAGAGATGGGACGGGGCATTTCCAAGAAGCTTCAGCAAAAAGATGCTTCTATGCCCCAACATCCTACCCTGGAAAGGCAGGATAGTGGTGGTGGGGGCAGAACATCAGAATCTGGCAGAGAAATACCTTCAAGCTCTATGCATAGCACCCTGAGGCTAGTGAAGGTCAGCGTCCATAAATTCTCTGAGCTTGTTACGAGAGATTTCCCAAAACAAGGCACAGCTGAATTTCCCACGTGACCAGTAGCATTAATATTCCTTCAGCAAAGCAGGTTTTACAAGTTAATACACTGAAAATTTGATTTAAAAAGGGACTCTCTCCACTCCAACAGCAATACAACATTAGCTCACGCAATCAGTGCAGGATAGAAAATGAAACATCTCAAAGGAAAGAAAATCAGGTCCATCTTCCTCACCTGGTCAACTCTGGTTTACCAACGTTTGCTAGAAGACAAGAGAAAATGGGGGGAAAGCATTTTAATACAATTCTTCTCTGCCTTATTAACACTTGAGGCCTACTGGAATATTTTATATATATATTTTTTAAACAAACATTTTTTAAATAGACATACACAACCCCCGTACCCCTTCATTCTTGTACTATTTCTCCCACAATCAGTAAACAGAAAAGGATTAAGGGCAGAGCGGATAGGGCAAAATCTCCTTGGAGACCGCAAGGGCAAGCATGAGGATAACCCAAGCAATGCACCCTATAAACAAGTTTCTCTGTAAATAACCTTTACAGTATGCACAGATGACCCGCATGACCAAAAGGCTTTATAACAAGTTGGAATTTTATGGAAGCTGAGCTACTGGGCAGTCCTAATAAAAACTGCTGAAGGGCCAGACACACCACTTTTCCTACCCTATGTTTTTACAAAATGTACTTGAGCCATGTCAAAACTATGGGACAAGTTATTTTCATTCATTGGTTTTGAAGGGCAAAATAGATTAGCTGATGTAACCTGAATGTTTCAAAAATTAGATTTTAAAACCACGCGACATAGTAATTAGCTGGAAATACAATTTTGGAGTACAGAGAGGTGGCCATGTGTGTTGGGGGAAAAATATTTTATGATGTCTATAATGTACAGAAAAATCTAAGTTTACTGCAAAGTCATGCCATACATTTTGACAGTGAAAATGAGCATGCACAGTGTACTAAAATAAAGTGGAAGTCCCTCATGCTACAGACAACCTTATTACATAGAGATGTAGTGCTGTATAACAAAGCCAGCCACTGTAAAGTGGCATCAGCTGCATGTGGCTAGCACTCACACCCACATACTGCTGACTAGTATGACAACCAGGGAAGCTGGGTGTACTCCTCCAAACAGCAGGGTGGTTACCTCTCATTTGCAATGTTCTTCTGGAGTATCGTTTGCTTGGCCTCCTTTCAAATGTCGAAGAGCGCCTGATTTTGCTGCTCTTTGTAGTCTGATATTCTGTTTTGCCACTAAAGGTTTAAACAAAAATGAACGTAGGAGTTGAGGCATCATTCATTTGTTTAGTTCCTAAACTGCCTCCCTGTCAAAGCTGTCTGAGGCAGTGTACAAAAGTAAAACCAAATAAAACTATTTTATTTAAAATGAACAAAATAAGCAGACAAAAAACAGATGAACAACTATGCCTAATGCAGAATTGGAGAGAGAGGCAAGTCTGTATTCCCTTATAGCAGCTACCGCCACACAGGAGTAAGAGCACTGCATGGAATCATAGGAACAGCAGCAGCATACCTCTCCTGCCATGATGAGTGCCTTGGAAGGGGATGGGCAAGTGGTGAGATAGCCAAGAGAGAAAACAAAACACAACACTGAAAGCAGCCACCAGTAAGAACTGGATATCACACCAGAGGTCACCCAAAAATAGTTTCTGAAAACCCCAGCTCCCGTGGGAAGCTCCAGTGGCAAACTTGGTTCTGGAGAAAACCAGATCTTTCGTATAGCAGAGGTGCTTACCTGTAACATGTGTTCTCCTAGGACAGCAGGATGTTAATCCTCACACATGGGTGACATCAGATGGAGCCCGGTAAGGAAAACTGATGTCAGTTTCTGGAACTTTGACTAGGAACACTGAGCATGCCCTATACCCAAGTGCCCACACATGGGGTCCCCTCTTCAGTCTTATAACAGAATTATAATAAATGAAAAAATATATACGGAGGAACCCAACTCTACAGGGTGGCAGGCGGGTTTCGTGAGGACTAACATCCTGCTGTCCTAGGAGAACACCTGTTACAGATAAGCAACTCTGCTCTCTCCTAGGACAAGCAGGATGGTAGTCTTCACACATGGGTTAATCCCTAGCACCAGGCTGTTCCCCAACACAAAATGGGATCAACTGACACCTAACCAGGGGGAGACAGCCTGAAGCCAATCAATGGGCCCAAGGAAGGGAGAGTTGGATTCTACACCTCGAAGAGATTCCCAAGGACAGACTGGCCGAACCTACTGTCATGTCAGCCATCCAGACAGTAGTATGAAGAGAACTATGTTGCAGCCTTGCAGATCTCCATTGGAAACTGCTTGCAAGTCAGCCACCAATGTTGCCATAACTCTGACAGAATGAGCCTTGACATGACTCAAGATGTAATCCTACCTGGGCAAACCAGAAGGAGATGCAATCTGTTAGCCAATTAAATAGTGTGTTTGGCAACAGCAATTCCCAACCTATTCCTATCAAAAGAAATGAAAAGTTGGGTGGACTGTCTATGGGCTTCTTTCTGCTCCAGATAGAAGGCTAAGGCTCTCTTGCAGTCCAAACTGTGTAGTGCTTGTTCACCTTAATGCGAATGGGGCCTGGGAAAGAACATTGGCAAGGCGACTGACTAAGATGGAAATACGTCACCACCTTAGGCAGGAACTTAGGGGGCATACGCAGGACCATCCTGTCATGAAAAACTTATTGTAAGGTGGATAAGTCACTAAGGCCTGGAGCTCACTGATCCTGCTTGCTGAGGTGACAGCCACCAAAAATATGACCTTCCAGTCAGGTACGTTAGGTCACAGGAACGTAGCAGGTCAAAAGGTGCTTTCATCAGCTGAGCGAGCACTATGTTGAGATCCCAAGACAGCAGGAGGCCTTAGGGGATGCTTCAACTGAAGCAGGCCCTGCAAGAAGCATACAACTATAGACTGTACAAAGATGGGCGTACCATCTACACCATGTTGGTATGTGCCAATTGCACTCAGATGAACTAAGGATTGCTGTTCAAGCCAGCCTCAGATAGGCGGAGGTGGTAATCAAGCAGCTTTTGTGTGGAGCAGGAGAACTGATCCAGGGCCTTCTGCTCACACCATACGGAAAACCTCCTCCACTTCAGTCCATAGGACTTTCCGGTAGAAGGCTTTCTGGAATCCACCAGGATCAGAGACACATCCTCAGAGAGATCGAGCAGTTGTAGAATTAACCTCTCAACATCCAGGCTATGAGCGACAAAGTTTGGAGGTTGGGCCCCAGCAAAATGCCTCTCTTGAGTGATGAGCTCTGGGGAAGTCTCCAGACTGATCAGTTTCAGGATGTGGAAACCAGACCTGTCTCAGCCAAATGAGGGGCTATGAGGATCATAGTCCCTTTGTCCACATGAAGCTTAGAGAGTCTTCGCTACCAAGAGAATCTGAGGATTGGTGGACAGAAGACCCTTGCCCCAATGGTGGGCAAAATTGTTAGAGGCTGGTCTGCTGTGTTCTGTACAGGGAGCAGAACAGAGTCACTTTTTTGTTGCAAGGGGACACACACAGATCCACATCTGGGTTCCCCCTCAGAGGTGGAAGATCTGGCTCGTTACCCCCTGATCCAGAGAGCACTTGTGGAGTCTGAAAGCACTACTCAGTCTGTCCACTATCACGTTCTCTGATCCTGCCAGAATCATGGCCCTGAGCACCATCCCTTGGGGCAGTGCCCAGGACCATATCTGGACCGCTTCCTGACACAGGAGGTATAAACCCGTGCCTTCCTGCTAGTTGATATATGACATGGCTATTTGGTTGTCTGTCTGGATCAGGACAACTTTGTTGGACAGCCAATCTCTGAAAGCCCATAGCATTTACCTGATTGCCCTGAGCTCCAGGAAGTTGATTTGACAACGTGCTTCCTACATGGGCCAGAGTCTCTAGATGCGAAGCCCCTCTAAATGAACTCCCCACCCCACGGTGAATACATCCACGGTGAGGCCAATTTGGGTAAGGCGACTTAGAAAGGATATTCCCTATTCCAAATTTGAGAGTTCCCACCACCAGGACAAAGAGTTCTAAGGAGATGGGGTGATTCGGATGTGATCCTGGAGGCTCTGCGTCGCCTTGGTCCATTGGGCTCTAAGCATGTGCAAACGTGCCAAGGCAGTAAATGGAGGGTTGCAGCTATGTGACCCAGCAGCCTCAACTTGTGCCGAGCTGACACTTGCTGGCTCTGTTGAATCCCTGCCACCCATGGATGTCAAGGTGAATTCCCTGGACCTTGGCAGGAAGACCTTTGCCTGAACCAGTTCTAGCAGGGCTCCTATGAAGTCTAAGTGAGGTGACAGGCTGAGATGGGACTTCAGCTAGTTGATGACTAACTCTAGTGACTCCAACACCTGGATGGGGTGGGGGGGGGGGTGGTGGCATCAAAGTAAACTTACCGAAGATGCTGGAAAACCAGACTAAGGAGCCTATGGGGTGGGGGGGCACTGAGAGGGAACTGGCGATAGACTGCGAAAAAACTAAAAAAAAAAAAAAAAAAATTTGGTGAAAAGGTTTTCCAAGGCAATTTCCAAAGAAAAAGCCACAAGCTCACAAAACTGAGGTGAAAGCTCCATGGAAAAAGACTGAAGAAGGACCCCGCATGGACATGTGGTATAGGCATGCTCAGTGTGCCAAGTCAAAGTTCCAGAAACTTCGACATAAGTTTTCTGTGCCAGGCTCCATCCGATGTCACCCATGTGTGTGGACTATCATTCTGCTTGTCCTAGAAGAAACTGATCTGGTTTTCCAGGTTAACTGGACCACCATGAAAATTGTACATGAGCTTTCAAGAGGCCATCCACTCCTTCACATGTTTTCTCTGTAGAAGTGTTCATTCTAGACCAATTAATCATATAAGGATCTCCAGAAGATTTAATTACTTTCTATAAGGACAACCTACATTATTTGAAGGAAGTTGGGTAAGAGGAGGCCACAGCTAGCAGATCACAGTCCCTGTAAATATCTGATCTCCATTCTGCACACAGTCCAAAGAACATCCAAACCTGTATCTGAATCGAGAGCCCAGGCGAATGAACCCGGATCGGCTGGAGCTCTTCTGGACAGGCCCCCGGAGACGGAAGAAGGCATGATGTTCTACAGCACATTTCCACAGATGTTTACAAGCTTTGGGATGTTCCATGCGGAACACAAAAGTGTGTTCCTGCTCCTTGCCCTGCAAAGACCAAAAGCAAGAACTACCACTATAGAATATTCCAGTGAGTCAGGGAACAAAGCATTTGCATCAAAATCCAAGGCAAGATCTACAAAAGGCTACCTTTGATCTCAACACCCTATCCAGGATGTTGTGCAAAGATCCAGTTTTTTTTAGACTATTATTCATGCATAGATGAATTCTAGATCAGGAGTTCTCAACCCAGACTTCAGGACACACCTAGCCAGTCAGGTTTTCAGGATATCAACAATGAATATGCATGACAGATTTGCATACAAGGGAAGCAGTTCATGCAAATCTTTCATGCACACTCATTCTGGATATACTGAAAGCCTGCCTGGTATGTCTCAAGGACTGGGTTGAGAATCCCTGTTCTAGATGAGTGGTTCTCAACCCAATCCTCAAAAGTATAGGAACATAAGATATCTCATGTTGGGGCAGTCCATGGACCATCAAACCCAGCATTCAGGTAGTGGTCAGTTTGGGACACAAGTACTCAGAAGATCCCAACCGGTAGATGCCAAAAAGTAGATCTATTTCTCATTGCTTCCTCTCAGGGCTAGGCAATGAATATTCCCATGTCTACCCAGTTATAATTGTTTATGGACTTGTGATTTGTTTTAAATCTGTTAGTTAGCTTCATGGCATGTCCCCTTGTTTTAGTATTATTTGAAAAGTAAATGACCATTTCTTAGATACTTGTTCCACCGCACTCATGATTTTATAGAACAGTCATATCCCCCTTCTCAGCCATCTCAGCCATCAACAGCTTAAACTTGGTCCTCAACGCCTCTAAGACAGAGCTTCTCCTCATCTCCTCAAACGATAACAATATCTCCCAACCACCACCACTAAACTCTCACATCACCTGTAAGAAGGTTAGAGATCTTGGGGTGATTTTAGACAACCGACTAAACCTAAGGAAAATGGTCAACACAACAACTAAAGACTGCTTCTTCAGATTACAGGTCCTAAAACGACTTAAACCACTCCTATTCTTCCATGACTTCAGGACAGTTCTCCAAGCGCTACTGTTCGCCAAAATAGACTACTGCAGCGCCCTTCTACTAGGACTCCCCAAATCCACTACCAAACCTCTGCAGATGATTCAAAATGCGGCAGCAAGATTGTTGACCAGTACCAACCACTGCGAACACATCTCACCCATACTCAGGAACCTTCACTGGTTACCAGTGAATTTCAGAATTCTATACAAATCAATCACCTTAATCCACAAAACCATCCATCATCAACTTCAACTTGACCTGGAAATACCATTCAAACTCCACTCCTCTAACAGACCAACTAGAGATATTTACAAAGGCACTCTCAATGTCCCCCCCACTAAAGCCACACGCCTCGCTACGACCAAAGACAGAGCCTTTTCGATAGCAGGCCCATCTATCTGGAACAGCATCCCATCAAATCTCAGACTGGAGCCTTGCCTTTTAACTTTTAGAAAAAGACTTAAAACCTGGCTCTTTCACCAAGCCTTCCCTGAACCACCAGTCAATTACTAGTTGGCATTCATTCCTACCCGGTCTGACACTCTGTCTTCTCGTATAAAATGGACTCTGAGACGTTCAGGTTATAGCACTGTAAGTTTTTTTAATTTGTTCATTCTATGGTAACAACACTTTACCGGCCTTTCTTCTTTCCAGCTTGTTGTAAGCTTCCAAGTTCTCTCCCCCTGTTGATTGTAACTTTGACTTATTCCTACCTATTGTTATCTTTCGTTTACTTGAATTATTACTCTAGTTTTCCCTTTGTTAAACTGTAAACCGATCCGATATGGTTATTTACTATGAAGGTCGGTATAAAAAACTGTTAAATAAATAAATAAATAAATCTTCTCCAATTTGAAGAGCCCTAACCTGTTTGGCCTTTCTTCTACCCTCCCTCCTTTATCACTTTCGCTGCTCTTCTCTATACTTTTCTAGTTCTGTCCTTTTTAAGATGGGGAGAATAGAAATGCATGCAAGTCTCAAGGTGCGGTCGCACTATGGATTGCAAGAGGCATTATGATATTCTGTTTAATTTCTATTTTTCTCGAAATAATTCCAAATATTTTGTTTGCTTTCTGAATGCTGCTGCACAATGAACTGAGGATTTGAAATACTGTTCACAAGAACTTCAAGATCTTTTTCCTGGGTGTTCATTTCTAATACGGAATCCAGCACTGTACGCCTGTTGGGATTACTGTTCCCTATGGGCTGGATTTTCAAAAGGTTACACATGCCAGCCTATTTTTTTTTATGTATTTGTTTGTGATCCACACTGAATAATATGTAATAAATAAAATGTTAGCACAAGCAGTCTTGTTCTACCCTAGTTAAGATGGAGACCCTTCCATTAGTTTTTCTCCCCCAGAATATTCTGCAGTTAAATCTAAAGCCCTCTTTGCTAAAGCCCTCACCTTATCTATCCATTGAGACTCAAAACTCAGCCTGCTTTTGGGGTACTGCACTTGGAACAGGAAGCATTTCTGAGAATGCAACCCTGGAGTTTCTAGATTTTCAGTTTCCCTCCTAAATTTAACTTCTAGAATCTCACTCCACCTTCCTATGCTGTTGGTACCCACAAGTACCAAAAAAGCTAGCTCCCCCACCCCCTCAGTGTAACAGCTTAGTCTGAGAAGTGTAACCCTGAGGCCAGTTATACGGTTTCCAAATGGAACAGTGGTGGAGCATCTTCTGCCTGTGATGGCCACCTTCCCCTCAGGTTGAATCATCAAGAAGCGCTTAGGTAATAGGCCCTGAATCAGGACAATGCAGGAAAGCAGTAAGAAGCACAAATGAACATTGGAAACAGGAAGACCAGATGAAATGAATCAGTATATGCAAAAAAGCAAGGAAGACACTGCAGTCAATATAGTGACAAATTCAGGAAGGACAACTTTGGCAAAAAGGCCATAGAATGAAACCTGGAAATTATATTTGTCCAGGCAGGAAACAAGATGGCCACCAAAAGAAGTGACGGTCAAGGGGCTGGGAGGACTGAACAGATACGTCCCAAAGCCCAGAGATGCGCCTGCTGGCAGGAAGAAAGAACTGCCTATCAGTGTCTCACACCCAGCACACTCTAAAATCTTATTTATGTGACGCATGAGATATGCTACTTTTGCACCAGTCAACCAAGTTACCAAGCAATCTTCATACCCAGCCAGCCTTCTACATTTCCAATGACTGAATTACCAACTACAACTGCAGTCTTAACCATTCATCTTGGGCGCACAACCCTGGACCAATATCCTTTGTGCGAGAGGAGAAAGTGCAGTTGCTTACCTGTAACAGGTGTTCTCCTAGGACAGCAGGATGTTAGTCCTCACATATGGGTGATATCCATCTGATGGAGCCTGACACGAAAAACTTTTGTCAAAGTTTCTAGAAGTTTTGACCAGCAGACTGAGCATGCCCAGCCTACCATCCACGTGTCAATGCGAGATCCCCCTTCAGTCTCGTAACAGATGAAAATATGAGCAATAAAAATAAAACAAACTGGATGGAGAACCCAACTCCATGGGGAGGCGGACAGGATTCCTGAGGACTAACATCCTGCTGTCCTAGGAGAACACCTGTTACAAGTAAGCAACTGCGCTTTTTCCTAGGACAAGCAGGATGTTAGTCCTCACATATGAGAGAATACCAAGCTCCAGACTGTCCCTGCAACCACAAGGTAAGGTTTTGCTCCCTGGTGTCAGGGGCAGCCAAGCAATGAGCCGCAAACGTGTGACGAGAACTCCAGGTTGTGGCCAAGCAGATTTCGATGACTGGGACTGCACGCAAATGCGCCACCTTCGCCATAGCCCACACAGAGTGAGCCTTTACTCTGCCAGCTAGTGGAAGGCCTGCCTGCGCATAGAAGATGATGCAATCTGCCAGCCAGTTCGACAAAGTCTGTTTACCCACTGCCACTCCCAGCCTGTTGGAACCAAAGGACACAAAGAGCTGGGTGGGTTGTCTGTGGCCGGCAATGCGATCCAGGTAGAAAGCCAAGGCTCTTTTGCAGTCCAAGGTATGAAGAGCCTGTTCCCCCAGGTGGGAATGAGGCCTCGTAAAGAAGGTGGGTAAAACTAGGGACTGATAGATATGAAAATCAGTTACAACCTTGGGCAGAAACTTCGGATGAGCATGCAAGACCACACAATCATGAAAGAGCCTTGTGTATGGGGCGTAAGTAACCAGAGTCTGAAGCTCACTGACTCTACGAGCCAAAGTATTTGCCACCAGGAACATATCTTTCCAGGTGAGGAATTTCAGGTCGCAGGATTGCAGCGGCTCAAAAGGAGGCCACATGAGCTACGCCAGGACAACACTGAGGTCCCAAGACACAACCGGAGGCCGAAGAGGGGTCCTTCAGCTGGAGGAGACCCCACATGAAATAGCCCACTAAAGGTTGGACTGAAACGGGCGTGCCAGTGACACCTCGATTGTACACGCTGACAGCGCAGAGGTGCAGCCTGACTCAGCTAGTCTGAAGCCCAGACTTGGACTGGTGCCACAGGTTGTCCAACAGCCGGGGGAGGGGGCATGAGAAAGGATCTAAATCATGACCTGCACACCAGATAGAAAACCTTTCCACTTCAAGCTGTAGGACTTCCTGGTAGAGGGCTTTCAAGATGCCACCAGGACCTGGGAGAGACAGTCTGAGGTTTGGACGGCACAGAGTGCCCCGAATCTGCGAAATGAGATAGGGCACTGTCCCCAGCCAGATGGGTGCCTGCACAGACAGGTCCTGCAGAAGCAGGAACCAGACCTGTCGGGGCCAAGAAGGCACCACAAGTATCATGGTCCCCCTGTCCTGCTGAAGCTTCAGTAGAGTCCTCAAGAGGAGCAGCAGAGGGGGATACAAGTACACCAGGCACCTTCCCCAGTGGAGGGAAAAGGCATCGTAGGATGGATGGATGGATAGATGGATGGATAGATGCCCCCCCCCCCCTGACACCAGAGAGCAAAACCTGATCACTTTGTGGTTGTGTGGGAAGGCGAAGAGATCCACATCTGGCGTACCCCATTGGTGAAATAGCTCGGCTGCTACCTATGGGTTGAGGGACCACTCGTGTAGCTGGAAGAAGCAATCCACTAGCATGTTGAGATGGCCTGGCAGGTAGGTTGCTCGCAGAGACATTCCCTGTGAAAGGGCCCAGGGTCCATACCTGTACCGCCTCGTGACAGAGGAGGAACGAACCTGTCTCACCCTGCTTGATATACTACATTGCAACTTGGCTGTCCGTCCACATTAGGACATCCTTGGACGACAACTGGTCTCTGAACGTCCCACAGAGCATACTGACTTGCTCGAAGCTCCAAGACGTTTACCTGAAAGCGGGCTTCGGAGGCTTCCAGAGACCTTGTGTGTGAATACCGCTCACATGGGCTCTCCAGTCTTGAGGGGAAGTATCTGTGGTGAGAATCACCTGAGGCGGAGAGGGATGGAAGGGAAGTCCTTTTTCCAGGATGGAAAGATCTTCCAACCAGGATTGACACATTCTTAGAGGGTTCGTAATTGCGACAGGAGCCTTGAAATCCTGGGAAGCCTATTGCCACTGGGACTGTGGGGTCCATTGGGCTCTCTTTATGCAGACACGAGCCAGAGGGGTCACATGGACGGAGGTCTCCAGGTGGCCCAGCAGGTGGAGTAGAAGGCGGGCTGGCACTCTCCATCTGTTCCGGACAAGGGTAGCCAGCGAGGCAAGGGTGATCGCCCGGTCTCTGGGCAGAAAAGCATTCGTCGGCACCATGTCCAGCCTGGTGCCTATGAAGTCCAGCAGAGGAGATGGGCAGAGATGAGACTTGGGGAAGTCTACAGCATCTGCAAAGTCAGGGCCAGAGTATGCAAGGCTCCGGAGCAGGAGTTGCTCTTGACGAACCAGTCATTCAGGTAGGGGAACACATGCACCAAGTGACGCCTGAGGTAGGTGGCTACCACTGCTAGGCATTTGGTAAAAACACAGGGGGTCAATGCCAGCCCGAAGGGCAGCACTTTGTACTGGCAATATGCTTTCCCCACCACGAAGCGAAGGAACTTCCAGTGGCTGGGGGGACAATTGCAATGTGTGCGTAAGACTGAGATAGAGGGAGCAAAGCCAGCCTCCTCCTTTGAGGAGCGGGATCAGCATGCCCAGAGACACCATCTTGAACTTTTCTCTTACGAGAAACTTGTTTAATGCCCGGAGGTCGAGAATGGGGCGCAAGCTACCATTCCTCTTCGGAACGAGGAAATACCTCGAACAGAACCCTTGACCCTGCTGATGGCGAGGGACTGGCTCCACTGTGCCTGCTACAAGGAGAGTAGAGAGTTCTGTCTGAAAAATGACCAGTTGGACAGATGAATCCCATGATTGACACGGGGGAGAGGTCTCTGGGAGTCAGCTGAAATTTAGACTAGCATTGACGGATAGAGAGGACCCAGCGGTCAGACATGATCTCGTCCCAGTGACAGGCAAAGCTCATGAGCCTGCCTCCGACTGGGTGATCTGATGTCAGGGGTTCGGTCAACTGACTTCCACTCCCTAGTTGCCGGTCAAAAGCTCGTGGCCGGGGCACCGGCTGGGGTTTAGGCGCTCGCTGTTGTCGAGGACGGCCCCTGGGACCGGTGTATAGCGTACAAACCCAGGAGGCTAGAGGATATTTCCTCTGCCAGTAAAAGGGCTTCTGGGAACCCGGCCTGGAGGATTTTCTGGCAAAGTATGGGCCTTCAGAGGCACTAACGGACAGCTGTTGAAGGATATGATATGATGATCCTTCAATTGGGCTACCGCATCCTGGACCTTATCTCCAAAAAGGTTTTCACCTGTGATGGGGAGATCAGCTAGCCTATCTTGGACCTCCGGCTGGCGGTCAGAAGTCCTGAGCCATGCCATTCTCCTGGTGCCAATGCCCATCACCGCTATGCAGGCCACTGTTTTGAAAACATCGTAGGTGGAACACATCTCATGCTTTCCCACTTCAAGACCCAGCAGGGTAAGGATAGAGAGGGCCTCTTGCTGCTGAGGTAGTCCCTCTGCAAAGTCCTGGACCCATTTCCAGAGATTGCGGTTATATTGGGTCATATAAAGCTGGTAGACTGATGCAGACCACCAGATTGGCGCTTTGGAAGACTTTCCTGCCCAGGGCATTGAGCTCCCTGTGCTCATGTCTCGAAGGGGCGGAGGCATGGCTGCAAGAGCACTGGGCCTTTTTTCAAGGCAGACTCCATGACCACAGACTGGTGGAAGAGATGCCATTTCTCAAACGCCATGGTCTGCTGCACCAAGTAGGTGGCGTCAGCCTATTAACAGGGGAGATAGAAATGGGGTGTTCCCACATGCAGAGGTCATCGTCCTTGAAAATATCGTGGATAAGAACCACCACAATCTCCTTGGGAGTGTCGAACTGCAGTACTTCCATCATCTTATGTCACGCATCCTCCTCAGTAAACAACTGAAAGGGAATGGCTTCAGCCATGGCCCTGACAAACCCCGCAAAGGACAAGTCCTCGGGGGGGGGGGGAGGGGGGGTCCCGAATAATCAGAGGACAACTCTGTGAAGTCATCACCCCAAGGGTCGTAAGGCCCTTCCCTCCTCACTGGGACCAGGATGCCATGGGTAAGGTCCATGAGGGGCATCAGTCCTAGCTCCGAAGGCTTCGGAGGCCTCAAGGGCACCATGGGAAACGACTGTTCCCCTGGCATCAAGGGGACTGGAGATTGCGGGAGGCCGGAAGGACCCGGCAAGGGCTCATGGAACCAGGGTCTGGGAAACACGGTACTGGCTGTATCTTCCTCCTCAGAGGACCCGAAAATCGGGATCGCTCTAATGGAGGGCATCAGTGGCTGCTGGGGAACTGAATGTCCCTCAGCCACCAGCTACAGCAGAAGGGTGCCCAGAAGGACATCCAGACACTCTAGTAAGGGTGCTAACATTGAGGATGGAGGTTCGGGCACCGGTATGGGGGCCGGTGGCATCAGCAGCTCCATGCTCTGGAGAGCCTGTGGTCCAATTCCTCCTGGAAGTCCGGAGTGGCCAGGACTGATGGAGGGGGGTGAGGTGTCAGTGCCCAGCACCTTTGTCAGTTGGGAACGCCTAGAATTACCAGGGGCATCGGAGGATGGGGCCTCCGATGGCCGATGTCACTTCAGTGGCAGCTCAGCAGCTGCTGATGCTGCCCCAGAACCAGAGCCATGTGTCGACGGCGACCAGTGGCGATGCTTGCGGGATCTCTTTCGTTGCTTGCCTCAGTCTTTCCCTGGCACCAAAGAAGAGAAAGAGCCCAATGTCCGGGAGAGCGGTGAGACCATTAAGGATCTATCACAGTCCCCTTGATCCTTGGCGGTACTGGCGAGAGGAATAGCCAGGGGAAGTGAGTCAGAAGGCTTCCCACAACCTCTCAACATCTCTGGGACCGACGCAGGAGTAGAAGGAGCAGCTTCGGGGGCCCCGAAAAGTTTCTCCATCTTTTTGAGGCATGCCTGATGCCCTTTGGGGGTCATCTG
This sequence comes from Rhinatrema bivittatum, assembly GCF_901001135.1. NCBI lineage: Eukaryota > Metazoa > Chordata > Amphibia > Gymnophiona > Rhinatrematidae > Rhinatrema > Rhinatrema bivittatum. Next base: position 26,867,300 of record NC_042620.1, on the reverse strand, counting down.
ATCACACAGACAGCATTCACAGAAGTCGTGTGAGGCCTCCAGGCCGAGGATGCAAACTTCATGCAGATCCATGATAGACATGGTCCACACGCACTGGAGGCACTGATGAAAACCAGCGAACGCCATGAAAAATACCCGGAGTGCGGTCGATGGCTGGTAGTTAACGCAAGGCGAGAGTTTGGAATCAACCACAAAGTTGGAAAAAAGGCAAAAGAAAAACCTACCACACTGAGGAGGCACAGACCGCGAAGGGGGACCTGACGAGGAGATAGGCAGAAACCCGAAAATCGAGAAAAAAAACCCAAGAAAAATGGAAAGCTCCAAGATCAAGAGGCAACTGCACCATGGAAGAGAATGAAGGGGGACCTCGCGTGGATAGTAGCAGGCTAGGCATGCTCAGTCTGCTGGTATATTTAAAATCTTTCCTATACCATCACTAAGATATATACCATTGCAACGGTTTACATATAGGTACATAAAAATAAGGTAAGTGATTGTGTACTATAGTACATTCTAATAGGTGCTAAAAGGTTTGGTTACAATATATCATAAAAGGGGCACAATAGTTGGGTAGTGTAAGTTTTGTCTAGGTGTACCATTGGTACTCTACAATCGATAATACTTATGTTTGTTATGAGCTTTAATAAAGTTATGTCATTATGTTAAGAAAAGAACATAAGAAAATGCCATACTGGGTCAGACCAAGGGTCCATCAAGCCCAGCATCCTGTTTCCAACAGTGGCCAATCCAGGCCATAAGAACCTGGCAAGTACCCAAAAAAAGTCTATTCCATGTTACCATTGCTAATGGCAGTGGCTATTCTCTAAGTGAACTTAATAGCAGATAATGGACTTCTCCTCCAAGAAGTTATCCAATCCTTTTTTAAACACAGCTATACTAACTGCACTAACCACATCCAGAGTTTAATTGTGCATTGAGTAAAAAAGAACGTTCTCCGATTAGTTTTAAATGTGCTACATGCTAACTTCATGGAGTGCCCCCTAGTCTATTATCCGAAAGAGTAAATAACCGATTCATATCTACCCGTTCTAGACCTCTCATGATTTTAAACATCTCTATCATATCCCCCCTTAGCCGTCTCTTCTCCAAGCTGAAAAGTCCTAACCTCTTTAGTCTTTCCTCATAGGGGAGCTGTTCCATTCCCCTTATTTTGGTAGCCCTTCTCTGTACCTTCTCCATCGCAATTATATCTTTGAGATGCGGCGACCAGAATTGTACACAGTATTCAAGGTGCGGTCTCACCATGGAGCGATATGTTGTGAGATTATTGCTGTGTGCTTGTGTTTTTTGCACGTTCCTGTATGTCAAAGCTTCTAGAAATTTAGACAAAAACGTTTTCCATGCTGGGCTCCATCAGATAATGTCACCCACATGTGAGGACCACCATTCTGCTTGTCCTAAGAAAAGGCAAACTGGAGGGCATTTTCTAGTCACAGATCGCTTCCTGTCATATCAATATGAAGGTCTCCTTTCAGGTGACCTTGCTCCTATCAAAGAAGCGACTACACGAAGAAGATGATCAGTAAACACCAAGGAGGTTATTAATATTTCGTAGTAAAACCCCGACTCAGAGTCTCGCTCTGTTGAGCTGCTTCAGGGGCTGTTGAATAATGAAACCGATGTTTGCCTGTACACAGCACCTCATGCGGATGTAAGGTCCTTATATTCCACTAAATAACTTTTTAAGCAAGTTTTTGAAAAAGCTGGAGGTAGTCCATTAGGTGTCCATACAAATTCCTTGCTATGAGACAGATTCCTGCAAAAAAGTGTCCTGCAACCACTGTAAGCCAACCGAATATGTATTTTTGCAGGAATCTAAGTCTTTTTACTACGAAATATTAAACTTCTTGGTGTTTACCAATCTTGTTTGTGTGGTCGCTACTTGCAATACTGGATCGGTTTCCGGTTTGTTTCTTTGGACCTTCCCTATCAAAGAAGTACAGGAGCTGCCATTCTATCAGGCCGATGCAATATAGTACACTCAGCCGAGCACATGACACTACACATGCTTAGATGCACATTCAAAACCCCTTATGCAATAAGGAGATTAGCGCATCCAAAACCTGCACAGCTAATGGCACTCATCACATGTAAATTCATGTTGATGAGGCTATTAGAGATTACCCACTTATGGAAAAAAAAAAAAAAAAAAAAGCGTGCGCTCCAGGTGCACATTTTTGTTCAAAATTTAATGCCTGTCCTGGAGCAGGTGTTAATTCTTGAGGAGCCTCTAAAATTAACAGAAAAGCAGAAAATACAACTGTTCTGTAGTTCCTCCGATCTAATATTGTGGTATTAAGTCTGAGGAACCGAAAAAAAGAGTAAGGGGAAAAAAAATTTTTTAAGTTGCTGGCAGTCAGGTTAGGAAAATGGATGCTTGTAAAACTGAGTATCCATTTTTCCTAGCCCGCACAGACAGCCAACTCTCCTGGGTGCCCGATGCAGAGCTGGAACTAGGGGCACACAATTTCCCGTAGCACCTCCTTTTTACCGCAGCAGCCCATTTAAATATTAAATTGAACACCCGGGAGAGTGGGCGCAGATATTGCATTGGCCTGAAAGTCCCTGAAGATCTTGTCTGTTTGCTTCAGCTCTGCCAGGTCTGCTGCTGGCCTCCAGAGACTGAACTTGTTCTCAAGTGAACCAGGAGTTCTTTGCACAGGGTACACACACACAGTCTCTCACGTTGAACACCCAGTGTAAAAAAACTAGATAGTCCCTATCTCACTGCTGGACCTCTGTATCTTACAGTTTTTGAGTTGTTAAAGTAATTTAAAGCTGTTTAAGGAATGGGTATGCTTAATTAAATTAAGGTATTTTGTTAACTTATCAATGATCAGCAACTCAATTGACTTATGAAAAATATTGCCTCCTAATTGGGGTTAGAATCTATAACACCAAACAATGCGACTGTAGTGGGTGGGAATCAAATCACTGATTATTTGTCCAGGAACCAGTTCATATACTTTCTCAGAGCAAAGCACACAGGATTAATTCAAGCTTGCAAACTACTTTTCCCAGCAAACAATATTCATACACAGTATTAGCTTAACCCTCAAACATTTTTGCAATATATGAAACATGAACTTTCCCCAGCAAATCATTACTCAAGTCCTGATCACCCACCAGCTTCTGCCTTCAGCATTCTTTCAAGCAATCTGGCTTTCCTGACATAAGCAACTAATATGCATGAGAGATTTGTCTGTACTGCCTGCATGGTTTGCAAAACTCAGGCATATTCATTGTGGATATCCTGACGACCAGACTAGTTGGGTAGTTCAGGATTGGGTTGAGAACCACAGCTCTAGAAAAGCACTAACACTATTTTACAGGCACCTACAGGACGGGAGGGACGTCCCAGACAACATGGCTAATTCAGCTGCTTATCTACGTGAAAAAACTTTTGATACTAAGTAAAATATATACAGGGCCTGCCACTAAACCAATTCCCAATTCACCCAAACTTACAGGCTCTTTGACAGAAAGTTTTCCGTGATAGGGCTCCTTCCAGTGACATCACCCATATATGAGGACTATCATCCTGCTTGTCCTGGGATAATGGCTGCTCTCAAGGGTAATTGCCAGGTTCTTGTGGCCTGGTTTGGCCTCTGTTGGAAACAGGATGCTGGGCTTGATGGACCCTTGGTCTGACCCATCATGGCAATTTCTTATGTTCTAATTGCTGAGTAGCTGCTTAAAATTTTGTTTTTACATAAGAACATAAGAAAATGCCATACTGGGTCAGACCAAGGGTCCATCAAGCCCAGCATCCTGTTTCCAATAGTGGCCAATCCAGGCCATAAGAACCTGGCAAGTACCCAAAAAAAGTCTATTCCATGTTACCATTGCTAATGGCAGTGGCTATTCTCTAAGTGAACTTAATAGCAGGTAATGGACTTCTCCTCCAAGAACTTATCCAATCCTTTTTAAACACAGCTATCTAACTGCAACAACCACATCCTCTGGCACAAATTCCAGAGTTTAATTGTGGGCGTCGAGTAAAAAGAACTTTCTCCGTTAGTTTTAAATGTGCCCATGCTAACTTCATGGAGTGTCCCCTAGTCTTTCTACTATCCGAAAGAGTAAATAACCGATTCACATCTACCCTATCTTCTTCAGCTGCGCGCGGCGGCCCTTAGCTGCAACAGAGGGGGAGGAGCCAGCCCGGCGAAGGAACCATGCGCCGGGCTGGGCAGCAGCAGCAGTCCAGCAGGAAGGCCAAGAAGGCTGCCTTCCAACCGCAGTAGCCTCCGGCAGGACCCGACGCTCCGGGTGAGAAATTATTGCTACGGCTGTCGGCCCGACCCAGGTCGCGACTCGCTGTGGCCGGCGGCCATGACACCTAGCCCTGGTCGCGGGCCACCGCGACTGGCAACCCTAACATACCCCCCTCCTTTAGGCCTCTCCTTAGAAGGCTTGGGTTTTCCAGGGTGTGCAGCATGAAAGTTCGTGAGAAGATACTTGTCCAGTATATTCTTAGCAGGCTCCCACAAATTCTCCTCAGGTCCGAATCCCTCCCACGCTAGAAGGTATTCCCAGGTTTTTCCTCGTTTTCAGACATCCAGAACCTCCTGTACCTGATAGATAGTACAGTAATTGATAACGTTTGCAGGATTGTTACTTGGTACACAAACTTCTGAAATATTAGTCAGTACAGAACAATCCGATTTTATAAACGTGTGGTATGTACAAGTACCCGCAGTATCATGACATACCATCTATAGCATTTAAAACATTAAATGGAGAAAGACAGCTGATACCTGTACAGTAAACAGAGCACGGTTTGTTCCAAAACACTATTAACTGGAAACTCATTATCTAGAAAGTGTCATGGTTCCTGCATTGTGATTTATTATTCTGAAAAACAAAAAAAAAACTTTTATACAGCATGCAGCTGCTCCTAAAGCATAGCATATCATGCACTCATCTTGACATTCCAGATGGTAGGTTTTAATTTACTGCAGAACTTTGTGTGTCATTGTGATGAATACATTTTTAGATTATGCATATCACCTTGTGTATCCCTTAGTGCTTTGGTGTAAGCAATTCACAAATCTGTAAATTGCTTATACCAGATAGAAATCCATAAAAACTCATTATTCAAAATTCTTTCAGAAAACTTCCATTTTACATGGAAAAAAAACCCTCTGTAATCCAGAATTACCTTGGTCTCAACCATTTTGGATAAACTGCGCTTTTACTATACTATAAGAACTATTTATGGTATAAATACCACCCCCCACAAAAATTCTGTATCAGGATAAACACCTGTTTTAGGACTGCCAGAAATACAAGCTCTCTGCTGTATAAAATCCTGTTCTACGTCTTTATAAAACTGATCTATAGGTGCCTAGTAACAGTTACGATTTGCTTAATTCTTTTTTGGTGCTGAAAATTTCAATATTTACTTTACATGGGTCACTTCTAAAAACAGAAGCACTCTGGCTTACTAAAATTTCAAAAGGATGTTCTCCCTGAGCTGAGGAAGCAATATTTATTTAACATTTTTCTATACCGTGCGTTTGGTTGGAACAGTCACACGGTTACATTAAGGCACATAAAATGAGGCTAATGTATCTTAAGTTACATAGGTGCCATTTTAGGGTCGGTAACAAAGTTTGCAAATGATATTAATTGGTAAGTGTAATGAGTCATTTCCAATTCACATTTTAACAGTTTAGGTTACTAAATTACCTTTATCATTGTACTTTCACCCTTTTGTTGAGCTTTAAAAGAATGAAACTTAATCTGATTAAAAATTACACACATTGATTTTGGTTATGTGTTTGTTGTTCAGTTGTTTGTACCTGTTTTCCCCTTGAGGTACTATTCTTTCTCTTTTGGTAAGCTAGTTTAAAATATCTGATAATTGTGTCTTCAATGAAGAACCACCTGCAGGCATAGACAGAACCCAAAGCTTTCATTGGAACAAGATAAATGCTCTTAAAAAGGACAAGAAAGCTAAAAAGGAGGAGTTCTGGCAGCTGCAGAGGAATAGGCGTTCAACAAAGATTGCAAGAGTCCACTGAAACTCAATAGCCCCTGACATTGGTTTAAAAAAGGTACTCTAGCTCAGTTAAGGAAAAAAAAACAAAAACACACACAGCATTACACATTCCCAAAGTAAAAAAATCTCTTAGACTGAAAGGAAAATTGGTTCTTACCTGCTAATTTTCGTTCCTGTAGTACCACGGATGAGTCCAGACTCCTGGGTTTTGCCTCCCCACCAGCAGATAGAGACAGAGAAATTTTGACTGACTCTGCCCTATACCCCCAGGTGCCACCTATAGTCCCCGTCAGTATTACACTGTATCAAAGCAGAACATTTATAAACCATAACTCAGAACATCCTTAATTTTCACACACTACCTGGTCACTAACCCCAAGAAGGAATAGAACCCGGGAAACTGACAACTTTGAAAACTGAGAACTTTTAAAAATAATCCGCAGAACATAAAGAAGTACTGAATGAAATAATCTGTAGAATATAAAGAAGTACTGAACAAGCTGACTCTCCGTTATCTCATACTGAAAAGGGCAGGACTCTGGACTGATCCGTGATACTACAGGAACGAAAATTAGCAGGTAAGAACCAATTTTCCTTTCCCTGTACGTACCCAGATCAGTCCAGATTCCTGGGATGTACCAGTGCTCACCTACATGGGTAGGACCCTGAGAGTCCTGCTCGGATCACACCTTCACCAAAAGAACCAAAGCCTGGGGCCTGGACATCCAACCGATAATGCCTAGCAAAGGTGTGTGTAAAGATTTCCAAGTAGCCGCCCTACAAATTTCTTGTAGTGAAACTTGACACTCCGTTCATGAGGTTGCCTGCGAATAGATAGAATGCGCTCGAAGTCTGACTGGAAGCAGACAGCCATGAGTCAGGTATGCCAAACCAATAGCCTCTTTCAACCAGTGAACAATCGTCCTAGACGCCTTATGTCATTTTTTGGGGCCACTCCACAGCACAAAACGATGGTCCGACATACGGAAGCTATTTGTAACCTCCAGATAACTCAACAGCACTCGACTCACATCAGGTTTCCCTCAGATCTCTAGACTGGGAATCAGAGCGGTCCAAATCCAGAAAGGATGGAAGTTCTACCACTGATTCAAATGAGACTACACTACTTTTGGGAGAAAAGAAGGCACCGTCCGCAAAAGAGACTCCTGCATCTGTAATCCTCAAAAAAGACTCTCTACAGGACAACGCCTGACGTTCCAACACCTGGCGAGCTGAGGAAATAGCCACGAGAAAAACCACCTTTAATGTGAGATCTTTGAGCTCAGAAGCTCAAATGGCGCCACATACAAAGCTTTGAGAACAAATTTAGGCTCCATGATGGACAAGGATTCGTACCGGAGGACGCAAATGTTTCACCCCTCGGAGAAAAACGCTCCATGTCCGGATGTGTGGCCTAAGGCTACACTGCGTATTTTACCACGGAAACAACCCAGGGGCCGCCACTTGCACCCTTAGAGAACTGCACGCTAAGCCTTTAGCCAAGCCGGCCTGTAGGAAGGACAAGATATCAGACATGGATGCACAAGCAGGGACCAGCTCATGCTCCATACACAAGACTCAAAAACTCTCCACACCCTAACATAAGCCAGGGACGTAGAGGTCTTCCTCGATTGCAGAAGGGTAGCTACCACTGCGTCTGAATATCCCTTATCCTTTAGCCGTCGCCTCTCAAAAGCCAGGTCACTAGACAAAAGCGATCTGACTCTTCCAACAAACAGGCCCCTGACGCAGAAGATTTGGAGATCCCGAAAACCTCAGGGGCCCACCCACTGTTAGGTTGACTATATCCGTAAACCATGAACGTCTTGGCCATTCCGGGGCCACCAGGATCACCTCCGGATGAGCCTCTATATGCCGTAGAACCGTGGCTATCAGAGGCCAGGGCGAAAACACATACAGCAGGATGTTCGTCGACCAGGAAAGAACCAGGGCATCCACCTTTTCTGCCCCGGGCTTTGGAGTTCCGAAACGTTGCCATCAGGTATACACTTGGCATGGACCACCTGTCGCATATGAGACTGAACGCCTCCTCAGAGCTCCTACTCTTCGGGATCGCGACTGTTGCGGCTGAGAAAATTGGCTTGAACAATGTTGACCGTAGCGATGTGAGAGGCTGCAATGCTGACAAGATATTGCTCCGCCCACTCGAACAGCTGAGCTTCGATAGTCACCGGCTGGCTTTTGGTTCCTCCTTGGCAACTAATATAAACCACCGCAGTCGCATTGTCGGACAGAACCCTGACAGACTTCCCCTGCAGCAGGAGAACCAATAAAGTTAAGCACACCGCTCTGGTCTCCAGACTGATCGACCACTGGGATTCTTCCGTTGACCACTGACTCTGCACCAAATTTTCCTGATAAACTGCTCCCCAGCCGGAGAGACTGGCATCCGTAGTGACTACCATCTAAACTGGAACTTCCAGGGGCACACCGCGGCTCAAGTTGTCCGAGAGGAGCCATCAATCAAGACTGGAATGTGCAAAGTCTGGAAGAGGAAGGTGAAATTGCTTGGACACCGGGCTCCAACGGGAAAGCAATGCTGGCTGCAGAGGTCTCATATGAGCAAGAGTGGAAGCCATCGAACCGAGGACCTGTAAATAGTCCCAGACTCTGGGAGGATGCTTGAACAACAAATCCCGAACTTGTCCCTGCAGCTTGATGATGCAGTGTCTGGTCAGAAAAACTCTCCCCTGTAGCGTGTTGAACAGGGTTCCCAGGAATTCCAAGGACTGGGAGGGAGCCGGGTGGTTCTTGGCAAGGTTGATCCCACAACCTAGCGATCGCAATAGCTGAAAAACTCTGTGCACTACTGAACAGTAGAGAGACTCAGACTTCACTTGAATCAGCCAATCGTCCAGGTACGTATGAACCAAAAATCCTTTTTACCGCAGTTGTGCCGCCACCACAAACATGACTTTGGTAAAGGTCCTGGGTGCCATGGCTAGCCGGAACGGCAGAGCGTGAACTGAAAATGATCTCCCAGTGATCTCCCAGGATGGAGAACCTCAGGAATCTCTGGTGGTCGGCTCGGATAAAAATGCGCAAGTACGCTTCGGTGAGATCCAGAGACGCTAGGAATTCCCCCCCTTGTGCACCGAAGCAATGACCGACCCTGGAGTCTCCAAGAGAAACCCGAAGGCATCTGTTAACCCTAAGTCGGGAATGGCCCAGAAGGTGCCCTCTTTGGCACCAGGAAGTAAAGGGAGTAGCGGCCTTTTGCTGTTCCACGGGAGGAACTTAAACAATGGCTCCAAGTCCGAAAAGGTGCTGTAAAGTGTCCCGCACTGCCCGACGCTTTTCCTTGTACGAGCATGGGGAAACAAGAAACAGACAGTCTGCCTCCTACAACCGGAATGGACCACCCTCATTTCATTGTGAGGATTTTGTACCTCCTGCAGACCGGGGTGGGGGGGGGGGGGGTGTCCCAGTCCCACCGAAGCGACGCCCACGAAAGGACAGACCAGGACTGTTGCCTGGCTGAAGTCTGCCTAGATGAGGAACCAGACAATTATGAAGACCATAACCTCCAATTCCCCTGGAAACGGGTCAGAGGAGGAAAGGAGCCTCGTCTTAGGCTTATCCTCCAGTGGCCAATGGACCATGTTCCCCTCCAAGGACTGAATCAGATCTTGCAAATCCTGTCCAAAAAGTAGTTTGCCTCTGAATGGCAGAGCCCCCAACTGAGGTTTGGAGGAGGCATCTGCAGACCATTTCCACAACTAGAGTAGTCTGCAGGCAGAGACAGCTGAAACCATAGATCGAGGCGAAGTATGTAACAGGTCATACAGGACATCTTCACTCTACTCCACAGCAGCTTCAAAGCGTCCTGCCTGAGTAGCCTGCTCCGCTGAAAGAGAAGAATTACTCCGCAATTGTTGGAACCAACGAAGGCCTGCCATCAAGGAGAAGCTGCTGTGCAAGGCAGCCTGCACTCCCAGCGCAGACACCTCAAAATATTCTCTTGAGCTGGACTTGCAGCTTACGATCCTGGAGATCTCGAAGTGCCGTTGCGCTCGACACCAGGATTGTGGGGGCCTTGTGGTTACTGCTCACATCGCCGCATCCACCTTGTGAACTCAAAGAAGGTCCAGGGCTTCCTCTGGTAAAGGACATAACTAATCCATACCTTTACTGACCCTTCAACCCCAAATCTGGGGTGTCCTGTTCCCGAAACAGGACATCGGTAACAGAGATGAAAGGAAAGGACCTGATCAGCCTACGAAGACCCAACAACCGGGAGTCTTCCCAAAGAGCCTCAATACCCAATTCCTCTAAGAGTCCAGGAATGGGCAGGCCCAACTCGTCTCCCCTGAAGAGACTGACCACCTCAAGGTCATCACCGTCCATCCCATGTGAACTTGAATGGTCTGGGCCACAGTCAGGAACTGCCCCCTGTGGGGGCATGCCCCTCAACTCCGGATCCTCCATTCAGAATCCATCGAGGAGCCGTCACCCCCCGGACGGGATGCCGCAGTCCAAAGGGGGTGCTGCAGTCTTGGGGCACCCCCTTGTCTCGGGGGTTCTGGGCCACTCAGGTCCCTGAGCCCCTGATATCAAAGAAGCGGCTTCTGGACATCTCTTGACAGCCTTGCGGGCCTTAAAGGCCTTGAAGAACAATATTATAAAGTCTGAGGAGAAAAAGAGGATAAAGAGGAGACAGCAGCCCCCTCAGGGTTCTCCTCAGTTGCGTTTGCTGAAATTTTTGTTGGCCCACCCCGCGGGGGCTGCCAGAAATGGTGATAGAATAGGAGACTCCCCCCCCCTCCCCCAGCCACGTAAAAAATAAATGGGAAAATAAATTCGCCAAAATGGTGCCATTTGTCGCGCTGAGCGGGAATGGGTCCGGGGAACTGCGCCGCAGCCGCCAGACCCTCTCAGACTCTCAATGTTGCTTTAAAACTGTGATTCCGGTGGCTCCTGACGTTCCCTCCCCCTTGGGGAGGCAGGCAGAGAATAGGCCATCCCTCAAGATGTGCGCGCCACAGGCCGCACTGGCCTCAACGGAGCTGACTGCGATAGGGAGAACGGCAGGAGAAAGGCAATCCATTCGTGGCTTACCCACCCGGAGTACAACCAAGGGAACGATCCCGGTCAGCGAGCAACTCTGATTTACTTTCAAAAGTTTAAAAAAAAAAAGAGTGTATACTCAGGTCTTGTGCCTCCAGGGTTGAGTGAGCAGGGCTCCCCGGTATCACCCCAAACGCCAGGGGTCGGAGTGGTAGACAGGGTCCTCAACCCCCACTCTAACGGCCTCATGTACCAGGGAGATGCTCCCCTCAGGACCTGCCAACCCCTTGGGAGGCTCAAGAGGGTGCCCTGTGCTTGCTGAGTTTCTTCCTTTTCTTAGCTAAAAAAACCCAAAAAACAATCTGACTAACCACCTCCACCATCTGCTGGAGACAGAAATACTGACGGACTGAAAGTGGTACCTGAGGGTATAGGGCAGAGTCAGTCAAAACTTCTGTCTCCATCTGCTGTTGCGGAGGCAAAACCCAGGAGTCTGGACTGATCCTGGTACATACAGGGAACACATGTTTTATGACTCAAGTTGGCCTGCAACAAGATAAGTTACCTAGCATCATTCCAAAACCCTGCATAGAGACTTGGAGGGGAAAGGAGAGGAATCTGGGAAGTGACCTCACAGTTGTTCTTAGTACATCTTAATTTAGAGATTTCTACTTCTCAGGGTGTTTATTGCTATATTTTAACACTATACTCCTCCTGGGGGCTCTTCAACCTCATTTTTAATCAGCAAAGTTGAAATGCCTCTAAGAGCTGACACACTGAACTTTTCAAAGCAGCTTTGACAGCTGGTAAGTTTCTCTTCCACATACTTTCCCTTCATCCCCATTCCTTCCCACACACAGGCACAACTCAATCAGTGATGACATTCAGGTTGATGAAAACAAACACAAATTGAGGATAGTTAACTGGGAAGCATGGAAACAAAGGCTGCTTATTCAGTCAAGTCTGTTTCAATGGAACAGGGTAAGAAGGCCACAGGAGCCACTTCTACCAGATCACAGAATTAAGGAGCTACTCAGAACCAAAAGGTCTTGCATGCAACGTGCACCCAAAATGGCCTGAGAAATCATATGATTACTCTGAAGCCAGTACCCAGAGGCTGTTGATCTAAATCATTAGGACTATCATGGGAGGTGTAAAATAGTAAGGAATAAGGCTAGACAGATGACAGAGGCGGAGCTTCAAAACTGGCTTTCCAAAATGACTTGCACTCAAAATTTACAGAATGCAAATTCTGCAAGTGATATTCATGCTTAAACCCCCCTCCCACCACACACAGGTAAGGTGCTAGAAATCCAGGTATTCCTTCATCCCTGTTTGGTTTTGGGGTTTTTTGGTTTTTTATTTAATTTTTAAAGCAAAGATCGAATCTGCATTTCTTTGTGCAATTTCTCAACCTGCTTTTAAAACTAATCTTTTTTGCTAACATGATCTGGGATGCTGAGCTACTAAACCAGAGCTATGAGTAACCCCAGTAGTTTTTTCTGGAGCTCCTGGCCGTTGGCTCTCTTTTATTCATATTTGCCTCCCCCTTCCCTCACCTCACCAAATGCTAGGACTCAAGTTCTTGGCCAGGGAAGGAGCCTGTCAAGGAATTCTTCACTAAAACTGAATCTCGCAGCATCACTCTCCTGGCAGCCAGAGGTCCCTTCACTTCCATAGCATCTGCTCAACCATTATCAGGTATTTAAAAAAAAAAACATTCATTTTAGAGGTTTGTGCAGCTAACTCCCCCCCCTCTCTCCCACCCTGAACAGTACACCCACCTGCTCATCATCTTCTACCACCACCAGGGTAAGTTTGCTCTTCTTAAAATCCAGCCTGGTGATTTTAGGCCTTCAGTGAACATGACAAAGAAAAATTAAAATGTACAGAAAGGTAAAAGCATGCATGTAAATACATATGGCAGACTCTATAAAAAAAAACCCTACTATACTCTGACATATCTGGAGCTTCGCTTTAAATCAGTACTTTTAAATTAATTTCATAAAGTTACACTCAAAACTATACAGAACAGCAGTATCGAGCCAAACTACATTTATACAATTCTCGGTGTAAGCACTTGCACAAGATTAGTTTTTGTTAATCACACTAAACAGCACATCTCATAAGGTTAAAAATCACTGAACCAAGACGTGCTACCACTTACCACAAGGACAGAAATAAGTGGTTACAGCTAAGGACACTACCCTTAATCAGGTCCTTTTTTGGGATAATGAAAAAATACAAATACATTTGATTCACGACATTTATAAAAATATATTATGAATACTCAATGTTAATATATATGAAAACCAGATCGCAGAGGGGTCTGAGTGGGAGGGGTATATGAAGATTAGATTTGGGATCCAAACTGAAATACTGGAAAGCGTTAAAGGATCAAGAAACTTGGCAGAATACAACTCAGAACACTGCAGGAAAAACATTGAATTACATGCAGCAGCACTTTTTCCAACACCCTCTTTTCCCTGGATTTTTTGCTCTTTGCTTTGTGACCGTCCTGTACCTCCTGCCAGGATCTCACCTCTGGCTTCTAGGTTCAATCAAGAAATCTTCCTACAGTGACTTAAAATGAAAAAAAAAAAAAAGTGAGGGGCAAACAAACTCAATTGCATGTCAATATACCACAAGGGAGACCAGAAATCCTGGAATCAGAAGATTCAAAAGTTAAAAAGGACAATTCATAAGATAAGCTCTGCTCTAGAACAGGAATAAAGTTTAGCTCATACTGGAAGCTGTAATATAATATAGGAAGACCAGAAAGAAAATCAGAATATTCTACAAATGCTTAATGCCAGAAATCCTGTTTTGCTCCATAATTCACATGTTCTCAATGCTTGGGCATAGGTCAAGGTAGAACAGGTATCTTCTAATGCAGAGCACAGCAAAGGTTCACATACCTTGTTAAAGTATTTTAACAAGGTATGTGAACATGCCAGGTTCCCTTCTTTGGTACAGACACATGCATAGTTACAACATTCATTAACTGACTATGTGTACAATACATACATCATTAACATTAGGGACAGAATAGTGTCAATGGCAAAGCAGCTTTAAACATGCTCTGTGTCGTCAAAATGTGCTCCGACTTCTCTGAACTGGCCCCTTTTCTTAAGGTGGTAAAAAGAAAAAAAAGGATTGATTTTAAGTTACTGGAGGTGTGGAAAGCACAAGAAGCGTGAGCCACGGGTCAAGCAGTGCTCTTTATGTGGCAGAAATCTGACAAATTGGATGGGGTGAGGAGTGAGATATGGTGTGGGAAATTAGGATGAAAATAGATTGGCATCACTGAACAAGCTACACCAGATGCCAAAGCAGAGGTGACCAGTCTACACTAACTCTGCACTGGGTCGCAGCATCCCACAATGAGGCTAGGCTTAACGCAAACTTTAAAATGAGCAAAATTCTCTGTAACATGGTAGCAATAAGTGGAAATAATTTAATTCCTGGTGTGCATGCTTTACTGGCATCAACACTGCACAATGCTGAAGAAATGAGCTCCTTGCCTGCAGGGCCGGTGCAAGGGTATTAGGCACCCTAGGCAAACTTTACAGCCTGGGGCCCCTCCCCCCACCTCCCCATTCACAATTTTAAATTATGCATTTATAACATTTTACATGAAAAATGACATCCTGAGGTAAATTTAATATACAAGTTGTTGTGATAATTTCATGCACTGTTGTGATGCCAACAAGAAAACGTTGCATCTTGGAATTCATATGGCATCATACTTATGATATATTTCGGCATGGTCCTCCCATATCACAGTACTATCTGCCAACACTCAAAGAATAACAACCCTACCTATGAAAAACCCTACCTATGAATCTAAAATATCAATACACCTCCTATCAGGAAAACAGAACAGCCAAGCTACTACAGATTCCTACAGAGAAACCACATGCTAAAAGAATGCTTCATCTCAGTCTTTGCATGCAGAACACAAACCCTCACCAAATACAGAATAAAGCCACATAAAGTATAAATAGAAATGTGCAGACAAAAACTGATCTGTAAAATGCATCATGCCAGAATCTATACAGTATAACAATGGAAAAACAAATTTCACCATTCCTCGTGAAACAAATCGATAAAATCAAGATTTATTTATTTATTTATTTAACACTTTTCTATACCGACCTTCATGGTAGAGACCATATCAGATCGGTTTACATCGAATTGGGGAACTGAACCAAGAACAGTAACCAAAAACAATAGGTTGAGCATGAAAAAACAAAGTTACATTTAACAGGGAAATTAAACTTGGAAGCATAGGCTGCTGGAAGGAAGGAAAGGCTTGAGATAACGGAGGAATTATTAGTATAAACAAAGCAGAGTCAGGGGGCTCTTATTCTGGACATGGGTAATATGGAGATCCATTGCTCCTGAAGGAAGTTCTGTCGACTATTGTGTGTCATGGGTATCTGAGAAGGCTATAAAAGATATATAAATCATTAATCAATTATAAAATCATACAAATAAAATAATTTCAAAACAGCTGATGAATAGAATATCCAATAATTAAAGACTCATGCAAATTTTGAAAGCTTTACCAAACACCAATAACATATTTCAAAATAGCAAACACACACACTACTCAATTAAAATAAGGATAAAAAATATCCCACAATCCATAGCTGGGAACTTTTGATTTTCAGTCTGAGCTTGTCATGGATTAATGAGAGGGACTGCAATACAAAGACTTTCTCCTCTCTCTTACATACACATGCTCCAACACAGGCATACTCGCTTACTCAAACATTCATACACACCATCTCCCCCACATGCTCTCTCCCCCCCTTCATGCTCTCTCAAACACAAATGCTCTCTTTCCACACATTCTCTCTTCCTCACATGCTCACAAAAACACACTCCCCCCCCCCTCACATGCTCTCTGTCCCCATATACTGTCATATATACGTGCACTCACACATGCATATATATTTTTTACTCTCCATCCCAGGTGTAGGCAGCAGCAGCAGCAGCTTTCTCCTTGGACTTCCATGGCATCAGGCGGCCTCCACTGTCTTCCTCGTTCAGAAGAGATGCTGCCTATTTTCTGAGCGCGCCCAGCCAATCCTGCCTTTCTCCTGCCATGCAGCCTGGCTGATTGGTGCCTCTCTCCTGCTGTGTGGCCCAGCCAATAGCTGCTTTTCTTCTACGCGGCCCGGTCCATCGCTGCCTCTTCAGCCGCACAACCCGACTGATCCTGCTCTCTCCTACCATGCAGCTGGTCGATGCTGCAATTGACCCTCTCAGTCTTTTCTTCTGGCCACTCCTTCCAGCTACGATTGGGCATCCTTCTTCCTGCCCATGCGGGCCCACAATACATTTCCTCTTCTGGTCCTCGAGGGCTAGAAGGAGGTCCAATTACCTAGGTCAGTGGTTCTCAACCTTTTTTCTGTTGGGACACACCTGATAGATGGTCCTCACATGCGAGACACACTGAACACATGACAGTCACAGGGCCAACCCCCACCCCCGACCCTCAGTAATGAGTATAAAGCAGAACTAGAACATTTCCCGTACAACTCACCATACAAAAAAGATATTCTGGTGTTCTCAATAACAGCAACACAAATTCCCTGTACTACCAGGCGCAATAGCCCTACTTATAAAAAGACAGCAGTTCACCAGCAATGCATGTCCAATTGAGAAAACAGAACAAATAAAATGAGGTATTTTATGTGCCTACATGCTAGTTAAATATCTCACCTCTGTCATACACACAAGATCAACCTTCACCAAGTACAGAAAGACCACAAATTACAAATATGGAGACAAACTGGAATGAAAACCCCCAAAAAGCCACTCTGCATGCAGAGCAAACCTGGAGAAATGGAAACAGAAATATAGCTCCCAACATAGTACCAGGATCTGCAATAATGCACACAAACTAATCCATACAAAGTTACACCTGCATTATGGCATGCACTCAAATGGATCAACCCTACCTATAAAAAGGAAACACTACAAATATTAAACCAGGCCCTAAACACCAATGCACCTCCCATTAGGAAAAAAGAAAAAGCCAAGCTGTTATAGATTCCCACACAGAAATAATTGTAATATGTATATGTATCCATAGGTAACAAAACCCTCTCTCGATGCAATTACTCTGTTTTCTATACAAAATAATGTGTTCTATAATCACACTATCTCACCGTACATGATGTAAACAGATGTGATACCCTGGATGAATGTCGGTATATAAAAAACAAATAAAACTATATGAATAAATGTTTCAAAACAGCTGATGAACAGAATTAAAAACTTAAAAATTATAAATTCTTAAAACACCAATAAAATATTTCAAAACACAGACATCACATTACCCAATAATTAAAATGGTAGTCAATCAAGAAAAATGAACTTAAGCAGCCACCTTTACTTACCCTCTCCAGCAGTTCTCCTACTCCTTTCCCTTGCAGGTCACACCAGAAGCAGCAGTAGCTACTGAAGCTGACCTCGCAGTCCTCTTCCTTAGGGACCACAACCAGTCTCTCTCACATACACACGTCACCTCTCTGGCCAGTCTCTCTCAATCACACACATGCTCCATTTCTCTCTTGCGCACATACATACACACAGAAGCACCCTTCTGATCTCAAATACACACACACAAAGGCCCCCCAGCTGAACAGCTCTTCTTCGGCCCCCACCGGCTTGGTCTCCTGCGGCGGCTGGCAGCGCGGTCTTCATTTCTTTGGCCCCTGCCGGCCTGGTCTCCAGTGGCAGCTGGCAGTGCTGGTCTTCATTTCTTCAGCCTCTGCCGGCCTGGTCTCCAGTGGCAGCGCTGGTCTTCATTTCTTCAGCCCCCGCCGGCCTGGTCGGCGGTGGCTGGCAGCGCCGGTCTTCTTTTCTTCGGTCCTGCAGACTGCGAGTAGCACGCAACACTGGTTGAGAATCGCTGGCCTAGATTCTGCAGCTGCCACCAGTGTCAGGGATTGGGACAAAAGTTTTTTTACAATTCTGAGCAGGTCCGATGGAAGCAGGAGGCTGCTGGGTCACCCCTAAACCTGTGGCACCTTCACCTAGGGCTTCTACAGGCCCTGCTTGCCTGACATCTATGACACTCGCTTTCTGAACAGCAATTTCCTACAAACTACACATGTGGCAAGTGTCTCCAGTGGTGGCATTTGGCTTTACTCCTGGATTCCCCCAGGCTCCGCCTACTGAATTCTTCCCTCTCAGGGGGTCAGCAGAAGGTGAACTTTTGATCAATTATATGCATCCAGGGGTTAATGTTTTCACTGAAGTCTTACCAGAGGGGAAAAAAAACCCCAGCAGAATATATTGTTGCTGCTTTCTAGAGCCTGTCCCACTTCCCTGTCTCCTCCCCATTTCTTCTTTCCACTACATTCCCCTTTCCTCTAGCCATCCCTTACTTCCACTTTCCACATATACTTCCTGCTGTCCTTCCTTATTTCTCTTTCCTGCTGTCCCTATATTCCTCCTTTCTGCCCGTCTTTCTCCCCCCTCCCACCCCAGTCATGCATTGGTGCCTTAGTTACAGCTACTTAATGTTTGGTGCTGAATTGTGCTGGCATCTCTGTGCTCCAAGCTTCTGGTGCTAAGGTGCACCTTCTTGGCTTTCAGCACCAAAACAAACTACCTGTTCCAGACTCCAGTTTTAATTCATTGAAACTTGTATTTATCCAAGCCAGAGCATAGTTGGGCTTTTCAAGAACAATCTACCAGGCTCAAGCACTCCTCTGCCTCCTAATTTCCTTAAAGAAAGGAAGCCAGAAGCAAAAAATGACCTCTAGTTGGTAATCATGTACTTCACCATCCTCTGCATTGTTTCAGCTTACCAGAAAAACAAACCGATCTTGGTCTCTCCTTCAAATACCAGAACACCAGTTGGGGTCAGCCCGAGCTTATAATCGTTACCATCCCGAGCCTATGCGAGAGAAAACACAGGTTTGATTTATCCTAATACATCATAACTGGCATCCTGAATAAACATTTAACCTACGTTTTATGGGCCACAAAGGCCAGAGTAAAAAATGAGCTGGCCCAACCAGGATAGCCTGAATGTCTCAGTTCATTCACCAGGTAGTTATGGTTTATCAGAAAAGCCAAATAATCCTTCATTGAAAGATGTGACTTGTACTGCATCAATCAGATGAGGCCAAATTCTATTACAAACTTTAATAAAACCCAAACAGTACATCAGGATGAGTGATAAATCTGCCATCTCTCAAGAGGACCCTCACCTTCACAACGTGCATGTCCACGCCATACATTTCCAGCCACTTGGCTTTGTTTAGGTAGTTTATTTCAGCCTCTGCTGGCATCTGTCCTCTGCAGATATTGAGGAAAACAAAGACCAAATATTAAAATACTCAAAACTTCATGAAAAGTCAAAATACAGGACAGTATGTGAAGGACATACCAGTGATAACTAATGTGTTAGCTAATAACGCCTGCCTGGCAGAGGAGGTAGGTCAAATACTCCTTTCCTGCTAGGATCAAAATATAAACTTCACTCACTCCCCGCTACTAGTAGGGACAAATGTAACAATTACAGCCACCAAATAATCCCCACCCCTTCAACCTCTATTTTTTATTATTGTGCTTCACCCTTTCACCAAAAATATTGAAAGTAGGGAGAGGATGGTTTCATACACCAACTGCAACTTGCTAATCCATAGCCTTGTATGCAGTATGCTTAAATGATTATAATCATGAACCAACCTTCCTCCTATCTGTTTTTTATTAAATGTTAAAGAAAAAAAATTTTTATTGTTAAATTTTATATTTATTCACCCTTCTAATTCAATTATGATGATTAAAGACAGTCAATGGTTAATTGATAGCGCTACTTGTCTCAATTGTGATATTTTTTTCTTTTTTAGATTGTACATGTATCACTTTACTTCAACCATACAATATTCTTCTATAATTCTTGATATTCCATCGTCATTGGGCGCTCATTAATTGAAAATATCTTTACCCCATAATATTTGTCCCATTTATCCTTTGCAGTTGTAGTTTTGATTCAAAACAAAGCACCGCTAGAATGATCCTTCAATTCGACTGTGGTTGCAACTTATACTTTTTCAAAGCGAGACATTTCAATATTTAAACTCTGTTATATACACACATTCATTCCCGTTTTACTATCACTTGTATCAAGTTAATGTCTGTGACACTTGAACGTCTTTATAGATGTGAGTATCCTGTATGAATGTATAGAGTCCACTTTCGCCGTTACCTCCCGGTCAAGCTGACCATTCTACCACCTTTTAAAATCTTCCACGTCGTACGCGTTTCTTTTAAAACTTGTAATTCCAGTCCTTTATTGTTCATTCATGTTCTTTACTGTTTCACTAATGTTCCTTATTGTTTATTCATGAGATGCACTACATGGATTGGCAAATGTTATGTTATGCGATGACATGATACTGTTGAAACTTGCACCTGTTTGTCAAAGTGCAGTCTTGTACGTGAATTCTATGCTGTTAATAAATATACTTAAACAAAAAAAAAAAACAACTTGTAATTCCAATATGTTATACACCTTCAGGTTCACAATTATGTATGGCAAAGAGCAACCCGACAGCAAGGAGAAAGACGACAGACTCCCTTGAAGAAGGTAATTCACGGTTATCGAAACATGGCTATGTCGGGAGACAAGAATAAAGCAAGCTAAGTAGATCGGGAATGCATTGTTTTTCAACGGCGTTTAAGGTGTATAACATATTGGAATAAGAAGTTTTAAAAGAAACGCGTACGACGTGGAAGATTTTAAAAGGTGGTAGAATGGTCAGCTTGACCGGGAGGTAACAGCGAAAGTGGACTCTATACATTCATACAGGATACTCACATCTATAAAGACGTTCAAGTGTCACAGACATTAACTTGATACAAGTGATAGTAAAACGGGAATGAATGTGTGTATATAACAGAGTTTAAATATTGAAATGTCTCGCTTTGAAAAAGTATAAGTTGCAACCGCAGTCGAATTGAAGGATCATTTTAGCGGTGCTTTGTTTTGAATCAAAACTACAACTGCAAAGGATAAATGGGACAAATATTATGGGGTAAAGATATTTTCAATTAATGAGCGCCCAGTGACGATGGAATATCAAGAATTATAGAAGAATATTGTATGGTTGAAGTAAAGTGATACATGTACAATCTAAAAATGAAAAAAATATCACAATTGAGACAAGGAGCGCTATCAATTAACCACTGACGGTCTTTAATCATCAGTTGAATTAGAAGGGTTAATATATATAAAATTTAACAATACAAATTTTTTTTCTTTATAAAATTTAATAAACAGGTAGGAGGAAGGTTGGTTCATGATTACAATCATTTAAGCATACTGCATACAAGGCTATGGATTAGCAAGTTGCAGTTGGTGTATGACACCATCCTCTCCCTACTTTCAATATTTTTGGTGAAAGGGTGAAGCACAATAATAAAAAAAATATAGGTTGAAGGGGTGGGGATTATTTTGTTGTTGTAATAGGATCAAAATATAAGCCATAGAATTTTCTGATTTAAGACTGCATGTTGACTTCCAGTTATGGAGGTCGACTGAATGGACGTGTAGTGAGAGCTCCATGGGTTCTCTTGCCTAAAACGCGCCTCACCCATTTCTTCTGTTGCTGAACCAACCCAACATTCTCTCTCGTAAGAGTTGGATGGCCATTTTATTTTTATTTTACCTTAAAAGAGGAGTGAGTGCGAAACCAATTCAGTCTGCACAGGAGAACAGGTTGGCTGTAGAAGCAAAAATGGCGTCTGAATCACCTAAAGCTGACGTGGAAAAAATTGTGGCGGTAGCATCCAAAGAAATGATTCAAACCTTATCCCGAAGCAGGTCTGCAGCTTTAGAGGACAGACTCTCTAAGATTCAATTGACAAAATAAAAGAGGGCCAGCTAACAGAGGTGGAACGTATCTCTGAGCAGGAAGATTAAGCAACTTAAGATGGAGACATGCTTATCAGCATTGTAAAAAGAAAAAAACACTGAGTTGATAGAGAAAGTTGATGATCAAGAAAATCACAACAAGCACAATAAAGTAATTGGGCTCTCTCAAGCTCTGAAAGTTCAGGAGCTGATATCTTTTTCTGAGAAATGGCTCCCAGGGATTTTAGGCCTGGATGCTGAGGTAAGGCCTATTTGTGAAAGTGTGCACAGAGTGGGGCCCCCGAAAGGGCAGGAGAATAACAGGCCCAGACCAGTCGTTGGTAGATTACTCAATTGGGCTGATTAAACAAATTTTTTGCTGCTTTCTGAGCCAAAGGAACAGTAGAATATCAAGCAACTAAAATCTTAAACGATTTTCAACCCGGGTCGCATGCAACGAAAGGCATTGTCGCCTGCCTGTTCAGAGTTCCAAAAATGCGGGATTTGTTTTGCAGTTCTCTAGCCTACCAAGTTTAGAGTACAGCATGCAAGTACAATGCTCCTTTCTGGCAAACAGCAGATACAGAATTTTTTGCAAAAGCTGCCAATGTGAATGACCATGAGTCTGTTTCATTTATTTTATAAGTGGCACATGATGGCTTGCCGTGTTTTCTGTTAATGGCTCGTACAGGCTATACTGCTGCATCATGTTATAACTGTCAAACTTGTGCACACATTTTTCAGAGGACTTTTGTTTTTATAGGTTGCAGCATCAGATGCATCCAAGTTTTGGAATTTCATAGTTGGCAGTGCTAGGTTGCTTGTGGCATGTCACCAGTCTGATATCATGTGCAATTATCATGCACAGTTATGGCTATTTACAGATTATTAGATGCTAACAGGGATATGAAGATGGAGACTGTATAGCTTCTGTTGCTGGATATAAGACATTTATTGGGGTGGTTGACTCACTGAAGTGTGCTGCAAAGGAAACACACTTCTAGAGATTTTAGCAAAGATCCTTCAGCCATTGTCATTGAAGCCATACATGTACATCATGGGCTCAAAGAATTACTAGGCTCAAAGACGACACTTGTCTGCTGCAAAAGATGTCTCATTCATGGGAAATGGAAAGAACAATGGATTAAATTAACCTAGCTGCAACACGATATAAAGAAATAATACAAGTGGTGGCATGCTGACGGGGTTTAAAGTTTTTGTTTACTCTGTGGGTACTGGCTTATATAGCCTATTAAGATGTAGGTAGTTAACCTGTTTCCCCACAGCTGGGTGTTTCTTTTTATACAATAGTTGTTTTACATTGCTATGTGGGTCATTTCAGTATAATTAGGGGTCTCACCTTTATTACATAAAGTTATTTGTATATAGGGGCGGGATCTCACATGGGTCCATTTCTCGGCTGACGAAAGAAGGAAGATGTGTGAAGCTGAGAAGTAGCAGTCCCTTGGAGCGAGGGATAGTAGTTTTTTGTATGAACTACTATGGGCATGGATACTGTGTGTGTAAGAATGGATGTAGAGAGGGGGGCTGGGTTCCGACAAAATGTTAACACCAGTGAGATGCTATGGGAAGAAGATGGGTATTTTTTCATTATTTAGGTTGCCTAATAATTTGTGTTCCCCGTGCCTTAGCTGGGGAGCATGGAGAACAATATATATGATGAGTGTCAAGTCCCTCTATGGGATACCAAGTTCCAATTTCTCTTTCTAGTAATGGGGGATAATTTTAAACTGGTCACATTCAATGTGGACAGAATACACTCCTCAGTGAAAGAACTAAGCTGCTTACACTGTTAAAAAGAGAGATAATGCACAAGTAGCTTTTCTGCAGGAAACCCATCTTTCAGATGAACATCTAAAACAGAAAAGAGATTGGATGGGCCATGTCTGCTATGCTTCTTACTCTCGTAGACAAGGTGGGGTGGCCACTCTCATGCATAAGGATGTACCATTTGTGGCTAAGTATAAAGGACTCTGAGGGTTGCTTTCTATTTGTATTGGGTAGTCTATATGGGGGTAAAATACAACTTTTGTAATATCTATGCTCCTAATGAGTATTCTTCTGAATTCTTTTCCTGACTGGTCGCTATCATTTTGCTGTAATCTAAACACAATTTGGTGTTGGGGGTGATTTCAACTTGGTGGCCAACAATGAGGAAGATCGCAGGCCATCTAGACAAATAAAAACTCAGGACAATATAAAGGGAATTAACTTGTTAGCACAAGAGCTGGGGGAAGCTTGATATTTGGAGAACACTACATCCTGGCAAGAAGGATTATACTTTTTTCCCCAACTCCCATAAAAGTTATTCTAGAATAGATTATATTCTAATCACTGAAAAACTGTTTCCAAAGGTAAGGGTTGTGTTATTGAAACAGCCATTATTTTGGATCATGCCCCAGCAAGTCTGCTTTTAAATCTGGAACAAAAGAGAAATATGAACGTTCTGTGATGTATGCATCCAGGCTTAATGAAGGATAGTGAATTTTGTGATCTATTATGAGCCAAATGAAAGGACTATTTTCACTTTAATGACACCTCAGAAGTGATCCCCCACAATCCTCTGTGCAGCAGTCAAAAAAGCAAACTAATATTGGAATTAGAAAGGGAATGGTGAATAAAACGGAAAATGTCATAATGCCTCTGTATCGCTCCATGGTGAGACCGCACCTTGAATACTGTGTACAGTTCTGGTCGCCGCATCTCAAAAAAGATATAGTTGCAATGGAGAAGGTACAGAGAAGGGTGACATAGTATGCAATAGTATGCAAATCCATGGCTCTCGTGCAAAACTTTCAAAAGGGAAACTTTGATAAAGAGAAAAATTGTTAGAAAAAAAAATGAAAGGAGCAGTTACAAAAGTAAAAAATGTGCAAGAGGCATGGTCATTGTTAAAAAATACCATTCTAGAAGCACAGTCCAGATGTATTCCACACATTAAGGTGGAAAGGCAAAACGATTACCAGCATGGTTAAAAGGGAAGGTGAAAGAAGCTATTTTAGCCAAAAGATCTTCATTCAAAAATTGGAAGAAGGATCCAACAGAAGAAAATAGGATAATGCATAAACGTTGGCAAGTTAAATGTAAGACATTGATAAGACAGGCTAAGAGAATTTGAAAAGAAGTTGGCCATAGAGGCAAAAACTCACAGTAAAAACTTTTTAAAATATATCCGAAGCAGAAAGCCTGTGAGGGAGTATACTTGGATTTTCAGAAAGCGTTTGACAAAGTTCCTCATGAGAGGCTTCTAGGAAAAGTAAAAAGTCATGGGATAGGTGGCGAGGTCCTTTCGTGGATTGTAAACTGGCTAAAAGACAGGAAACAGAGAGTAGGATTAAATGGACAATTTTCTCAGTGGAAGGGAGTAGGCAGTGGAGTGCCTCAGGGATCTGTATTGGGACCCTTACTTTTCAATATATTTATAAATGATCTGGAAAGAAATACGACGAGTGAGAATCAAATTTGCAGATGATACAAAATTGTTCAGAGTAGTTAAATCACAAGCAGATTGTGATAAATTGCAGGAAGACCTTGTGAGACTGGAAAATTGGGCATCCAAATGGCTGATGAAATTTAATGTGGATAAGTGCAAGGTGATGCATATAGGGAAAAATAACTCATGCTACAGTTACACAATATTAGGTTCCATATTAGGTGCTATAACCCAAGAAAGATCTAGGCGTCAGAGGATAACACATTGAAATCATCGGTTCAGTGTGCTGCGCCAGTCAAAATAGCAAACAGAATGTTGGGGATTATTAGAAAGGGAATGGTGAATAAAACGGAAAATGTCATAATGCCTCTATTGCTCCATGGTGAGACCGCACCTTGAATATTGTGTACAATTCTGCTCGCCGCATCTCAAAAGATATAATTGCAATGGAGAAGGTACAGAGAAGGGCTACCAAAATGATAAGGGGAATGGAACAGCTCCCCTCTGAGGAAAGACTAAAGAGGTTAGGACTTTTCAGCTTGGAGAAGAGATGGCTGAGGGGGGATATGAAAGAGGTGTTTAAAATCATGAGAGGTCTAGAACGGGTAAATGTGAATCAGTTATTTACTCTTTCAGATAATAGAAAGACTAGAGGGCACTCTATGAAGTTAGCATGTAGCACATTTAAAACTAATCGGAGAATGTTCTTTTTTACTCAACGCACAATTAAACTCTGGAATTTGTTGCCAGAGGATGTGGTTAGTGCAGTTAGTGTAGCTGGGTTTAAAAAAGGTCTGGATAAGTTCTTGGAGGAGAAGTCCATTACCTGCTATTAAATTGACTTAGAAAATAGCCACTGCTATTACTAGTATCAGTAGCATGGGATAGACTGTTTTTTGATACTTGCCAGGTTCTTATGGCCTGGATTGGCCACTGTTGGAAACAGGATGCTGGGCTTGATAGACCCTTGGTCTGACCCAGTATGGCATGTTATGTTCTTATGTTCTAAGCGGGGAAAACTTATGAGGGGGGAAATAATAGCATGTGTGGCAAAAAAAAAAAGATGGGGAGATCTTGAAATTTAATAAAGCAGTCAGAGCAAAAAAAAAAAAATCACATTTCTTTGATGTCTGCAGATCAAAGGAAGGCTTTGGAGGCCACTAAATCCTCTTTAAACCATCTTTTGCATCTTAAGGCTAGTTGCTCCATAAATCTTTTCAAGTTCCAATTTTACAAACATGGCAACAAAGCTGGGAAGATGGCACATTTGATAAAAGGCACTCGTCAAAAAAACATTACAAGCATTCGCAATAACTCTGGGATTACACTCACTGACAGCAAAGTTTGGAGGTCTTTAAGACATACTATCAGAAACTGTATAGCGCTGGCATTTCAGATCAAAATGAGGGGGATAGGTTTTTTTTTTCGGAATCTTCACCTACCCGCTGTTTCTACAGATCAGTTGGCAAGGTTAAGTAGGCCAAGCTCTGAACCAGAAATATTTAGAGCCATCACTAGTCTTAAAGGAGATAAGGCACCTGAAAGTGATAGCTTCAGTACAGAATTTTATAAAATTATTAAATTCCAAGTACTCATACCACTACAGAACATGTATAATTATGCCCTTCGGCATGGGTTTGCCTCACCTCTCATGAACCAGGCTATTATAATAGTCTTGCCAAAGAAGGGAAGAGATATGGGAAATCCAGCCTCATATCGCCCAATCTCATTGTTGAATGTAGATACTAAATTGTTGGCTTTCATATTGGGGACAAGGGTGGGGGTGGTTTCCAATTTGGTGGGCCCAGATCAGACTAGATTTATACCTGGCAGATACAGGGTTAATAATGTGTTAATAATGGGGAAGAGGGAAATGGCTGAAGAGGGGAAGAGGGAAATGGCTGAAAAGGCATCTGATAAGGTTAATTGGCAATACATGTTTCGGGTATTGACATTATGGGATCAAGGGTCCTTCCTTAGATTGGATAAAGTTGCTTTATACCAACCCTAAAGCATGGACATTAGCAAATGGTGTTTTGTCTAGCAAGTTCGCGTTGGCAGAAGGGACAAGAATGCCCCCACCCCCAATCTTATTTGTGCTCACACTGGAACCATTGGTATTAGACAGTCAATGGATGTTAAAAGGGATAACAGTGGGCAGGCAAGAACTGAAGATATGCCTTTTTTGCAGATGACATCCTGTTTTTATTTTTGTTTGGGTGGTTTTTTTTGTTTTATTTATTATTATTATTTTTTTTTTTTAAACAATGCCAGTCAGGCTATGGGGTCTATTAAGCAGTTGATCTCTGCCTTCCAGACTTTCAAACTCACTATTAACTTTGACAAGTCTGAGGCCTTGCCTCTAAATTCAGAACTGGTGGATAGGAGGCAGGGACATTTCCCTTTCAAATGGAATACATATAATATAAAATATCTGGGAGTCTGGATTCCTCATGACTTGTCACAGTTATACGAGCTTGAGACTTCTTAGATAGGTTTGCACATCAGTTGCAGAATTGAAACCATTTACCGGTGTCGACTGGAAGAAATGTCCTGATCAAAATGATTTATTACAAACTGTTATATCTTTAGATGTTGGTTGTCATTACCTAATTTGGCTTACTTGAAATCTATGTTTACATGTTTTTTGTGGCATGGTTAGCAACTAAAAATTGGATGTGACAGATTGATGAGAAGCAGAGAAATGGGGAGGTATTGATGCCCCAAATTTTCCTTTTTACAATTTAGCATGCCAGTTGTGGTTCCTTGGGGAGTATATGGTGGGCAAATATAAATACAATGCAAGTCAGTTGACTTTCCCCTATTCTTCTCTGGGACTTACGCACTTATCAGTTGCCTCTTTACCTACAGGCCGATTCTACAGTACAGTGCGCTCCGGCGGAGCACACTGTTAACCCGCGTTTGGACACACATTTTTGAAGCGCTAGCTTTTAGAGAGATGTGAATCGGAACTGAAATCCGAACCGATTCTGGTTCCGATTCACATCTATAGAGATGTGAATCTGAACTGAAATCCGAACCGATTCTGGTTCCGATTCACATCTCTACTAACTTTAACCCTTATTCGGTAAGGGGTAATAGCGCATCAAAAACGCACATCCAACCCCCCCCCCCCCCCCCCCGAAACTAATAGCGCCCGCAACATGCAAATGCATGTTGATGGTCCTATTAGTTATTCCCGCGCGATTCAGTAAGTAAAATGTGCAGCCAAGCAGCACATTTTACTTTCAGAAATTAACGCCTACCCAAAGGTAGGCGTTAATTTCTGCTGGCACCGGGAAAGTGCACAGAAAAGCAGTAAAAACTGCTTTTCTGTACAGCCTCCGACTTAATATCATAGCGATCAAGGGTCCTTTCATGGCGATATTAAGTCGGAGGATTCAAAAGTTAAAAATTAAATTAAAAAAAAATGTAAAATCGGCCCGCGGCTTGAAAACCGGATGCTCAATTTTGCCGGTGTCCAGTTTCCGAAACCGTGGCTTTGAGAACCGTGGGTTTGAGAACCGACGCTGGCAAAAATGAGCGTCAGTCAAACTGCTGACAGCCGCCTCTCCTGTCAAAAAAAGAGGCACTAGGGACGCGCTAGTGTCCCTAGCACCTCTTTTTACCGCGGGCCCTAATTTGAATAATTTGTTTTAGTGAATCGCGTGCACAGGAGAGTGGCCTGCTCGCCCGCTCTCCCGCGAACTTTACTATATCGGCTTGCTAGGGAGCTGTGGGGGATGGTGTTGAGGCCTGTGTTAGCTGCCTGGAGATTTCTGCATAAAAAACTGGTCTCATGCCAAAAAGGTTTCCATATTACTATGTATTCAGATTAATTTAGGCTTTAAACCAGGACTTGATGTTAAAAGTTTTCAAGGACTGGACAGCTTGGGGGTTACATAGTGTTTTTCAAATGCTAGATGAGGAAAAGTGCTGTCTCATGAATTTCCAGCAGCTATTCCCTATATGTTAAGCAGTTTTATGGTTTTCTACAGGTGCGACATTATTTCTTCTCTTTAGATATTTCACTGACAACTCTTAGATCAGAAATATGTTTGACCCTAGAGATGGAAAAGATAGCAATGGGGGAAAAGTTGATATCAAATTGGTATAAATTTTGTAAACACAATCTGGATGTCAATGGTTTGGGGGGGGGGGGGCGTGGGGCGTTTGGTAAGCTATTGGCAGCAGGAATTTGGGGTATCTTTTACTCTCAAAAAAACTTGGTGCACTTTTTGGAGACCTACTCAAGATCCCAATGGCCGTCAGTTATAAAGAAATGACAAAATTCTTTATCATTGTCAAACTGAAAGAATTCTCCTATATAAAATGGGGTTGGTGAATAACTATTACTGCGCAAATGTATGTTGGATGTGGGTTCATGGACCTTGTTGTGTGTCCTAAAATTCTCAACTTTTGGTAGGCAGTTATTTCTGCTTTGCTTTCAAGTGACTACCACTAGTGGGGGATATTCTTATTCCCTCAGCTGTCAAGAGGACAGTTGCTTTATGTAAGAGTAGCTCCTTTGGTGGCACGTCAATATATCTTGAAGGAATGGATAACAGAGGAACCTCCTCTCATAAGTTGATGTGAACAGATGTCTGCTAATATGTAAATGGAAAGATAGGGGCCTTCCACTATGACCTGTTGCTGTATAAAGAAAAATTAAGACTAAAGGAGCTGGGGTATTCTACATCTTACAGAATCGTTCAAAATGTTAGGAGCCAGACTGGACACAATAATGGGTCCTCCTGGGGGAATTCTGCACAAAATAATTTAAAATTCTGTGCACAAAAACAGAAAATTCTGCAAATTTTATATTGGTCAAAATAACAATTTACATGACAGTCTAAGTAATTACATTTTAAATTATTACAGAAAAAAGTTAAGTTGCAGAATTTTAAATATTTTGAGCAGAATTTCCCTAGAAATTCACTGTAAGTGTCCCTTCCACACACACAATCCCTTCACACAGGCTAGCACCTCACATACACAATTCCCTTTTTCATACACACTCCTTCACAATCTACTGCAGAACGCAGGCCTTTTGCATAGCACAGCAAGCTAATAAAGGTAGCAGGTCATTTCCATACCTAAACTCCTTCCACTTCTCCGATATGGCCAGCTCCATCTCTTCAGTCTGATTCGGTACAAACCGGAACTCTGACACAATGTCAGAGGTATGCTCGGCAAGATCAAGATCTCCAAGTTCAGCTAAAAATGCAAAATAAATTCACAAGGTTATACCCATAGGAAATTTGGGGACACTTATGCATTAAGATTCCTGCTTCCAGGTGGCTGCCCTCTTCAAAAAAAAAAAAAAAAAAACCAAACAAAAAAAAACCAAAACTAAAAATGTTGAATGCTTTTCTGAAAGGCAATACAATTGACCAGACCTATTTACCAAGCATAAACATGGCCAGTCCCACAACCATATACTGTGAAAGCAGAGTTGCTTACCTGTAACATGTGTTCTCACAGTACAGCAGGATGTTAGTCCTCACATGTGGGTGACATCGATGGAGCCCTATCATGGAACACTTTCGTCAAAGTTTCTAGAACTGACTGGCACACTGAGCATGCCCAGCATGCCACTAACCCTGCATCCAGCAGTGACCTCCC
This sequence comes from Rhinatrema bivittatum, assembly GCF_901001135.1. Classification (NCBI taxonomy): domain Eukaryota; kingdom Metazoa; phylum Chordata; class Amphibia; order Gymnophiona; family Rhinatrematidae; genus Rhinatrema; species Rhinatrema bivittatum. Next base: position 26,836,280 of record NC_042620.1, on the reverse strand, counting down.
ATCAGTCTCATTTGTAGCAAAAGTATGAGCGAAAAATAAAACAAAACGTAAGCAAACCCAATTCCGCAGGGTGGCGGGCGGGTTTCATAGAAACATAGAAATGACGGCAGAAGACGACCAAACGGCCCATCCAGTCTGCCCAGCAAGCTTCACACTTTTTTCTCATACTTATCTGTTTCTCTTAGCTCTTTGGTTCTATTTCCCTTCCACCCCCACCATTAATGTAGAGAGCAGTGAAGGAGCTGCATCCAAGTGAAATATCAAGCTTGATTAGTTAGGGGTAGTAACCGCCACAATAAGCAAGCTACACCCATGCTTATTTGTTTTACCCAGACTATGTTATTCAGCCCTTATTGGTTGTTTTTCTTCTCCCCAGCCACTGAAGCAGAGAGCTATGCTGGATATGCGTGAAGTATCAGTATTTCGTTAAGACTAACATCCTGCTGTCCTGGGAGAACACCTGTTACAGGTATAAGGGTCATCACCAGTTCCAAAATGTTCTTCAGAAAGAAGTAACTGAGTTATTCCTGAAGGCCCTGGCCATCGATGGCCCCGAAGGATGAATCAAAGGCATCGATGGAGGTATCACTGGCACCAAAGGAGGTATCGACAGAGGCACCAATTGAATCGATGACATCGACGGTTGTGTCTGTGGCGGTACACCTGATGGCAGAATGAAGATCTGTTTCTTCTTCTTCCTCCGATGACAAGGGAATTGGCGAGGAAGGAGTTGGTTCCTTCGGATCCACCGGAAGGGCACCGATTAACTTGTCCATTCTTACCAATAGCGGTGCAAGCGCCATGGGTATCGGGTCAGTGACTGGAGGAGGAACCGGCACCGATGGAAGTTGGAAGCCCTGGGGTACTTTGCCGATGGCCTCTTGGATCATACGATCCAATTCCTCACGGAAACCCGGGGCATGAATACCTGGTTCCAGAGTGGGAGGCAGCACTGGTGTAACCGAAGGGTCCACCGCTGAAGGTGGAATCGCGGATCCCGACACCTGTCCAGGTGGGGAATGTCTTGGTGATCCAGAGACAGAAGAGGACGAAGCCTTTTCTGTATGGGGCTTCTTTATCAGAGGCTCAGGCGACGTCGATGTCTAGGGTTTACCGGTATCGATGGCCTGCGCTTTACGATGGCGGTGTCTGTTTTTCTCGATGTTCACTCCGGTGTTTTTCCAGAGGAGGCAGACACCCGTGAAGTCATCGAGGCCGGTTGGATAGTAGCGGAATCCCGGTGCTGGTGCGACGTGGACGGCACTGGTTCAGACGAAGCTATCGATGGAGTCGGGGTTTTCGGCCGTAAGAGAAGACCCATCTTATTGAGCCAAGCCTTGCAACCCTTTGGTGTCATTTGGGCACATTTGGTGCAAGTAAGGACATCGTGGCCGGACCCCAAGCACATCATGCAGACCGTGAGAGGGTCAGTGATGGACAGAAACCAGACGCCATGGCTTCGACAAAATTTAGTCACGGTGCGGTCGATGGCCAGTAGGCCGTGAGGGAAAAACTAGACAGGAATCGACCGAAAACGGGCAAAAACTACTGTATGACCGTGGAGCAAAGAAATCTATACAGGGGTAGATTTTTTTGAAATTTTTTTTAACAAAGTTCCGTGAGGAAAATTCCTGGCAGGAATCTCTGAAGAGCTCCTTAACCCGCGTGGCTACTGCTGCGTGGAAAAAAAGAAGACTAAAGGGGGACCCCTGCTGGATGCAGGGTTGGTGCTATGCTGGGCATGCCCAGTAGGTGCCAAAGTTCTAGAAACTTTGACAAAAATGTTTTCCGTGATTGGGCTCCATCCTGATGATGTCACCCATATGTGAGGACTACCATCCTGCTTGTCCTGTGAGAACCTACAGATAGACTGGACAAAGTAGTGGACTATTTGGCAAAACTGGTAATTTCCTTCACAAGCACATTTGAAAACTTACACATGTAAAAGCCAAACAAGAGCTAAGGAAAATAGGCACATTAAATCTCCACATGTAAATGATTAAAATTAGGAGCACAAACACTGACACAGAAGATTTGTGCTACTTATCTGGATAAAGTTTTGATTTCTCCAAGTGGTGACTTTACTGCCACTTAGCCGATTAAGTCTCAAAAACTGTTACTTATCCAGCTAAGAAACAGCCGGATGTGTCTTAAAACTCTACTTATCTATGTTGAAAATACATGCCATGTATCTTAGCATGATGTTGGGTAGATTTAAGCATTTTATATAGTGTGAACACATTGGCATGTACAATATAAAATACATGAGCCTAAGTGCATGCATTCTTATACGTGCATGAGCATGTTTTTAAAGGTATCCTCCCTGCTTCTAAAATCTATTTTAGCAAATATGAGGAACTGAATATTTTCATGATGGCTGCACGGAATGATCATCCACTGTAACAGAAAAGCAGTGACAATTCCTATGATGATATTGTCACTAGTTACTGAAGACCTTTTCCCAACTTACAGTTCTATTTTATTCCATCATTGCTTAGTTAAATCTCACTCTCAGATAGGGTATCTTGAAAAGTTACACTAGCACTAAACGGAGCACTATCCAACCACTCAGAAAAATGAGCTTCCAGAGAACTATCTCCATGATGAAAGGCCTTCATGTCCCAGTGCATGGGACTAGTGCACTACTGTCCCCAATAAGCCCCTCTGGAGAGTTTATGGTGTTATTCTTCATTGCTGTGCATTCAGTGACTGATTGTTCACTGTTGAAGACAGGATGCTGGGCTTGATGGACCTGTGTTCTGACCTAGTATGACATTTTATGTTCTTATGACCTCAGACAGCATTACAACTTTGATAGATTTTTAAATCAGTTAAATAAGAATATCACATTAATGAATTATAAAAAAAACCCAATCCTTCACTGCTTTGCTAACCCCACCTTTCATTTCCATCCTTTACAGAGACATTTCATTTCTTCAAAACTATTACTGGTTTAGGGAGGAAAAGCAAAATAAGTAGTTCACTTACCTTGTAGAGAGTAAGCAGCCAACTGGATTGCCGTATCGAAAGGACATTCAAGCCTAGCAGGAGAACAAACATTAAACATCTCAATGGGGCAGACTACAGACTTAAGGCACATCCTTATACCAGGCTGCCAAGGTGCCTTTTAACCTCCACTTTCTCCCCTATCAACCCCTTCCCAGCTTAGCCGCCAAAGTCTGGGAGAGATACACTCTTGGAAAACTGCAGACAACTCTGGGGGAAAAACAACAAAAAAACATGGGTGCAGATCTCCAGCACCCCTGGTAATTAACACTAAAGAGGCCGATTTACATGGTATGAAGAATTTTAACTGTATAAATTTGCTGTCTAAAATCTGCCCTCTCTTAATGGGGCTAATGCAATACAGTACGCTCAGTTAAGCGCACTGTATAACCTGCAGTTGGACACGTGTTGTATAGGTGCTAATTAATCCCCTTATGCAGTAATGGGATTAGCACCTCTACAAAGCGTCCAACAGGGATTGAATCTAATAGTGCTCATCACTTGCATCCCGATGCAAAAAAAAAAAAAAAGTGCATCTAGGACGCACATTTAGCGATTAGAAATTAACAGGTGTTAATAGCTGAGCTCTCCTTAAACCAGTACAGAAAAGCAGAAAAAACCCTGCTTTTCTGTACTGCCTCCTACTTAATATCTTTACGATATTAAGTAGGAGGAAAAACTAAAGTGAATTTAAAAAAAAAAAAAAAGTTAAAAAAGTGCCAGAAGTCAGGTGCAGGAAATGAATGCTCAATTGAGAAGAGTCCGTTTCCTGAACCCCTGGCTCTGCGGCGTTTAGGTAAACCGACGCAGATAAACTCTGCATTTGTTTTCCTAACCAGAGGGCAGACACTTGGGGCTCTCCTTGCTAACATGACCCCTCATTTAAATATTCCATGGTGCCCCCGGGAGGGTGGGGGTGCATTAAGAAAGCGGCACTGACTGTTCAGCACCCGCTTTCTGCACTAAAATACTGCATCGGCCCCAATGTGAGGGAAACTAGTAGTGTTGCGTTCGTCATTAGAATGTAATCTTACTCTTAGAAAGAAAGTAAAAGTGGTCTTGTTTGAAAAAGCCTATGCCAAGAGAATTTCTTAGAGTTGTGTGGTGATATACCTGCTGTATGATTTGTGCGTGGTGTCCTGCTGAGAACAAGCTTTTTGAATCGGCAGGATATACATACTTTTAAAGTAAATACCATGTACATTCTGGGGGCACCCTTAGGTTGAGAGGAGTGGGAAGAAAAACCATGCATGAACATAGCGTTTTCCAATCTTTACACACGCACTTTCAAGCAAAAATTCTTCGTATAGTGAAAGCTAGCTGATACTTTACCTTTAAAAACTCATGCAAAGCCTACAGGTAAAAAGTACACATTTGTTCCAATGCAGACAGTTTAGAAGTCACCCACATGATATAAGTGGGTTGTAGGCACTTTAGTAATACATCACAAGACAACAAATGACTCTACAAACATGCTGACGACCATTGTCTCAATTTTCTGTAATTCCAAAGCATTCTATGAAAAGATATGTGCCCATATGCATTGCAGGCATGGTTAACACACACACACGCTTCAAACGTTAATGGAAATTGTTAAGGCAGTACCTAAAGTTGAAGGCTTGACTAACACAACCGTACATAGATTTTAAAATTTGTGCTAAAGTAAAATGAGGTTTCTTACCTGATAATTCTCTTTCCTGGAGTCCTACCAGACCAGTCCACACTCATGGGGGTTTTCTCCCCTAATAGCAGATAGAGACAGACCAAAAGCTTCGCTGGAAGCAGCCTTATAAGGAACTATGTCACCTACAGGCTTTCAGTGTTAACTTTCCAAAGCAACCGCTTCCCACCACACACAGCGAACCTTTCCAACTAACAAACCTCCCCACTGAAAGAGGCATCAAAACTCACAGTACTAAGGAAAAATAGATGGATGGATTCTGAACTGGTCTAGTAGCATTTGATGAAAAAAAGCAGAGTTGTTTATCTGCAACAGGTGTTCTCCTAGGTCAGCAGGATGTTAGTCCTCACACATTGGTGACATCAGATGGAGCCCAGCATGGAAAACCTGTGTCAAACTTTCTGGAACTTTGACCGTGCACAATTAGTATGCCCTAAACAACGCGTCCATGCATAGTCCCTCTACAGTCTCGTAACATGGAATTTTGATTAAAATAAACAGGAGTAACCCAGCTCCACAGGGTGGCGGATGGGTTTCGTGAAAAACTAACATCCTGCTGTCCTAGGAGGTCACCTGTTACAGATAAGCAACTCTTTCTCCTAGGACAAGCAGGATTGTAGTCCTCCCTCACACATGGGTGAGTCCCTAGCTACAGGCTCCTCCCCAACACAGAAGAGGACCGACAAGCACCAACCAAGTGCCAACGGGCACAACAATCACAGTGGGCCCTAGGCTGGGCGAGTTGGGTTCTACACCTCAAAGATTCCGAAAACAGACTGGACGAACCTGTCACATTGGCCATCAATATCCAGACAGTAATGAAATGCAAATGTGTGGAGAGAACTCCACATCGCAACTTTGCAGATCTCCTCCACAGGAACTGCTCACAAGTGGGCCACCGAAGTTGCCATGGCTCTGACAGAATGAGTCTTGACATGACCCCCAAGATGCAGTCTACTAGCCAATTAGATAGTCTGTCCTGTCAAAAGAAATGAAGAGTTGGATGGACTGTCTATGGGCTTCTGTCTGCTCCAGATAGAAGGCTAAAGCTCTCTTGCAATCCAAATTGTTCAGTGCTCATTCGCCTTGGTCCAGCATCTCAGGTACAGGTGACTGGCTCACGCTTCCTACGATTCAGTCAAAACCCTGTCCCAGGATTTGGCTGGGCACCGACAGCTCATCCTCTGCGAACGGCAGTGAGGGACTGGAGGATAGTACTTTCTCTGGCAGTAGAAAGACTTCCTCTGACCCTGCTTTGAAGGCTGAGGAGGGCAGGTCTGAATGTTGGCAGAGAGTTGCTGGAGGGTCTCATGATCCTGCAAGTGGGCCACTGCATCCTTCACCTTATCTCTGAAGAGAATCTCCTGTACAAGGCAAGTCAGCGAGTCTTTGCTATACCTCCGGTTGAAGATCAGAGGCCTGCAGCCATGCCATTCTGCGGGCACAGATACCCACTGCAGAGATTCTGGATGCCGTCTCAAAAACAATGTAGGTTGAATGAACCTTATGTTTTCCACACTCCAGGCCCTGATGCACCAGCGATAAGGTGCCTTGCTGCTGTTGAGGTAGCATCTTGGACACCTCCTATAGCTGCTTCCAGAAGTTGCGCGAGTATTGGCTCATGTAGAGATGGTAAGAAGTAATGTGGACAATGAGCATGGCCCCCTGGAATACTTTCCTCCCAAGATCATCCATCGCTCTGTGATCCTTCCCCAGGGGTACAGAGGCATGGGTCAGAGAATACACGGCCCTCTTGAGAGCAGATTAGACCACTACTGATTGGTGCAACAGCTGACACTTCTCAAATCTGGTAGCCTGTTGGACGAAGTAAACCCCATCCGCCTGTTTACAGGAGTTACCATGAGGGGGTGTTCCCAGTTCTTCAACAGCAACTTAAAAGATCTCATGCACTGGGACCGCCACAATCTCTTTAGGAGCCTCCATGAACTGGAGGATTTCCAGCATCTTGTGTCTGACATCCTCCTCCGTTATCAAACAAAACCTGTGAAAGTCAAGTCCTCTGGTGGAGATGGATCTGAAGAGAGACCCTCCAAGTCCTCAGAGGAGGATTCTGCAGTGTTATTCTCCCAGAGGTCATATGGGGCCTCATCCTCACTGTAATCCATACAGAATGGAGCCCTAGGTGCTCGGCCTTCGTCCAGAGGTATGGGCACCGGTGCTGGCCCCGGGAAAGCTGGACTGGGGCTGCAGGCCTTGGCATCCCTGCCAGCCTCGATGGAGCTTCCTCCTCAGAAAAACAGGCAATGAGCACCATATCAGTTGAGGGACGCATCTGTGCCCCACCAGGCATCGATGGCCTCCCGGGTTAGTTGCACGCTGATGAGCACTTTGAGCCATTCCAGCAGCGGTTCCAGCAGGAAAGCGTATGCATCGGCACATCGGTGCTGCTGGCTTAATGCCCTGCAACACCTGCTCCACTGCCAGCTAGACTCTGCACTCCAACTCCTCCTTTAAAGTTGCTGATGCCAAAACCGACTGGGAGGCAGGATGGGTGGCCATATCTTCCTTGGATCCCTGAGGTGGATTGGCGACTGGCACCAGAACTGGTGGAGACTGTTGTGGACCCCCTGCATCGATGGAGGATGGGTACTCCACACCATGGGGTCACTTTGAGGGCATCACAGCATGAGCCGGCATGTTCCCAAGCCCGGTACCGGCAAAGGAGACCCATGCCGATGCTTCCTTGGCTTCCCTTGGTGCTCGGCCCAGTCTTTCCCCAGTGCCAAGGTCGATGACAATGAACCTGACATCTTCAACCTGGAAGAGATTGATGGGGCCAGTCCCTGGTGCTCCTGTCCGCCAGCAGCATTGACGGAACTGACAGCCCTGCTGATGTCAAAGGCTCGGTGTCCATCGATGCAGCTGCCAACAATGCAGATGTCTATGGCTGGACTTCCTCGACCCAGAGAGTTTCTCCATCTTATTGAGTCGAGCACGATGTCCCTTAGGGTCATCTGGGTGCACAAGCAGCAACCCTAGACATTGTGCAATGCCCCCAGGCAGAGGACACACCTCGTGGGGGTCCGTGATGGACATGGTCCTCTGACACTGGAGGCATCAATGGAAACTAAACGTGGCCATGACGTACAAAAAGAAGGGAAAACCCAAAAGACTGATGGCGGGCGACTGACACCAGCGAGTACAGAGGCCACAGGGGGAATGGAAGCAAAAATAAAACTTACCAAACTGTTGAAAAACCTGACTGGAGAGACTAAGGGAACAGAGAGGGACCCAGCATCGATAAAATGCGCAAAACCTGAAAAATAAAATCAGTGAAAAAGTTTTCCAAGGCTATTTCCTGAAGAAAAGCAAAGAGTTCACTTAACCGCGAAATGAACCCTCGGGGGGGGGGGGGGGGGGGGGGGGGGGGGGGGGAAAGACTTGAAGGACCCCATGTGGACATGTGGTTTAGGGCATGCTCAGTGTGCACAGTCAAAGTTACAGAAACGAACATAAGTTTTCCATGCCGAGCTCCATCTGATGTCACCCATGTGTGAGGACTACTATCCTGCTGGTCCTAGGAGAAACTTAGCAATTTTAAAAATTAGAAATTTTACCTTATCTTCCTTACCAGACCAATTCAAACACATGTACCCAAGACACTCCTAAGCTTGGAGGGAACCTGCAATCCTGCTCTCAAACACACTTGCCCCAAAAGTAGCAGCATCCCAAGCCTGTACATCCAGACAGTATCTAGTAAAGAATACAAAGAGCACCATGTATTGGCCCTATAAATCTCTTGCAATGTCAAACTGACACGGCCCATGACAACACGAGTTCAACAGAATGAACTCTGAGCCCTCCAACCTTTGCAAACATAGGCAGATGCTATCGCTTCGTTGGCCTCAAAGGCTACGACTGCACAATAGGTTATCTGATTTTTCCCTTATGTCCATTATACAGAACAAATGATCCAAACTAAAATCATTGGTCATCTTCAAAATACCATAACAGCATCCTACACATGAAGCTTCTCTTACCCATTTTCCGAATCAGAGCTTCTGAATACCTGTAATTCAGTTGCTGCACATGAAACGCTGAAAAAATCTTCAGCAAGAAAGGGACCGTACAAATGGAAACACCCTCAGAAGAAATCTGTCAAAATGGATCTCTGCAACTTAAGGCCTGGAGCTCTAACACAAGGCTCAAACGAATCACCATAAAAAGCTCTGATCTTTCATGGAGGCCCTCTTGAGGAGCTCAAATGAAGCCATTCCCAATGCTTTTAAAACTAGGAGACAGACTTCGAGGGAGCCATGTTCCTAATCGGAAGATACAACTTTCTGGTCCCTTGCAGAAATGAGCCACATCTGGATGAGACATCAAGGGAATACCTCAATCTTTACTTCAGTTTCATGCCAAGACTGACATGTACACCTTGAGAGAATTCAGCACAAGATCCTTTTTCCAGGCTCTTCTGTAGAAAAGAATGTCTGAAATCAACATCTGTAACAGCAATACTCATCTCCTTTCACCAGACCTCAAACATCTTCTAGAACCTAGCCTAGGCTAAGGAAGCCAACCGCTTCTGAGCCTGGAGCAAAGTAGTAATCACCTTGTCAGAGTTACCTTTGCTTCTCAACTTTCTCCTGTCATAAGCCAGGCTGACACACAAAAATGAACCTATTGCTCAAATATTACTGGCCTCTAATGTAACTATCGCACATGATCGAACCCAAGGAGTCGCTGCTCTAAGCAGAGTGAAATCTGCAAATCATGGCCTCTCGGGCCACTCAGGAGCTATAAGCATCACTAACCACTGGTGCCTCTGAATCCTCTAAATTAGGGGTGTACAGTTCCGGTCCTCGAGGGCCACAAACCAGTCTGGTTTTCAGGATATCCCTAATGAATATGCATGAGAGAAATTTGCATGCACTCTGCCTCAGTTGTATGCAAATAGCATTGGCTCACCCACTCATGTTGTAATTTTTTGCTCTCTGCTGCTGAGAGATGTGTTGCCTGAAGACATGCTATTTGTACCTGTGACCTTTTAAGAGACTGAAGAACCTTGGTTCTCTTGATTGGGTGCCCTAAGCCGTTAACATTAAGGCTGGCTATCATCAGGTAATGCCTACCCATTTCAAGAGAGGTTATTTTCAGCAGGTCCAATAGTATCGTACTACCCCAGGCTTCCCAACCTAAGCCCAAGGCAGATATATCCTTTAGGTGTATCAAGTGCGGTTTAAGGTTTGCATCCCCTGTACTGCTGCAGCACCCCATACCCTCTCCCCCTTTCCCTCCCCCCTCCCTTTACCCTTGTCCCTGAAAGTATACTTAACATACTTTATTATCTCCTCCCATAGGTACTGAGATACAAGGGTGGCACACATCAAAAGATGTGTCATATCCTCGCCCTCCATCAACAACTATAATAAAACATGCAAAGTGTAAAGAAAATTATAGTCCAACCATAATGGGAACTTAGTCGGGTCAGCTATCTTATCCCTTATGTTCAGTCAATCAAGGGTCATACCCATCTGCTTGAATAGTAATGCTCCGGCCATGTGGAATGTCCACCTTCCTAGTGCCTCTGGAGTCGTATAATCCAGGCCAGCATGTAGTAAGTCGCCTCCACAAGATTTGGTTCATAGCGTTCAAATTCATAGTGTGGGCACCAGGAAAACGTGCCAATTCGTCTACATTCACAGTGCAGACCAGAAAGTAGATTTTGCTCTTCAGTAAGATGGCCAGTTTTCAGGCTCCATTATGATGGCGTTGCGTCCCCCACGGGGAGCATTGGTGGAAGCCAATTCCAGTCCCAGGCATTTTTATTCCGGAAGCCATCGTAACGAAGTCTATAATCCGAAGGTAATCTAGGGTTCTTCTATAGGATCAAAAGAGCCTGTGTGGGTCTACCTCCAAGGAGGTATGAGCCAGTGGATAAAATGCCCTTGATTAGGAGCTCAGGTAAAAGTTCACCGATGTTAGAGTTTATGCACTAGTAACGTACGTTACATGTTGACAATGAAAAGTTGGGGCTGCTTCAATGACCATGAAGTTATGCTCCTTTCCTCTGTGGCGGAAATGCAAAATTGCTGGGTGGGCAAGCTAGAATCTTATATATTTTTTTTTTTTATTATAGAGGTCCATGCATAAAGGGCTAAATTGTTTGCGTTTCTGGGCTAACTGCACCGAAAAGTCCTGAAAAAGAGTCTAATCTCTGTTTCTTGGTATTTTACGCTGCCCTTTGCGCAATAGGCCTGCATGATACGCTGCTTTTGTGACCAATTCAACAGTTTTGCGATAATAAGACGCGGTCTATGGTCCCGTTCTCTTTTGCGGCCTAATCTGTGAGCACATTCAATTTTGAATGTCTGCCGGAGATCAGGCAGGTCAAGAGCCTCAGGGAGCCAAGCCTCTAATAGCGTTTCCAGATTGTTCTCAGACCGTTTCGGGGAATCCTGCCAAGCGGATGTTATTCCTTCTGACCCTGTTCTCCAGGTCATCAATTTTATCAGACTGAGCCTTCACTATTTTCTCCAGCTCTAACTTTTTGCTGTGTACTCAGGTGGCCATCTTCTAGAGTGGGTTAAGCTCTGCCAGGAAGTTCCTTTAACTCTTTGAATTGTAACGAGAGTTCAGTAAATCTGCTGTCTAGCGCTGCTACCACTACATAGTAACGTTCGTGGTAAGCTCGCGTTGTAGAGCCGAAGTGATCGGTGTGGCTGGGGGTGAGGGCTGCCCTGGAGTTTCTGCCCATTTTATATGCCTGTCCCTTCCGTCTTTTCTTTAACTTTTTTGCTTCCCTTCAGGGGCATATTACTTACTCCTTTAAGCATGAAGCTGTCAATAGACATTAAACCGCAATGCTGGAGGAAATAATGAGTGGCTGATGGTCGGATGGCTTAGATTTTTGTTGATTTCAGGAGGGCAAGGCACGGAGCAGAGGCTGAAATGTCCGCTCGGCTTCACCGCATCACATGACCCCCAAGGACCAGAATCTTAAAATCACAGAGCAACCTAGCCAGAATGTAGTTTTGTTTAAAAAAAAAGTGAGAAGAGCTCATCATGGGGAGTTCACACATCCTCATGCCTCAGTAGCTGGGAAATCTTTTAGGTAGAGGACTAATAAGAGCTTTGCAAGAAACAAGATTAACATTTCTATGCACTCCAGACAGAGCTAGAGTCCCCATAATTACAATTATAATCTAGTTATTTACTGCCTCTTCTTCTGTCTGGAATATCACACTTTATAGCTCAGACAGGCAGCCGTTGCTGAGGCGCATGACCTGGCCTCGTGTTGCTGAGGCGCAAATTGTGGGGAAAGGATGAAGCAGATATATCGTAACTTCTTACAAGTGAGTGTAAACAGTTACAGGAAGACTGTGCGACTCACCATGTCAAACTTTCAGAAGGCATTCTACACCAGTACCAAGAGACAATTATTAGGTCACTGCATTGTTTTGGGGTGGAGGGGGCTGCTGTTCAGGAAAAGATTGAGTGAAGATCAAAAAACCCCATAAGCTTCAGAGACCATCACAGCCAAAAGAAAGTTCTTGTTTTCAGGTAGAAGAATGGTCATTGTATTTGGTCAGAAAATCACTGTTCTGATATTTGGGATAAATATGCAAAAAGCAGCTCTCTTTACTGCATTTCATCTTCCCATGAAAGCTTTCTTCATTGGATTTAATGGAAAAAGTTCCCACAACAAGGTGGCAAAAGCCAAAGGATCTTTAAAATATTTCCATGGGTCTGTGAAAAGTAAACAATTCATCCTGTGTTTTATAAGGTCTAATCCCCCACAATTCAAACATTTTTAAACCTTATGTGAGGAAATTATCACATCTCTCATTCTGGGTGATGAACCCAGAGGAGAAAAATGAGATGTGTCAAACGTTTTCTGAAATATTTTTGTTCAGCCTGTCAAGGTCCTTTCTGAAAAAAGTTCCATGTGGCACAAAAAAACTCCAGTTAAACAGACTTAGCATGGGTACCCACCAATAAACCCCTCCCTCCACCCCCAGCAATACAGACATTCCCTTCAGACCAAATATCTCATGGAGTTTGGGTCAAAGAATGGACATGATAAAATTGGTACTGTGGTTAACAAAAATAAAAAGTAAAAATTTGCAATTTAAAGTGGACCTAAACCTCTTTGGGGACATTTATATTTAGAAAAGTATAATGCCTTCACAGTTGTGCTTTAACCCCTTTCATGAAAGTGCCTTTAATTTTATTTTTTTTTTGTAACAAGGGTTGGGCAGCACTATTTTAAGTTTCAATAAGCATCTCCCATCACTCATGTCGTCACAGTATCACAGCAATTCATTGTCTCTCACAGGCTCTGTAAAGCTAGGACTATCACAACAGATGCATTTCTACTCCAGGAATGAAAAGTCCATTTGTTTAATATCAGCTGAATTTAAACTGAACAAGATAGGGCTAAAGGTTCAGAAATGCATACAAGTGTGTTCAGAATCAGATTCCAAGAACTGTCAGGGATCTGGTCAAGCGCAATGGCACAAAAATTACAATTCTGCCAAAATCTAAAATCATCATCTGGTCCTGTTAAAAATACCATGATTTTTATGAGAACAAACCTTAAAATAAAAAAGGAGACGCTATTAAAAAAACTTCAGAATGAAAAATCCCCAATAGGCAGACTGTCCAGCTGTACAGCACTTACCTTAAAGTTTTAAGGTCTCTTTAAACAGAAAAAAAAGCCTGTACAATGCAAGAATACTCACTTTCCGTTCAAAATATCTTGTTTCAGCTGAAGAACAAATAAATACCTATGGAGAAAGGACAGACATTTGAGTTAATGATGGGAAAGGGAGAAGAGTAATCTTTGACTTGGGCCCTGAGAGAACAGTCAAAATCTGTGCATTTCAATTTCCAGCTACCTAATCTACATTTCCTAAGCTTTCGCTCCCTATCACACCCATCACTAAACAGATGTAAACTCCTCAGCAATGACATTGTTTTATCTGTGCCAATAAGGAACATCCAGAGCTGCATGTGATTCGTTTCCAGGACATCACATAGAACTCATGGGGCTGTACGCAGCACTACAAGGATTTCTCAAGAGTGCTACTGCAGGCTTTACCATGTAGCTTCATAAATGCTTTTACTATAATATTCGGGTAAGAGGCAGGAAGACAAACTGTTCCAGAAACTGATCCAGCAACATTTTTATGAATCTGGAGAAACTGCTTTGAGAAATGCCAGACCCTGCCAGCTAAAACAAATACAAATGCACAAAATGAACCTCACTATCCAGTTCTTTTAAATAGGGAATATTCCAGCACCAGGTCACTTCCTTCCTGATCCAGTAATCATACTGGGTTTTCCAACTCAAATATTCAGTGGAAAGGAAAGCTTAGAACAAGGGTCCCCAAACTAAAGATCACGGGCTGGAACCAGCCCATAAAGCTCAGTTTTCTAGCCTTCCATACTTTCTTCCTGCAGTTAGATCCAGCCCACAGGTGTTTCCCCCTCACAAATCCCTCCAGACATGGTGGCGGAGTAGAAAGGGAGGCAGAATTTCCCAGGTTCTGCCAATGGTAGAAGAGCTCTGGAGTGCCTGGAAAGAGCCATTGATAGCAAGGCCAGGATCTACTAGTGGAAGATCAAGTGAAGGTACTTGGGGGGGGGGGGGGGGAGAAACATGTAAGAGAAGGAAGGGAAAGAATGAACTCTGCACTTACACCAGACCCCCTACACCTCAAGGGATAGGGTTCCCGGCATGTGTGCGTAGCACAGTTGCTAACTTCCAAGAAACAGAGAAATATTACTAACTCTTGGTAACCCTGCCTCCTGCTTTCCCCTTTCCCAGCATTACAAAACAAAATGAGAAACATGATCTCTCTTCCCCCCCCCCCCCCCCGTGATTTACAATGCCTTATGCCGCCCATCACTATGGAGAGCAGCTATACAAGTTTGGGCTCTTCAACTTGGAAGAGTGGCATAAAAGAAATTTATAAAATCATGAGCGGGCTGGAACCCTTTCAAAAATTATGAAAGCAAGGACACTCACTCCATGAAAACAACGTAATTTTTCACTCAGTACAATCAAGCTGGAGAATCTGTTGCCAAAAGTTGTGGCCAAAGACTAGCATACTGGAAGAAAAGTCCATAAAACATCAGCAGCCAGGTTAGTCCAGGGAAAGTCATTATCCCTGGAAGTATCAAGAAACAGACCTGCATGGAATTTATGTTCTAAATTTGGGGACCCCTGATCTCAAACAAGAGGTCATGATCTAAAGCTCAAAGGGGGTAGATAGAGGAATAAATTTAGAAAATATTTTTTCAGAGAAAGGGAGTTAGATGCATGTAATGACCTTCTAGCAATGTGGTCGTGGCAAATATAGTAACAAAATTAAAGACAACCCAGGACGTGAATAGATAACCTTATGTTCCTTCTCTGCTGTCATACTCTAGTCTTCCACCCTCATTTGCATAAAGTCTTTTGGTCACCACATTAAAAAGTTTAAGGAAGAGAGCGTGAAGAAGTGTTTATTACCTTTGAGTATCAGCTAGTTAAGAACAGGAAGACTAACCCTCTGGTGGCTTTTATTTATATGGGTACAAAACATACTAATCTTAAATACTATCCTATGAAACCCTTTATTTGTACAACCTTGAAATAAGCTCTCAAAGCATTCAATAAATTTGCATGTGCTCCCAATCTGGAGCACCTCTGACTTCCCAGATGTGAATGTCACAGAGTCAGTAGCTTTCCCAGAGGATCGAAGCGTTATAGTACACAGTTATCCAGCAAATACCATCTCTAAAACTAGTACATCCGTGACCTGTGGCAGCTTCAGAGAACCAGTCAGAGGTGGTGCAAGGTTAAGCAGCACCCTAGGCAAACCTTCAACCTTGCACCCCATCCCCTCCCTCAAGATTCTGATAAGTTCACTTGACAATTATAATGATCCCAACCACCTCACCTTCCACAACAATCCTGTAAAGCAGTGGTTCTCAAGCTTTTTCCCATCGTGACACACCTGACAGAACACGCTCACATGTGACACTGCTCATTATAATTCACAGCAGAAATAAAAAATAAAAGGTCCAGTATTATTTTTATTGTTAAGAAAGACAAGGGAAAGACAAGTACTCTATCTGAACAGAAATTGCATAAATAGTAAACATCCCATATTAAACCACCAATTTTCAGCACTCAAACAATAACCAACTTACCTAAGAAAAACCGCTGCTGTAAAGACACATAATTGGACACCATCCTTTTAAATACTTAACTTACAATTAACAATACAATTATGTTTCAGAAAACACTTATGACTTGGCTGGCTGTCTTGACTAGAGAATAAGCTAGTCAAGACACTTTCGTATGTCTTTACAGCAATACACATTTATTTATTTTAAAACTTTTCTATACCGTTGCTAAGTTAAATACCATCGCAACGGTTTACATGTAGGCACATATTTAATGAGGGTAAAAGCGTACTATCGTACATTCTAACAGGTGCCGTTAAAGGTTCGGTTACAATATATCATTAGACAGACATTTAGCGAGGTAGCTCATACCTTGTAGCACTGTATACCGCATTTTTCGCTCCATAAGATGCACTTCCCCCCCCCCCCAAGTGGGGGAGGGGGGTGCGGGGGGGTCAGTGTCTGTGCGTCTTATGGAGCGAATATAAAAAAAACCCTTACAACCCTCCACCCTCCTGACCCCCCCAGACCTGCCAAAGGTCCCTGGTGGTCCAGCGGGGGTCTGGGAGCAATCTCCTGCACTTGGGCCGTCGGCTGCCAGTAATCAAAATGGCGCAGACGGCCCTTTGCCCTTACTATGTCATAGTGTCACAAATCCCTCCCTTTCGGGCATGGTGGCAGGAGTAGAAAGGGAGGCAGAATTTCCCAGGTTCTGCCAATGGCAGAAGAGCTCTGGACCGCAACACTGGAAAGAGTGTCA
Source organism: Rhinatrema bivittatum (assembly GCF_901001135.1). Lineage (NCBI taxonomy): Eukaryota > Metazoa > Chordata > Amphibia > Gymnophiona > Rhinatrematidae > Rhinatrema > Rhinatrema bivittatum. Next base: position 26,819,691 of record NC_042620.1, on the reverse strand, counting down.
CATAGTAAGAGCAAAGGGACGTTGGTGCTATTTTCATTTCTGGCAGCTGATGGCCCAAGTGCAGGAGATCGCTACCGGACCCCCACTGGAGCGCCAGGGACTTTTGGCAGGTCTTGGGGGGGTTTGTAGTTAATTAAATTTGAAGGGTTAGGATGGGGGGGGGGTTTCCCACAGAAAGAGAACGATAAACGTTTTCTGATCTAGGGAGTGGACCGAAATGGCCCTCCCCAGACCCGAAAACGAAATGGGGACAAAAAATATATTTTATGCACTCCCCTAATTTGCTCCATAAGACACACAGATGCCCGGGAACAGAGCCGGTTTAGCACACCATTTTTTTAGATTTTTTTTTTTTTTTTAATTTTCCCCCTCTGAATCCTAGGTGCGTCTTATGGAGTGAAAAGTATGGTAAATGTTTAATAATAGTAGTGCTTTTCTAGGGACTGGTGTAGTATTTGTATTGCTGCCTTTTTCATAAGTAGAGTTGTGGCTGTTTCAGTTTTGGGAGTGTTTGCTGTTTTAAAAAGAGTGATTTGTTATGTAGGTTCCGAGTGACTTTTTCATGGTCTCAGCACTTCACCTGCCTGGTAACTGAAGGAGTCTGAGTCACTTTACAGAGGTGATTACAGAATTTGAAATGTCTTTTTTTTGAATGGCGAGTAGTAAGGGGAAACATCTGGGTTCAGTCCAACCAACCATTTCAGAGATTAATTTCAGTCAGTGTAGTATGAATTTATTTTAACTCATAAGTTTAGGTATTTCTTGAGAGAGAGGTTGTTTTGCAGTCTACCCTCTCCTCAAAAAAATCTGACTACATATTTATCAGATGCTGTGATGGAGAATGAGAGAAAATATTAAAAAAAAAAAAGTCTCAAAGGTGGGATAAATTAGTCATGATCTGAGGGTGATGTCATCAGGCAGCACTAGATGGAATTGTCTCTCCAAGCTAACAGAGCTTTGAAATCAACTGAGCATATGCAGGAGTTCCCATGCAATCATTCCTTGTCAAATCTCCTCCGTCTATATCCAAGCTGACAGATTAGGATGGTCCACTGTCCAGTGAGGATGGCCGGAAGCATGTCTAATTCATCCTGCTATCTATGGAAAATAGTTTATGGTAAACAAACTTGCTCTTTTCCATTGATAAGCATGGCTGAATTAGACATGATCTGTAGGGATTCCCAAGCTGAGGGTTGGAGCAGAACTACGATAAGCAACCTGGACTCCAATGTGGATAGACTATTTGTGAATGAGATGGTGCAGTACTGCTTTACACACTGAGCTGTCTGTTGAGGTTAGAGAGTCCAGACAGTAATGAAAGGGGAAGGTATGCATCAATGACCAGGTGGCAGCCTTACAGATGTCCTCAATTGGAAGGTCTCTGAGGTGCGCAATGGAAGTAACAGCTTCTTGAATCTGGCGAGTCTCGACTGGGTTAGCAGCTGAACAACAATATTAAATGCAGTTTGTAATCCAGTTGGAAAGAGTTCTGTTACTTTCACTTCCAGCTTGTTGGCATCATATGAGATGAAGAGCTTGTTGGCATCATATGAGATGAAGAGCTTTTCAGTGAGGTTGAGTATGGCACTTGCAATACACCATTTTCTCTCACTTATGTGAATTAGGTTTTGGATAAAATGTAGGAAGTACGATGGACTAATTTAAATGGAATGCAGAAACCACTTGTCAGGAACTTCAGGAGAGTTCTTAATACTATTTTATTATGAAAAAATTGCAGGTAAGGTGAGTAGCGAACCAGGGCTTGTAGCTCACTACTGTTAAATCACTATATAAAGTACTTATAAATACTCTACTTAACAGATTAGTTTTGGTAAAACTAAATCTGGGTAAATGCCAGATGTTTCAACTCTCTGCTTTTGCAAAACTTCTTGTTGCATGCTTCAAAGTCAAGATTTAACTCTTAATCTGCTAGTTAAGTGATATTCTTATGTTTTACTTGTCATATCCATTTTATTTAAAAAAATTCTATTCTGCCAATCCACAGATCTCAGCAGATTTTGTTCTGCTTGTGACCTTGAAGCTTGCAGACTTCAAGTTAAGTGAAGGACGGGCTACCTAACAGCCCACAAACCTGTAATTTCTTTAAGCAGTTGTGTCTTATCTTTTCTAGCAAAAATATTCAGTACCTTCCAACAAGCTACATGCTGACCTTATACATAATTGAGTCTAAGCTGTCCTTCATTTCCACCATCTTTAACCATTAGTAGGGGAGAAAAGATGGGGGCTGTGAAGCAAGAACTATTTCGCAGTATGTTTCTCAGTGAACACAAAACTCAGAACAGCAAGTTTGCTTTACTGTTAACGGTGTTTTCCGTAGATAGATGACTTAGCCATGCTGTCTGGGACGTCCTCCAGGCAGCGGAGCTCTTAGAACACCAAGTCTTTCAGTGTAGTGTGCCTGCTTGGATCCTCCCATGCTTCCCCATCCCCCTCAGCCCATATCCAAGCAGAGGAAGTGAGCAATAACTGTCTGGGGAAGCGGGAGGGTCAGCATGGCTAATCCGTCTGCTATGAACGGAAAACAGTTTACGGTAAGCAAACTTGCTCTTTTCCCATGGATAAGCAGTGTGAATTACTAGCCATGCTGGAGTCCCCAGCTGATGTATTGAGTGCAAAGTTTCTGATCATGTCCCAATGATGGATGAGTTGAGGTAGTGCGCTCAAGACAGTGGAGAAGATTAACTGTCTGCTTATCTCTGATTTCGCAGCTTTAAGAAGTGTCCGATTTGAGAATTGTTTTGCCCATGTCTGCATCAGCTGCGGTGTCCATGTCTAAACAGTAGTGAGCTGTGAATGTGTGCGAGGACCAGGTGGCAGCTCTGCAAATGTCTAGAATAGGCACCTCATGAAGGTGAGCTATTGAAGCAGCCGTAGCACGGACTTGGTGAGCCTTAGGGGAGGCAGACAAGGTCCCCGAACGTTTCTGATAGCAGAATCGTATGCAGTTTGAGATCCAGGATGAAAGGGTCCTTTTGGAAACTGGAAGTCCTGGAGAGTTAGGGTTAAATGACACAAAAAGCTGGGAGGATCTGCGCTCAGTGTGCGTGCGGCGTTTATAGTAAGCAAGTGCAGTTTACGCACTGCCTTATTACTATGTGGCTTTGGGTAAAAAGTTGGAAGGGTAATGGTTTGGTTGAGGTGGAAAACTGAAACCATTTTAGGAAGGAAGGCGGGATGCATACCCAACATAACGTTGTGATAGAACTCCAGATATGGCGAGTAGTACACCAGGGCCTGTAGCTCACTGACATCTTGTGGAGGTGAGGGTGACCAGAAACAGTACCATCCCAAGTTCCTTTCCTGGCAGGTAAGTGTCCAGTGGTTCAAAGGGTGGTAGCATCATTTGCTCTAGCACCACATTCAAATCCCATGGAACTGGAGGTTTCCGGATTGGAGGCCGGAGACATAAAACCCCCTTCATGAATCTTGACATGAGTGGGTGACAAGAGATTGGGGCTTCGTTGTGCAGAGAATGGTAGGCTGCTATGGCACTGAGGTGAACTGACTGAAGCCATGGCTAGTCCCTTCCAGTAGAGCAGATGGAGGTAGTCCAGTAATCTCTCAGGCAGACAGGTGAGCGAGTCTGTTTCGTTTTGAACACCAGGAAGCATAACTGGCCCATATCTTTTGATAATTAAGAACATAAGAACATAAGAAATTGCTATGCTGAGTCAGACCAAGGGTCCATCAAGCCCAGCATCCTGTTTCCAACAGAGGCCAAACCAGGCCACAAGAACCTGGCAATTATCCAAACACTAAGAAGATCCCATGCTACTGATGCAATTAATAGCAGTGGCTATTCCCTAAGTAAACTTGATTAATAGCCATTAATGGACTTCTCCTCCAAGAACTTATCCAAACCTTTTTTGAACCCAACTATACTAACTGCACTAACCACATCCTCTGGCAACAAATACCAGAGCTTTATTGTGCATTGCATGAAAAAGAATTTTCTTCGATTAGTCTTAAATGTGCTACTTGCTAATTTCATGGAATGCCCCCTAGTCCTTCTATTATTCGAAAGTGTAAATAACCGAATCACATCTACTCATTCAAGACCTCTCATGATCTTAAAGACCTCTATCATATCCCCCCTCAGCCGTCTTTTCTCCAAGCTGAACAGCCCTAACCTCTTCAGTCTTTCCTCATAGGGGAGCTGTTCCACCCCCTTTATCATTTTGGTTGCCCTTCTCTGTACTTTCTTCATCGCGACTATCTTTTTTTAGAAAGCGGTGACCAGAATTGTACACAGTATTCAAGGTGTGGTCTTGTGGATGGTTTCCTGGAGGAAACTAAGGTATCCTGAAGCTGAGGTGAAAGGTTCAGGTGGTGGAGTACCAGCCTTTCAATCTCCACGCAGTGAGACTCAGATGAGTGAAGTGGATGAAGCAGGAAGCCTCCCTCTTGGGTAAGGAGGCATGAACTGTTGCCCAGGGGGATCGGTTGGTCCACAGTCAAACTAGATACGTGTATCACAGTTGCCTGAGCCATGCTGGAGCGATGAGAATGAGGTCTGCATTGTCCATGATGCATTTCTGGACTGTGCAAGAGATTAGAGGTATAGGGGGGGAAGGCGTACAGTAGACCCCCCCTATCCAGTCGATGAGAAACGCATCCTGCGCTAGTTGTTGAGAGCTGGGATACACCGAGCAGGTGGTCTGTATCTTTCGATTGTGTTCTGAAGCAAAGATCAATGTGTGGCAGGCCCCAGGTTTGAAAAAGTCTGTCCACCATGTAATGGAGTTCCCAATCATGGGGGGTGAAAGATTCTGCTCAATCTGTCCACCCTGGTGGTGTTGATTCCGGGCAAGTACGTGGCCTGCAGGGTGGCTGATCTCCTCTCTGCCCATTTCAGGATCCCCACAGCCTCCCTGCAAAGGTTCCAGGAACCGGACCCTCCTTCCTTGTTGATGTAGAACATGGCCACCTGATTGTCCATGTGGACCATGACCGTCTTTCCCTTGGAGTGCTTGTTTGAAGGCTCGAAGAGCATTTCAAATGGCTCGGAGCTCCAGTAGGTTGATCTGTTGCGATTGTTCCCAGGCAGGCACAGGCCTTGAGTTTGAAACATAGAAATGACGGCAGAAGACGACCAATAGGCCCATCCAGTCTGCCCAGCAAGCTTTCACACATTTTCTCATACTTATCTGTTATTCTGACCTTGGGGAGGACAGGATCTGAAGAAGGTCTAAAAGCTATGAAAGTAACAACTTAATTAAAGCTGGAAGAAACATTTACAAGGATATTTAAAACACTACATGCCCAGAGCTATATTTTGCAGCTTTTTGGTGGCATGTATCTTTAATTGGGAAATCAGGAAAAGATGCAAGCTCTGAAACAGATGCTGTCTGAAGAATCTAATTCTACAATTGACCTTGATCTTCCTTGTACTTAAAAAAAAAAAAAAAAAAAAAAAAAAATTGAAAAAAAAAGAATTTAAGAATGAATTTACTCTACATTCCTAAATCCTATTACCAAGCCATCATAATTCTCCTTGAAGTTTTCCTGTACTGAGACTCTCAACACACCTAAAAGCAATGCCTTATAAAAACAGTACATAAACTTGGAATTTTACATCAGTTTTTTTTTTGATTAGCTGCATGAATTGATGCTTAACAGGATTATTATACTGATAAATTGTCAATTTTTGTGTGCATGTGAAAATAGTTAATGCTATAGAAACATAGAAATGATGGCAGAAGACTACCAACAGGCCCATCCAGTCTGCCCAGCAAGCTTCTCTTATTTTCTCATACTTATTTGTTACTCCAACCGCAGAGTTCTTTAGTAACTTTTTGATTCTAATTTCCTTCCACCCCCGCCATTGATGCAGAGAGCAGTGTTGGAGCTGCATCAAAGTGAAGCATAAGGCTTAATGTTTCATGGCAGTAACCGTCATATCGAGCAAGTTACCCCAATGTTTGCATACTCATACTGCTTTGTTTGATGTTGTCTGGATGTAAATCCTATTTCTTCATTCCCCCCTACCACTGAAGCAGTGAGCTGCGCTGGATATGCATTCAAAGTGAATTATCAGGTTTAATTTATGGGTAGTAACCGCAATAAGCAAGCTACTCCCAAGCTTGTTTACCCAGACCGTGCAATTCAATCCTACAGGCCAATACAGTACAGTGCGCTCCGACAGCATTTGGACGCGCGTTTTGGACACGCTAGCTTTTCCCCTTATTCAGTAAGGGGTAATAGCGCATTCAAAACGCACATCCAAAACGCGCATCCAACCCCCCCGAACCTAATAGCGCCCGCAACATGTAAATGCATGTTAATGGCCCTATTAGGTATTCCCGCGCGATTCAGAAAGCAAAATGTGCAGCCAAGCCGCACATTTTACTTTCAGAAATTAGCGCCTACCCAAAGGTAGGCGCTAATTTCTCCAGGCACCAGGAAAGTGCAGAGAAAAGCAGTAAAAACTGCTTTTCTGTGCACCCTCCAACTTAATATCATGGCGATATTAAGTCGGAGGTCCCGAAAGTTTAAAAAAAATGTAAATGGGCCCGCAGCTGGCGGGTCGGAAACCGGATGCTCAATTTTGCCGGCGTCTGGTTTCCGAACCCATGGCTGTCAGCGGGTTCGAGAACAGACGCCGGCAAAATTGAGTGTCGGCTGTCAAACTCGCTGACAGCCGCCGCTTCTGTCAAAAGAGGCGCTAGTGTCCCTAGCGCCTCTTTTTACCGCCGGCCCTAATTAAAATAAATTAAAATACTGTATCGCAAGCACGGGAGAGAGTGTCCTGTGCGCCTGCCCGCTCTCCCGCAATTTTACTGAATCGGCCCGCTTGTTGGTTGTTGTCTGAATATAAATACTCTTTCTTCATCCCCCGTCGTTGAAGCAGTAAGCTGCACTGGATATGCATTCAAAGTGAATTAACAGGCTTAACTGGTTCGGGTAGTAACCGCCGCAACAAGCAAGCTACTCCCATGCTTGTTTACCCAGACTGTGCTACCTTGTTGGTTGTTGCCTGAATGCAAATCCTCTTTTCCACATTTCCTCTTGAAGTTAATGCAACTTCAACATTGCTCTATGCTTCAACCGGGTGAACGTTTATTGAATAAGGGTATTAATCACCAGGTAGTAGCTGTCATTCCTGCAAGCCACCCCATACTTCTCTCTCTTCATTTACATCCTCCAGGCTTTATGGATCCACAGTGTTTATCCCACGCCACTGAAATCCTTCACAGTTTTGGTCTTCACCACTTCCTCCGGAAGGGTGTTTCCTCCAGGCATCCACCACCCTCTCCGTGAAGAAATACTTCCTGACATTGGTTCTGAGTCTTCCTCCCTGGAGTTTTAAATCATGACCCCTGGTTCTGCTGATTTTTTTCCAACGGAAAAGGTTTATCATTGTCTTTGGATCATTAAAACCTTTCAAGTATCTGAACGTCTGTTCATATCACCCCTGTTCCTCCTTTCGTCCTGGGTGTACATATTTAGATTCTTCAATCTCTCCTCATACGTCATTTTATGAAGACCACCCACCTTTTTGGTCACCCTTCTCTGGACCGCTTCCATCCTGTCTGTACCTTCGGAGATACGGTCTCCAGAACTGAGCACAGTACTTCAGGTAAGGCCTCACCAAGGACCCGTACAAGGGGATAATCACTTCCCTTCTCTTACTCGATATTCCTCTCTCTATGCAGCCCAGCATTCTTCTGGCTTTAGCTATCGCCTTGTCACATTGTTTTGCCGACTTCAAATCGCTAGACACCATCACCCCAAGGTCTCTCTCCTGCACCGTGCACATCAGCCCTTCACCCCTATCGAATACATTTCTTTCGGATTTCCACAGCCCATATGCATGACTCTGCACTTCTTGGCATTGAATCTCAGCTATCACTTCGACCAGTCTTCCAGCTTCCTTAAATCCAGTCTCATTCTCTCCACTCCTGGCGTGTCCACTCTGTTGCAGATCTTAGTATCATCCGCAAATAGACAAATCCTACCTTCTATCCCATCCGCGATGCTGTGGAAGTCAAAAGAAATTACCACAAAGATATTGAACAGGACCGGTCCCCAACACCGACCCTTGCGGCACTCCGCTCATCACCGCTCTCTGTTTAGAGAATGTTCCATTTACCATCTCACATTGTCTTCTGTCCTTCAACCAGTTTGCTATCCAGGCCACCACCTTGGCACTCACACCCAAGCTTCTCGTTTTATTCACAAGCCTCCTGTGCAGGACCATATCAAAAGCTTTGCTGAAATCCAAGTAGATGACATCGAGCACTCTTCCTCGATCCAATTCCTTAGTCACCCAAACAAAAAGTCGATCAGATTTGTCTGACAGGACCTTCCCTTGGTGAAACCCTGCTGCCTCTGGTCCCTCAATTCTGCTGCTTGTAGATAGTTCACTATTCTTTCCTTCAGCGGAGAGTCAAACTTTTCCCATCATCAAGGTGAGGCTACCCAGCCTGTAGTTTCCAGCCTCCTCTCTGCTCCCATTCTTGTGAAGCGGGACCACAGCTCTTCTCTAATCACTCAGCACCACTCCCATTTGAAGGTGGACTAGGTGAGTGCCCCATCCTTTGATGGAAGCATCCATGGTGAGGATGGTGTGATACGCTGGGGTCCACATGGTAGCTCCAGCCGTTAGAGCTGCTGGTGTCAGCCACCACTCCAAATCCCCTTTCATGCTGGGCGTGATGGCAATAGGAGTGGAGAGATGATGGGAAAACTGGTTCCATTGGGCCTTCAAGCCCCTTTGCAAATGACATGTGCAGGTGAGTGTGGGGAACGACAGATAGCTGCTGCCATGTGGCCGAGGACTGTCAGGATCTGGTGAGCAGGGGCAATGGTGGCCAGTGAGCGATGTCAGGGTAAGGGGCTCAGGATTCTAGGAGGAAGGCTCTGTCCCGAATGGTTTTACAATTCATTGGAGCTCATGAATGGGTTGCAGATTTGATTTTTCCCATAGTTGACAAGCAGCCCTAGGTTGTCCAGGCAGTGTTTGGTTGCAAGAAGATTGGTCTGTAGGAGGGACGGGTTGGGGGCCACCAGCAGCCAATCATCCAAGTAGGGGAATATTTGAATCCCCCGGAGGTGAGCCACCGCTACCACTAGGCATTTGGTAAAAACCTCTGGGGGCTGAGGAGAGGCCAAATGGGAGCACCCTGTATTGAAAGTGGCGGCCAGTGGCCGTAAAGCATAGGAACCACCCGGAGGTGAAATGCATCAGTATGTGTGAATAGGCATCCTTGAGGTCCATTGAACACATCCAATCATTGGGGCAAAGGAAGGGAAGAATGGACTTGAGTGATGTCCTTTTGAATTTTTCCCTTGTCAAGAGTGTTGAGAGACAAAGATCATAACCCTCCCGACTTCTTGGGTATGAGAAGTATTGGGAGTAGAAGCCCTGTTGGAACTGCATCATGATCAGTTCGCGAATGCACTGTTGCTGAAGCAAGCTGTTGATCTCCAATTGCAGTGGACCGCAATGCGCAGATAGGTGTTTCTGGTGCACCAGGTGTGGAATGGAGGGGATGGAGTGAAAACTGAGGGAGTAGCCCCTCCTGTATGATTACATCTAACCTCTGGGTTTTACAAATCGCCTTCTATGCCGGAAAAAAATGGGAGAGCCTGCCCCACCCCACCGGAAGCGGTAGTGATGGGTTCACCTGCCCTAAAAATCCTGAGGTGGACTAGGCTGCAGAGGAATGCGTTGGCATTGCTGAGTCCTCTGTTGTTGGGAAGACTGTGTATATTGAGGTCAGTAGGACCGGTAAGGACGTCACGGGTAATAAGGTTTTTTTGTTTTTTTTATAGGAGGAGGAGAATCATCTCGAGGAAGCGATATCTGAAGGAGAGGTCAGCGACTTTACAGCCACCTTCTGCTCCTTGAGCTGAGCTACCGTCTCTCTCAATTTGTCTTCAAAGTGATTATTTGGGAGACAGGGAAGGTTGGCGAGTTTCTCATGTACATCCTCGCGAATGGCACTCGCTTGCAGCCACACTAGGTGTCTGGCCACGATGGCATTGGCCATGGACTTAGCCGAAGTCTCGAATCCTTCATAAACCGTTTGCAGGAGGTGCCGCAATCCTTCCTCTAAGTCATGAAATTGTTCAGGAGGCCGGTGGTCTGGGGACGCTTCCTGAAGCGGAGGCTTTAAGGATTGCAGGAATTTGTATAGAACTGGTGTTGTTGGATTTTGGCATTCAGCATCCCAGACTGGAAAGCCTTCTTCCCAAAGTCGTCCAAGTACTTGGAATCTTTTCCAGGAAGAGTATTGGAATGTAGGCATGATTTCTTGGCCTTTTGCATAGTGTATTCCACTACTACAGAGGCATGAGGAAGTTGCACTGTAGAATAGAATGGGGACTGCCGCATACAGAATTTCAAGTCCATCTTGCGAGAGGTTGGTGGTCCCGCAAAGGGAGATTCCCAGGCCCTGGTCATGACCACGTCTAGGACCACATGAGAGGGCAAGGCTGTGGGCTCTGAAGGCGATTCAAATATTTGAAGGATACCCAGGACCTCTGCTCTCGGGTCAGGAATTCTAGTCTCAACGTTGAAATGTTGCCCCAATTTCTCCACAAACTTGGAATATGCTAAGTCCTCTGGTGGAGAGATCGGCTCCAATTGTTCTTCCGCCGGGTCAGAGGGGTACCCCATAGAGGATCCTGGTGAGTGGAAGGCTGGGGGGGGGGGGGGGGGGGGGGGGGAAGAGAGAACATCCCCAGGAGGAGAAGTCTGTAGAGGTGGGCCAGGAGAAGGATCAAGACCGAGGCTGTCTTGCAGCAATGGAGAGGCTTTCAGAGGTATCTCGGCTGGATGTTTCCCTTGTTGCTCCATGATGGTAAGGAACAGAGTATAAGGGAAATCTGAGACATTATCTGAGAGGCCAAGGTGTTCTGAGGGCTCAGCATAGGCTGTCTGAGCATCACTGGGTAGCAGCCTAGGTAGCCTGGGAGCAGCCAACAGGATTTCCGTGTCTGGACCTCTAGGTGGGAGAAGGTCCGTAGGAGGCTGCTTGTGCTTCTTATGCAAAGGTTCTCGGAGGCCTGATTTTTTATTATTTTGTGAGGCAGTGGACAGACCAAAGTAGACCCTGGATGAGGCCGAGGAACTATGAGAGGGGCTGGAGAAGAAGGCACACACATCTGAGTCCACTAAGAGTGGCAAAGGTTCCCTGGGCCGTGCTCTGATGACTGCTTTCTGGGCGTCTTTGTGACACTGCGTCGAGGGCGTCTGCACCAATTTGCCTTGGTGCGATGTCTTGTGTTTATGCTTCGATGCCAAATCATGCAGTCGGCTCCCCGCGGACACGTAGGGGCCCCGATGCTGCTTGGCTCAGATGGAGTCTTCGGCGCCATAGACATGTCTCGTGTGTCGACGCTGTTGGAGTTCGCTTCGGCGCCGGCCCGGACAAACCGGGAGGCCCTGAGGAAGCTCGATGATGCGTCGACTCTTTGGAGGCCCCAGGGGGTCCTGGGGTGGACAGAGTAGAGTCTTCAGAAGGGGCATATGATCCCAATGCCGCTTCACGTAGTTTGGCAATCCTGGCAGCCTTCTATCACTGGGCTTGGGGGGGGACATACGTCCCTGTAGGTTGCCTGGTCGTGTTGCGGTCCGAGGCAGATGTAGCATCTGGTGTGCCCGGTCACGACCTGATTTTGCCACATTTCAAAACTTGAAGCCCAGTGACCGTGGCATCTCATCCAAAAAATTTTTTCTGTCAGAAGAAAAGTTCTGCTGAGGAGGAAGAGGAGCTCTGCGCGCGGAAAAAAATGGACTGAGGGGGATGGGAGAAGAGGGGGAGGATCCAAGCAGGCACACTACACAAAGACTCAGTGTTCTAAGAGAGCTCCGCCACCTAGCTGCCCAGAGGACTTCCCAAACATGGCTAAGTCATGCTGCTTATTTACAGGAAAACTGCATGCAATAATTAATTATAAACAAATAACTATGACAGTATTTCTCTCTCATAAAGGACAAAACTAACTTCGAGTGATATATCCACAACTGTCCCCCTTACACACCAATTCACCCTCTCCTAGTTTGATTCCAGGTAAGTAGTTCTAATTTAAGGTATGTATCATTTTATATATCTCATATTACATACTTTTATAATTTGTCATCCTTTTGAAATACAGGTTTTTTATAACTAGTGTACTTTTGTGCAGTTTTGCAAGTACTGTTCTCAGTATGTACAGCATGCATGTCAGTTTCTCTGGTACACATAGAATAGCAGAGGAAATGCTCTTCTTAGATCCTTCTGTTTTTGCCAAGGTAAGTGTCATAGCTCACCTAGGTCATTTTTGATTTGTCTAGCACATCTACTGAGTTACTGAGGCCTGAAAGAACAACTGGACCCTGACCTAACAGACCTGACACAGCTAAGCTAGTATCCATGGCACTATAAACAGCAGCTCATGTAAGTTGCTGGAGTCAGTCACACGTTCTTGTTTGTTTCACAGCTGTGAGAAGTCTGTGTCTTCCGCTTTATTCCCTTTTAAGAGAAAGTAGTCTGGAGCATTCCCAGTTGAACTTGATTCGCTGGCAACTTTCCCCAATATACATAAGGTCAGGCAAACAAGGCTTGGCAGACAAGCCTTCTCTTCGAATTCCCTTCCAATTCCAGACAAAATCAAGAAAAACTGGTTTGATGAAGATGACACTATGGGAGAAAGGATGGGCGAGTCTCCAGCTCTCATATTCACTTTCAGCTGGCAAGAAGCTCTGGCCCACAGGGCAGACTCCTGAAACGTGGAACTACTGAGTCAATACAAGGCTCCCAGAGTTAGGATTACCAGAGGTCCTACCCAAGCAGGGATATCTGAGTCAAAATACCTAATTTTATCATTACAAGAGCAAACAAACTTAATTGCTGTGGACTTCAAAAGAAATTACCACCAAGGAAATAAACTAACCATCAAAACGAAATGAACAAAACGAATCAGCACAAATTTAAAATGAGACATAGCTCAAATAAGTTACCATATGTGAGCCAAAATGTTTTCTGGAAAAAAAAGGGGGGGGGGGGGTCATCAGCTGTTCTGTTTGCTACTGCACAGATTTGCAATAGACAACGGGCTCTGATTGTAATATAATACTAGTGTAACCTCCCTTGGCCTCCTTAGCCATTTTGTAGGGATGCATTGGGTGCTGCAGGATAATGGCTAGCTTGCTGCAACTCCTGGGGTTCTTCAATGAGGAGAGACAACAGCTTCAGGGCCCATAGGGTCAGGACAAAGTCACCACACAGGAAAAAATTCACTGTTCACACTAGAAGTGCTGTTCCAAAATTAGTTTTGCTGATGACCAAATGACAAGTTACTGTGTGTTATATCCAGAACAGAAATCCAAAGTTCATCAGCAAACAATAACTACAGTATTTACATTTTAAATTGCCTTGAACTGGATTTGGAAAAGGCAAAAGTAATTAAATCTAAATCCAAGTAGAGGCTTCTTCTGACTTCTAGACCCCAGGATACTTTATAGAGAACCCCCAGCTTTGGGTATCTCTAATTTAGTATTTGAAGCAAGATAGTTTTCCCCTTCTCCTATGAAAGGCAGGGCAATTTCCCTGCACCAGAAGTAGATCCTTCTCATTCCAATGACTTTTCTTATGAGAGACAAACTTTTCAGCTGCAGCAAACACTTCTCCACAAATTCAGATTTGGGTGACATTCAAAATAGCAAGAAATCTGGAACAGTTTTCTCCTCCCAAAGAGATTTTTCCTAGATTCCTTAGAGACTCTCACAGGGCTCCAAGCACTCACTCCATTTAGAGTCCTAAGTGCTCAAACCTTGAGCCCTGGACTCCTTCAGAAGAGAGAACCAGAAGAATAAAGCAGAGTTGCTTACCTGTAACAGGTGTTCTCCTAGGACAGTAGGATGTTAGTCTTCACACATGGGTGACATCGGATGTAGCCCGGCATGGAAAACTTATGTCAAAGTTTCTGGAACTTTGACTAGGCACACTGAGCTTGCACTATCCACTCGTCCACGCAGGATCCCTTTTCAGTCTCGTAACATAGAATAAAGAATAAGAATAAAAAAATAAACCCCAGGAGAAACCCAACTCCACGGGGTGGCAAGCAGATTTCATGAGGATTAACATACAGCTGTCCTAGGAGAACACCTGTTACAGGTAAGCAACTCTTTCTCCTAGGACAAGCAGGATGGCAGTCCTCACACATGAGAGAATCCCTAACTACAGGATGCTCCCCAACACAAAAGGGGACCAACAAGCTCCAACCAGGTGCCAGCAGGCACAACCACCACAGTGCTATTGGTAACAGAGGGGGAGATAGCCTAAACCCAAACAAGCCCTAGGTATGGAGAGTTGGATTCTATACTTCAAACAGGTTCCGGAGGACAGACAGGCCAAGTCTACTGTCTTGTTGGCCATCCCTATCCAGACAGTAGTGTGATGCAAATGTGTGGAGAACTCCACGTCCCAACCTTGCAGATCTCCATAGCAACTGTTCACAAGTGGGCCACAGACATTGCCAAGGCTCTGACAAAATGAACCTTGACTTGCCCAGGCTGGACTGCATCTTCGGGGTCATAACAGGAGATGCAATCTGCGAGCCAATTGGATAGTGTCTGTTTGGCAAAGGCAACTCCCAACCTATTCCTATCAAAAGAATTGAAAAGTTTGGTGGATTGTCTATGGGCTTCTGTCTGCTCCAGGTAGAAGGCTAAGGCTCTCATGCAATCCAAACTGTGCAGTACATGTTTGCCTTGGTGCAAATGGGGCCTGGGAAAGAATGTTGGCAGGAAGATTGACTGGTTAAGATGGAAATCCATTACCACTTTAGGCAGGAACTTAGGGTGCATGCACAAGACCATCCCTCTCATGGTAAAAAACTTAGTATAAAAGGTGGATAAGACACTAAGGCCTGGAGCTCGATGCTGAAGTGACTGCCACCAAAAGTATGACCTTCCAGATCAGGTGCTTCATGTCACAGGTGCGCAGCAGCTCAAAAGGAGCTTTCATCAGCTGAGTGAGCACCACATTGAGGTCCCAAGACACAGCAGGTGGCCTTAGGTGAGGCTTCAACTTAAGTAGACCCCGCATGAAACGTACAACTATAGGCTGTACAGAGATGGTTGTCAAGCAGTGTGTGTGTGGAGCAGGAGAAATCTAGGGCCTTTTGCTCACACCACATGGAAAACCTGTCTTCCTAATGCAAGGCTGTCTTCCTAATGCAAGGCTTTTTAGAAGCTACCAGGACCCGAGACATCTTCAGAAAGAGCAAGCAGCTACAGGATCAGTCTTTCAACAATCAGGCTGTGAGTGACAGGGCCTGGAGGTTGGGATGCCGCAGCCTGCCCCAATCTTGCCTGATTAGATCTAGGCAAGTCCCCAGACTGACTAGTTCCCAGAAGGCCAACTCCCACAGGAGTAGAAACCAGACCTGTCTCTGTCAATAGGGGGCTAGGAGGATCATAGTCCCCCGGTCCTGTTGAAGTTTCAGGAGAGTCTTCGTAACTAGAGGAAGCAGAGGATACACATAAAGAAGACCCTTACCCCAATGGCAAGCAAAGGTGTCAGGCTGGTTTGTTGTCCGACTTGTACAGAGAGCAGAAGTGAGTCACCTTCCTGTTGCAGGGGGTAATCACAGATCCCCCAGAGGCGGAAGATCTGGTTCGCTACCCCCCTGGTTGAGTGACCACTCATGGTGCATGAGGGTCTGACTCAGCCTGTCTGCTATGCTGTTCTCCGTTTTGGCCAGGTACATGGCCTAGAGCACCATCCCATGGGACAGAACCCAGAAACAGGATCTGTACCACTTCCTGACACAGGAGGTATGACCCCGTGCCTCCCTGCTTGATGACAAACTACATGGCTACATGGTTGTGTTTGGATCAGGACAAGTTTGTTGGACAGCCGATCCCTGAAAGCCCATAGAATGTACCTGATCGCCTGGAACATTAGGAAGTTGATTTCACACTGTACTTCCTGAGCAGTCCGCAAACCCTCTACATGGGTACCCTACCACAGGATGGACATATCCTTAGTAAGGACAATTTGGGTAGAGGGATTTTGGAAAGATATTCACTGATCCAAATTTGAAAAGGACATACCACTAGGACAAGGAGTCCTGGAGGGACGAAGTGATGCGGATGCAATCCTGAAGGTTCTAGGTGGCCTGGTGCCACTGCAACCTTAAGGTCCATTAGGTTCTGCGCATGTGCAAGCATGCCAAGGCAGTAACATGGATGGTTGCGTCCATATGGCCCCGCAGCCTCAACATGTACCCGACACCTGCTGGCTCTGTGGAATCACTTCCACTAAGGATGCCAAGGTGACCTCCCTGGTGTGTGGCAGGAAGGCCTTCACCTGAGCCGTGTCTAGCAGGGCTCTATAAACTTCAATTGAGGGGGCAGGTTGAGATGAGACCTCGGGTGATTGATGACTAAACTCTAATGACTCCAGCACCTGGATATTCAAGTGCAAGAACAGATCTGCCCCTGCCCGAGAGGAGCTCTTGACGAGCCAATTGTCCAGATAAGAGAAAACATGCAAGCTCAGTCTGCAAAGTGCACCCCCACCATGACCAGACATTTCTTAAAGACACGTGGGGCTGACACTAGCCTGAACGCAACACTGTACTGAAAGTGCTGTTTTCCCCACCAGAAATCCGAGATACACAGAGATATTTCCAGGTCACAGAAAGTATGTGTCCTTGAAATAGAGGAAACAGCCAGTGCCCTTTTTGCAGGAGGGGAATCAGGGTGCCCAGGGAAACCATCTTGAACTTTTCTTAGAAACTTGTTTAAGACCCTCAGGTCTAGGATAGAACACAGTCCCCCCTGTTCTCTTTGGGATCAAGAAGTACTGGGAGTAAAATCCCTGCCCTCTTTGCCCTGGTGGAAGAGGCTCAACCACTCTGGCCGTTAAGAGGGTGGAAAGCTCCTGAAAAAAAGTACCTCCTGATGTACTATAGGCCCCCAAAATGGGCAAGGAGGAGAATTTGGTGGGACACCCAATAGGTTCAATTCCAGTCAAAACCCTGTCCCCGACCAGAGGACAGTACTTCCTCTAGTGGTAGAAAGACTCTCGGGCCTTGCCGGGCCAACCTCCTGGCTGAGGAGGGCGATTCTGAAGTGCTGGAGGAGAGTTGTTGGAGGGTCTCATGGTGATCCCACAAACGGGCCACTGCGTCCTCACCTTATCTCTGAAGAAATTCTCCCCTGTACACAGTAGATCAGTGAGTACCTCCAGTCTGAGATCAGAGGCCCGCAGTCATGCCATTCTGCGGGCGCCAATTCCAGCTGCAGAGACTCTCACTGCAGTCTCAAACATCGTAGATGGATTCCATCTCATATTTTCCACACTCCAGACGCTGAGACACCAGCAACAGGAAGGTGTCTTGCTTCTATGAGCTAGCTGCTCGACTGCCTCCTGCACCTGCTTCCAGAGGCTGAGAGAGTATTGGTTCATGTAGAGCTAGTAGGAGACAATGCAGGCAATGAGCATAGCCCCCTGATAAAAAAATAAATAAAAATACTTTGCTCCCATGGGCATCTAGTGCTCTCTGCTCAGGGCGCTGACATGGGTCTGAGTGCGCTTTGTCTTCTTGAACAGATTCGACCACTACCAATTGGTGTGCCAGCTGGCACCTGTCGAATCCAGTAGCCTGCTGGATGAAGTAAACCCCCATCTGCCTTCCTGTTATTAACAGGAAGAATCCTCAACAGCAACTCCTTAAAGAGCTCGTGCACCGGAACTACCACGATCTTTTTAAGAGCCTCCACAAACTGGAGGATCTCCAGCATTTTGTGCTAGGTGTCATCCTCCTCAGTCAAACTGAAAAGGGATGGCTTCCACCATCACCCGCACAAATCCTGCGAAGGTCAGGTCTTTAGGGGGGACCTTCACTCCTGAGGGGAGACATTCCAAGACCGCTGAAGATTCCGCAGTGTCGTCCCCCAGGGGTCATAAGGCGCCTCATCCTCGCTGTAATCCACAGGGGATGGGGGCCCTAAGTGTTTGGCCTTTATCCAGAGGTCTAGGCATCGGTGGCGCTGGACCCAGCAAAGCTGGATGGGGGACTGCAGGCCATGGGGCCAGCACCAACAAGACTTCCTCAGAGGAGGAACTGGTGACAACCACTGCATCAGTTGGGGCTTCCCGGGAACAGACACCAACTGGGTCAATAGCACACCAATAAGCACAATGAAACACTCCAGCAGTGGTTCCAGCAGGAACAGCCCAGGCACCACTACTGTGGGGCATCGAGCCGGTGGCACTGACAGCACCCGGTTGACTGTCAGCTGGACTCTGCACTCCAACTCCTCAAAAGTTTGCAAGTGCCAAAACAGACTGGAGGTAGGAGGGGTGGCCAGATCTTCCTCGGAACCTAGAGGTGGATCAGCGATGGACACCTGGACTGATGGAGACCATCTGGGACCCCCAGCATTGATGGAGAATAGGTACTCCTCACTGCAGGGTCACTTCAGGGCTTTGTGGCAAGAGCCGCCACCAACCCGATCCTGACACTGTGCATCAAGGGCGACTGATGCACATGCTTTCTCGGCTTCCCTCGGTGCTCAGGTCAGTCTCTCTCTGGTGCCAAGGTCAATGAACCAGATATCCTCGACATGGAAGAGAGACAGGGGCCAGGTCCCTAGCGCCCTGATGTCTGTGTCCATCAGCACATCTCCATGGTCCTTCAGCATCCATGGCATCGTTACCAGACTCGATGGCTCAGACTTCCTCGCCCCAAAGAGCTTCTCCATCGGAGGGTGTACAGAAAAGCAGATTTTTCTGCTTTTCTGTATACTTTCCCGGTGCTGGCCGAAATTAAAATGTGCAGCAACTTTCTGTATCGCACAGGAATGACTAATAGGCCCATCAACATGCATTTGCATGTTGTGGGCGCATTTTCCACGCACTATTACCCCTTTCTGTATAAGGGGTAAAAATAGCACGTCAAAAACGCGCGGCCAACCGGGGGCAAACAGTGCGCTCAGCCTGAGCACGTTTTACTGCATCGGCCGGTAAGAAAGGAAGGCAGGCAAAATGATTACCGGAATGGTTAAAAGGTGAGGTGAAAGAAGCTATTTTAGCCAAAAGATCTTCATTCAAAAATAGGAAGAAGGATCCAACAGAAGAAAATAGGATAAAACATAAGCTTTGGCAAGTTAAATGTAAGACATTGATAAGACAGGCTAAGAGAATGTGAAAAGAAGTTGGCTGTAGAAGCAAAAACTCACAGTAAAAACTTTAAATATATCCGAAGCAGAAAGCCTGTGAAGGAGTCAGTTGGACCATTAGATGAGCGATGGGTTAAAGGGGCACTTAAATAAGATAAGGCCATTTAGAAAGATTAAACAATTTCTTTGCTTCGGTGTTTACTGAAGAGGATGTTGGGGAGATACCCATTCCGGAGAAGGTTTTCATGGGTAATGCTTCAGATGGACTGAACCAAACCACGGTGAACCTAGAAGTGGTAGACCTGATTGACAAACTGAAGAGTAGTACTGGATGGTATATACACCCCAGGGTTCTGAAGAACTAAAAAATGAAATTTCAGATCTATTAGTAAAAATTTATAACCTATCATTAAAATCATTCATTGTACCTGAAGACAGGAGGGTGGCTAATGTAACCCCCAATATTTAAAAAGGGCTCCAGGAGCAATCCAGGAAATTACAGACCAGCGAGCCTGACTTCAGTGCCAGGAAAAATAGTGGAAAGTGTTCTAAATATCAAAATCACAGAACATATAGAAAGACATGGTTTAATGGAACAAAGTCAGCATGGCTTTACCCAAGGCAAGTCTTGCCTTACAAATCTGCTTCACTTTTTTGAAGGTGTAAATAAACATGTAGATAAAGGTGAACCGGTAGATGTAGTGTATTTGGATTTTCAGAAGTCATTTTGACAAAGATCCTCATGAGAAGCTTCTAGGAAAAGTAAAAAGTCATGGGATAGGTGGTGAAGTCTTTTCGTGGATTACAAACTGGCTAAAAAACAGGAAACAAGAGTAGGATTAAATGGACAATTTTCTCAGTGGAGGGGAGTAGGCAGTGGAGTGCCTCAGGGATCTGTATTGGGACCCGTGCTTTTCAATATATTTATAAATGATCTGGAAAGGAATAAGAGTGAGGTGATCAAATTTGCAGATGATACAAAATTATTCATAGTAGTTAAATCACAAGCAGATTGTGATAAATTGCAGGAAGACCTTGTGAGACTGGAAAATTGGGCATCCAAATGGCAGATGAAATTTAATGTGGATAAGTGCAAGGTGATGCATATAGGGAAAAATAACTCATGCTATAGTTATACAATGTTAGGTTCCATATTAGGAGCTACCACCCAAGAAATATCTAGGCATCATCGTGGATAACACATTGAAATCGTTGGTTCAGGTGTGCTGCAGCAGTCAAAAAAGCAAATAGAATGTTGGGAATTATTAGAAAGGGAATGGTGAATAAAAAATGGAAAATGTCATAATGCCTCTATATCTCTCCATGGTGAGACCGCACCTTGAATACTGTGTACAATTCTGGTTGCCGCATCTCAAAAAAGATAATAGTTGCAATGGAGAAGGTACAGAGAAGGATGACCAAAATGATAAAGGGGATGGAACAGCTCCCCTATGAGGAAAGACTAAAGAGGTTAGGACTTTTCAGCTTGGAGAAGAGACGGCTGAGGGGGATATGATAGAGGTGTTTAAAATCATGAGAGGCCTAGAACTGGTAAATGTGATTCGGTTATTTACTCTTTCGGGTAATATGACTAGGGGGCACTCCATGAAGTTAGCAAGTAGCACATTTAAGACTAACCGGAGAAAATTCTTTTTCACTCAATGCACAATAAAACTCTGGAATTTGTTGCCAGTGGATGTGGTTAGTGCAGTTAGTGGATGTGGTTAGTGCAGTTAGTGTAGCTGGGTTTAAAGAAAGGATTGGATAAGTTCTTGGAGGAGGAGAAGTCCATTACCTGCTATTAAGTAGACTTAGAAAATAGCCACTGCTATTACTAGCAACAGTAACATGGACTTACTTTTTGGGTACTTGCCAGGTTCTTATGGCCTGGATTGGCCACTGTTGGAGACCGGATGCTGGGCTTGATGGACCCTTGGTCTGACCCAGTATGGCAAGTTCTTATGAAGAGGTACCCAGCGTGGATTAGGGCATGCTCAGTGTGTCTAGTCAAAGTTCCACAAACTGATAAAATTTTCGCTGCCGGACTCCATCTGATGTCACCCACATGTGAGGACTACCATCCTGCTTGTCCTAGGAGAACAGAACCTTCCAAACTCCTCCATTATATTAATCCTTTAAACCAGGAGTTCAACCTTTCTTCTATTGGGACACACTTGGCAGATAATGCTTCTAGGTGTGACACACTGAACACTTGTATATCATAAAGAGGAACTAAATATGCATATTTATCAAACATCTACTATATAAGACTATTTTATACATCCAACCACATAAGTAATGTTATATATAATATGTAAAAAAAAATTTTATTCTCAAACATACATAGTTTTCACAGACTAAATACATACACAATTTAAATATAACATCAACGATTTCAAAATTATAATTTTTAACCCAAATTCCAATATGGTTATAACGCATTTGTTTAAAGTAATTGTGAAAAATCTTCTGGTATAACAATTTATGTGGAGTCGGATGAAGAGACTTTTTCGTATATATGAGATGTTAGATATTTATGAGAAGATTGAATGTTGATGTGGATACCATTACAGCTGTTGGAAGAGTCGGTACTGTGGGATATTGAGATTCCCTTGTGAGGGAAGCAAGATAGTTGAATAAAAGTATGAAGGATAACCCCTGAAGAAGCTAATGTGTGAAACAAGGTCCTTGTCGGGGATTACTTATCTGATATATAATTGTATGTGGGATAATTTGATAACTCCCGTCCAGTGCGGGGTGTTTTAAAAAATTGACAAATTGATAAAGAAAATATCTTGGGTAAAAATACCACCTCAGTATCCCTGTAGGCTGAACTTGTGTTTATAATATTGGGTTGTAATTCATGGTTTTGGGATAAGTGCAATATTGTAGGGAATTTTAGGTAATTGGGTGAATGTGTGAATGAATGTTAGTATATTTTAAAATTGGGGTATTTATTGTTGGTACATCATGGGGAAAATTGGGTAGTTTGGGTATCCACTTATGTTAAGAAAAATTATAATTTTGAAATCGTTGATGTTATATTTAAATTGTGTATGTATTTAGTCTGTGAAAACTATGTATGTTTGAGAATAACATTTTTTTTTACATCATATAACATTACTTATGTGGTTGGATGTATAAAATATATGTCTTATATAGTAGATGTTTGATAAATATACATATTTAGTTCCTCTTTATGATATATGAGTGTGTGAAGTTGAGGACTATTATAGTACCCGTGTATTATTTACACTGAACACTTGACCATTACGGGGCTAAATGTAAACATATACTCAGCCTCCATAGGGATCTGCCCCCACCTGTCCCCCTCATCCCCAAACAATGGATGCAGAGCAGAACTAGGATATTTCAAATGCAACTCGCTATATAAAAAAAGATATTCCGATTCTGCTTAGTAACACAAACTCCCTTACTACCAGGCACTTTGTAAAATACAAACCTGAAAAATAAAAAGCACATGTATAGCAAACCTTCTATACCATTGCAACACTAATTCCAAGTGTCTAAAAGCAATAGCCCTTCCTATAAAAAGGCAGCAGTGCAGCACCAATGCATGCCTTATTGAGAATGAGAAGATGCAACAAAGATCAATACAAATATCTACCTACTAGTAAAATACCTCACCTCAGTCACACATACAGATCAGACTGTCAAATACAGAATAAGACCACAAATTACAAATGTGGAGACTAATGCAAACCTCAAAAAGCCACTCTGCATGCATATCCTTCTACACTAAGCAAAATGCAAAGATAGTTTTGGGAATGTGCATTTTTTCTGACATATTATGGCTCTTGCACACCATCACTCCCCTTCCATGCCTCCATCATCCCTCACTTTTCCTAATTACTCCCTTTCCGTCATCCCCTCACACTCATATCCCTGTCCAGCATTCCTGACTCCCTACATCTTCTCTCCTCTGCTTGACTCTCCCTACCCCCTTCATCCCTGCCCAGCTACCTTGACCCCGTTTCCCACCCCTTCCTGCTCAGCAGCCCCCACACTCCCTCTGTTCCACCTTCATCTTCCCAGCATCCCCAACCTCCTTTTCCCCACCCTCTACAGGGTGAAGAGATCAGCAGCAGCATCACCCTCAGACTTGTCAGGGGATAAAGTTTGCGTCCCATCAGGCCCAGAACAGCAGGAGCTGGCAATGTTTTGCTCTTATCTGGGTGAAGAATGAAACAGCTTCCCACTGGGCCAGAAAGAAGAGAAGAACGCGAGAGCAGCCTCCATCAGGCCCAATGTAAGAGAAGTCAACTAACTCCCACCTGGGCTGATAAGGAGTCAGCCATCTGCTGGCCCTGTGACACCTCCCAGGACCTCGCAACACACCAGTGTGTGTCCTGACACACCTGTTGAGAACCACTGGTCTACACTAAGGAAAATGAAATTACCAGGAAAGTAATTTCTCCATTTCCTAGCATGTAGACAGATGGACTCAGGACCAGTGGGATGTAACAAAGCTACTCCCTAACACTGTGGGAAGCTGCCCGTGGTCCAGTCAACACCGCACGTGCAAAGTCTGCATCCTCCTGGGCCTGAACATCCAGCAATAAAGCCTAGAAAAAGTATCTAAGGAGGACCACATCGCAGCTCGGCAGATATCGATGGGAGACGATCTAATCTCCGCCCATGACAAGGCCCGATCCCTAGTGGAATGAGCCCGAACCTGCGCAGGCAAAGGCTTTGCAGTTTTTCCGTACGTGGCCATGACTAGCTTCTTAATCCAGTGAGCTACAGTAGCCCATGAAATCGGAGCACCCTGCATACTCTTGCCATGGAGAACAAACAGGCGATCCATCTTTTGACAAGATTCAGAAACCTCCAGATACCGCACGACAACTCTTCACATCCCAGGAGAGCAAGAGGCAATACTCCTCCACATCCCTGACTTTATCCAGGGAAAGCAAGGACATGGACTGATTCAAATGAAAGTGAGACTACCTTGGGCAAGAAAGATGGAACAGTACACAGCTGTAATGTCATCGGAGTCACCCGAAGGAACAGCTCCTGGCAAGACAAGGCCTGCAGCTCAAATTCAACACGCTGAACAATTTGGCAATTTGACGAGATTAGCCTTATAGTTTAAGGTAAACAATTGCAAGAAAAGGCTACACAGTGGTCAGAATGTAGGGCCCACAAAAAAAAAAAAAAAAATTAAGCACCAAGTTAAGACTCCACAAGGGAGCCAGTAGCTTCAAGGGAGGCCTAAGCTGCTTCACTCCGTTCAAAAAACAAATCACATCAGGGTGAGACAATGAACCACCATGCACCCAGCTCCTGAAACAGGTAAGAGCCGCAACCTTCACTTCAAGGAATTAAGGGCCATTTCTTTATTCAGCCCATCCTGCAAAATGTCCAGAATAAGTAGGATCTTAATTGAATGAGGACGAATACCACACTCCTTACACCAGGCCTCAAGAACTCTCCAAACCTGCAGATAAGCCAAGAAAGTGGAGAGGCTGCAAGCGCGGAATAAGGTGGCAATCACAGCAGAGGAATAACCATGCTTCAACAGGTGAACCCTCTCAAGGGCCAAAGTTTAAGATAGAACAGAGTCAGATCCTCATGAAGAACCGGTCCCTGCTGTAACAGATCCATGTGCAGCAGAACATGAAGGGGATCTCTACCAGGAGTCTTTGCAAATCCGCATACCATGGATGCCTGGGTCAGTCCAGCGCCAGCAGGAGTACTAGTCCTCCGTGGCTTTAGATCTTGTGAATTATCCTGCCCAGCAAGGGCCACAGAGGAAAGGCAAAGCAAAGCAATCTGTCTTCTGGCCAGACCTTTATGAGCATCTATTCCCAGGAAGCACAGATCTCTGCAACTGTAGAATCAAGGAACTTTTGCATTGCAAGAAGTCACCAGCAATCTAGGAACAGAAGGCCCCAGAGATCCACAATCAGCTGAAATGCCTCTGCTGACAACACCCACTCTCCTGGGTCCAGACTATCTCTGCTTAGAAAGCCCGCTCCCACATTGTCTTTTCCTGCAATGTGAGAAGCCAAGCTCATCTGCAGATGACCTTCTGCCCATACCATAAGCTGGTCCATTTCCTGAGACAGTGGCTGGTTCTTGGTTCCTCCCTGGTGACTGATGTAGGCCATCATCATCGCGTTGTCCAACATCACACAAACCGCTGGCTCCAGCAACCTGTGGCTGAACTGCAAGCATGCCAGACATACTGCCTGGGCTTCCAGGCAACTGATGTTCCAGCGGGACTCTTCGGTACGCCAAACGTCCTTGGGGTGTCAGCTCCCCAACCGTAGAGACTCGCATCTGTTTAAGTACCAACCAGGTCAGAGAAGACAAGAGAACACCCTTCCTCAGATGATCCTCCTGCAACCACCCGTGGAGGCAGGAGCATATTCCCATCGGCAAGTGGAGCCGAACCACATAGTCCTGAGACTGCAAGTTCCAATGAGACAGCAGAGAGCAGCAAAGAGAACGCATATGTGCCCTCACTCACGGCACCACTTCCAGGGTTGCAGTCATCAAGCTGAGTACTTATAGGTAGGACCACACCACTGGACACATGGTGTTCACCAACTAACACACTTGAGACATCAGTTTCCGAATCTGAACTTCCAGTAGGAGAACTTCATCCTGCCCAGTGTCGAATCAGACTCCCGGATACTCCAAAATGACTGGGATGGCTGAAGATTGCTTTTAGTGACGGTCACCACCCAACTGAGCTCCCGCAATAATGAAATTACCTTGTGTGCACCAGGTGACAGACTTGGCTCGAATCATCCAGTCATCCAAATATGGGTACACCAGGATCCCTTCTCTTCGCAAGACCACCACTAGGACCACCATAACCTTGTAAAATGTACTGGGAGCAGTGGCTAGACCAAAGGGCAGCACCTGAAATTGATAATGGTGCCCCAACACTGCAAAGCATAGAACGCATTGGTGCTCCAATCAGATGGGAATATGAAGGTAAGCCTCTGACAGATCCAGGGAGGCCAGAAATTCCCCCAACTGCACCACCATTATCACAAAGTCTAAGGTTTCCCTGCGAAAATGAGTCACCTGCAAATGGTTAACCCTCTTAAGATCCAACATGGGATAAAAAGAGCCATCCTTCTTGGGCACAACCAAATAAATAGAATAGCGCTCCATACTTTGAGACATGGGCACTGGATCCACAGCCCATAGCCTGAGGAGCCTTTGAAACATGAACTGCACTGCCTGCTTCTTCTGAGGGGAGTGATAAGGGGACAACAAAATGGACGCACTTGCTTGAAGCTCCTCCAACCCCCTACTTCAAACACTCAATAAAATAAAGAGCAAGAGCAGACATATAAAACTTCTATTTTATGTTCATTACTGCACTGAGACCTAATGACATCCCAAAAACGAGCACCGGATCTCCAAAAATTCTCCTTTACAAAAACTGCGATGGAGTTACAGCAATCGGGGCCCAGCAGTGAGACATGCTGCAGTGGAGAGACTGAGGGATCAGACACTGAGGCCCCGGTATTAATTGCTGCAAACTAAGGTGGACCATATTACTTATCGGACCTGCTGACAAAAAAATTATTATGGGAGTGGTTCATGGAACATAGGGTGGACAATATTGACTAGGTAAATGTAACATGAGGACTTTGCTAGAGACAAAGTTCCTGGATGTAATAAATGATTGCTTCATGGACAATTGGTTCAGGAACCAACAAGAGGGAGCTATTTTAGATTTCTTAGTGGAATGCAGGATTTGGTGAGAGGTAACGGTGGTGGGGCCACTTGGCAACAGCGATCATAACATGATCAAATTTAAACTAATAACTGGTAGGGGGACAATAAGTAAATCTGCAGCTCTAACACTAAACTTTCAAAAGGGAAACTTTGATAAAATGAGGAAAATAGTTAGAAAAAACTGAAAGGTGCAGCTGCAAAGGTTAAAAAAGTGTTCAACAGGCATGGACATTGTTTAAAAATACAATCCTAGAGGCGGAGTCCATATGTATTCCACGCATTAAAAAAGGTGGAAGGAAGGCAAAACGATTACCGTCACGGTTAAAAGGTGAGGTGAAAGAGGCTATTTTAGCCAAAAAAAATCCTTCAAAAATTGGAAGAAGGATCCTTCTGAAGAAAATAGGATAAAACATAAGCATTGTCAAGTTAAGTGTAAAACACTGATAAGACAGGCGAAAAGAGAATTTGAAATGAAGTTGGCCATAGAGGCAAAAACTCATAATAAAATTTTTTTTAAATATATCCAAAGCAAGAAACTTGTGAGGGAGTTGGTTGGACTATTAGATGACAGAGGGGGTTAAAGTGGCTCTTAGGGAAGATAAGGCCATTGCAGAAAGACTAAATGAATTCTTTGCTTCCGTGTTTACTAATGAGGATGTTGGGGAGATACCAGTTCCGGAGATGGTTTTCAGCGGTGATGAATCAGACGAACTGACCGAAATCACTGTGAACCTGGAAGATGTAGTAGGCCAGACTGACAAACTAAAGAGTGGCAAATCACCTGGACCGGATGGTATGCATCCTAGGGTACTGAAGGAACTAAAAAATGAAATTTCTGATCTATTAGTTAAAATTTGTAACCTATCATTAAAATCATCTATTGTACCTGAAGACTGGAGGGTGGCCAATGTAACCCCAATATTTAAAAAAGGCTCCAGGGGCAATCCGGGTAACTATAGACCAGGGAGCCTGACTTCAGTGCTGGGAAAAATAGTGGAAACTATTCTCAAGATCAAAATCGTAGAGCATATAGAAAGACATGATTTAATGGAACACAGTCAACATGGATTTACCCAAGGGAAGTCTTACCTAATAAATCTTCATTTTTTTTGAAGGGGTTAATAAACATGTGGATAAAGGTGAACCAGTAGATGCAGTGTATTTGGATTTTCAGAAGGCGTTTGACAAAGTCCCTCATGAGAGGCTTCTACGAAAACTAAAAAGTCATGGGATAGGAGGCAATGTCCTTTCATGGACTACAAACTGGTTAAAAGACAGGAAACAGAGTAGGATTAAATGGGTCAATTTTCTCAGTGGAAAAGGGTGGAGTGCCTCAGGGATCTGTACTTGGACCGGTGCTTTTCAATATATATATAAATGATCTGGAAAGGAATACGACAAGTGAGGTTATCAAATTTGCGGATGATACAAAATTATTCAGAGTAGTTAAATAACAAGCAGACTGTGATACATTACAGGAGGACCTTGCAAGACTGGGCATCCAAATGGCAGATGAAATTAAATGTGGACAAGTGCAAGGTGTTGCATATAGGGAAAAATAACCCTTGCTGTAGTTACACGATGTTAGGTTCCATATTACAAGCTACCACCCAGGAAAAAGATCTAGGCATCATAGTGAATAATACTTTAAAATAGTCAGCTCAGTGTGCTGCAGCAGTCAAAAAAGCAAACAATGTTAGGAATTATTAGGAAGGGAATGGTTAATAGAACAGAAAATGTCATAATGCCTCTATATCGCTCCATGGTGAGACCGCACCTTGAATACTGTGTAAAATTCTGGTTGCCGCATCTCAAAAAAAAAAAAAGATACCGTGTTTCCCCGATAGTAAGACACCCCTGATAGTAAGACGTAGTGGGAATTTTAGGGGGGGGGGGGGGTCGGCTAATGTAACACATCCCCCGAAAGTAAGACGTACCTGTCATTTCAAAAAAAAAATATTTTTAAATACCTGTCGGAGGGCCGCGTGGGTCCAGGCGGCTGGCGGCGGGAGCCGGGTGGTCGCGTGTTAAATCTAGGCCGCGGGCGGGTGGGCGCTTGTTCCAGGTGGTGGCGGGGGCGGGTGGACGCGCGTTAGTTCGAGACGGCTGGCGGGTGGTCGCGTGTTAAATCTAGGCCGGGTCGCACAGGCGCGCATTCATTCACTGCCGGTGGGGGCTGCCTTGGCAGCCCCCACCGGCAGTGAATGAATGCGCGCCTGTGCGACCCCTGCGATTCGGCGCTGGGGGCTGCGGCAGTGAATGAATTCATTCATCCAGGCGGAGGAGCCGGCTGCTTTCGCCGCTGCCGGCTGCTTTCGGCGCTCAAGGCAGTCACATGCCGTGACGTCACAGCATGTGACTGCCTTGAGCGCCGAAAGCAGCCGGCAGCGGCGAAAGCAGCCGGCTCCTCCGCCTGGATGAATGAATTCATTCACTGCCGCAGCCCCCACCGGCAGCCCCCAGCGCCGAATCGCAGGGGTCGCACAGGCGCTGTGGGCCTGTGCGCGCATTCATTCACTGCCGGTGGGGGCTGCCGAGGCAGAACCCACCGGCAGTGAATGAATGCGCGCCTGTGCGACCCGGCCTAGATTTAACACGCGTCCACCCGCCCCCCCCCCCCGCCACCGCCGCTGGAACAAGCGCCCACCCGCCCGCGGCCTAGATTTAACACGCGACCACCCGGCTCCCGCCACCAGCCGCCTGGACCCACGCGGCCCTCCGACAGGTATTTAAAAATATTTTTTTTTTGAACACTCAGGTTTTTTTTCCAATATAAGACATACCCTGAAAGTAAGACATAGTGGGACTTTTGGGGGTAAAAAGAAAGTAAGACGCTGTCTTATATTCGGGGAAACACGGTAGTTGCAATGGAGAAGGTACAGAGAAGGGCAACCAAAATGATAAAGGGGATGGAACAGCTCCCCTATGAGGAAAGGCTGAATAGGTTAAGGCTGTTCAGCTTGGAGAAGAGACGGCTGAGGGGAGGTATGATAGAGGTCTTTAAGATCATGAGCGGTCTTGAACAAGTAGATTTTAAGGTGTTTATATACCGGCATTCATGATAAAATCACATCATGCTGGTTTACAGTAAAACAGTGGTGCATAAAAAATACAAACAGGAACTATAGTGCGGAAGACAGCAGTTACAAAAAACAGGGATGCTTAAACTGGGAGAGGAATGAAAAGAAAAAGGTTAATAACATTTGAAATATTTACAACGAACAGAAAGTTGAGCTGGTTGTGTCATAGAACTTGAAGTTGTGGGATATTAGTTGGAGTCCGGGAAAGCTTGTTTAAAGAGCCAAGTCTTAAATCTCTTCCTGAAGGTTGGGAGGCAGGGTTCCTGTCTTAGATGTGACTGTTATTTACACTCTTGAATAATAGAAGGACTATGGGGCATTCCATGAAGTTAGCAAGTAGCACATTTAAGTCTAATCGGAGAAAAGCAAGTTTGCTTACCGTAAACGGTGTTTCTGTAGATAGCAGAATGAATTAGCCATGCTGTCATGGGATCTGTCAATCAGGTCCGGGAATCGGAGCTTGTCAAAGCAGAGATCAGAGCTTTGCTCTCTGCGGCTGCGCATGTGTTCCCGTGCAGGAAAGTAATGGAATCTCCTCAGTCTGATTAAGTCTTAGTGTAGTCGAAGACTTGGTGACTGCCAGAGAAGAGGGTGGGTCAGCATTGCTAATTCATCCTGCTATCTATGGAAACATCGTTTACGGTAAGCAAACTTGCTTTTTCCCCCGTCGATAGCAGGGCTGAATTAGCCATGCTGTCATGGGAGTCCCAAGCTCCTAATCACATTGCTTATGATATATATGTTTGTACGTGATCTTTGACAGTGTGGCAATCACTGGACAGGAGGATAGAGATTGCAGGATTGCTTGCCCTATCTTCGCATCTGTGGCTGCTTGTTGATCAAGGCAGTAGTGAGATGTGAAGGTATGGAGCGATGACCATGTAGCTGCCTTGCAAATGTCTATGGGTTGCACATTCCTTAGGTGTGCCAATGAGGCTGCTACTGCTCTGACTTGGTGAGCTTTCGGCTCTGAATGTTGTTGTAGTTTCTGTTTATGGTAACAATTTGATGCACTGTGCTATTCAGCTGGAGATGGTGCATTTAGGCACTGGTAATCCAGGTGCCTTTGGGTCAAAGGAGACAGAGTTGAGAAACACGGGAACATAAGAACATAAGAACATAAGAAAATGCCATACTGGGTCAGACCAAGGGTCCATCAAGCCCAGCATCCTGTTTCCAACAGTGGCCAATCCAGGCCATAAGAACCTGGCAAGTACCCAAAAACTAAGTCTATTCCATGTAACCATTGCTAATGGCAGTGGCTATTCTCTAAGTGAACTTAATAGCAGGTAATGGACTTCTCCTCCAAGAACTTATCCAATCCTTTTTTAAACACAGCTATACTAACTGCACGAACCACATTCTCTGGCAACAAATTCCAGAGTTTAATTGTGCGTTGAGTAAAAAAGAACTTTCGCCGATTAGTTTTAAATGTGCCCCATGCTAACTTCATGGAGTGTCCCCTAGTCCTTCTACTATCCGAAAGAGTAAATAACCGATTCACATCTACCCGTCCGAGTCCGAGTTTGTCCTTTCTTTGTAGTATGCTAAAGTTCTTTTACAATCTAGTGTGCAGTAGTTTTTCCCTATCATTTGCATGAGGTTTAGGGAAAAAGGTGGGTAATTCCATGGTCTGATTGAGATGGAATTGGGAAACCACTTTTGGTAGGAAGGATGGGTGAGTTCGGAGAACTACCTTTTGGTGATGAAATTGCAAATATGGAGAATAATTGACCAAGGCCTGCAATTCACTAACTCTTCGTGCTAATGTTACTGCAACCAAGAATTCCACTTTCCATGTGAGATATTTAATATGTGCCGAGTCCATGGGTTCGAATGGGGAAAGCATGAGCTGTTCCAGAACTATGTTGATGTTCCATGGAACTGGAGGCTTAGAGATCGGAGGACGAATGTGAGTTAGCCCCTTAATGAAACGAGAGAGTATGGGGTGATTGGATATAGGAATATTGTTAACTGGTCTGTGATATGCCCCTATGGCACTGAGATGAACTCTGATGGATGATGATGCTAGACCAGCTGTATATAGTGTATGAAGATAATCAATAAGCAACTCAGGTGAGCAGCCCACTGGTTGTACACCATGTAGAGTAACGTTTCCATTTATAGCTATAATTTTTCCTCGTTGAGAGTTTCCTGGATTCTAACAAGATGAATCGTGCAGAGGTGGAAACTCCCTGTTCTGTTAGAAGGAGCCTCTCAATCTCCATGGTGTCACGTGGAGAGATGAGTGTAGCGGGTGTAGAAGCGTCCCTTGATCTTGGCAGAGAAGATCCTGGCGATTCTGTAATGGAATTGGATCCATGATGGATAGTCTGAGAAGGAAACTATACCACGGTTGTCTCGGCCAAGCCGGGGCTATGAGTATCAGTTGAGCTTTGTCTGCTATGCACTTTTGAATTGTCCTTGTTATGAGTGGTATGGGAGGAAAGGCGTATAGGAGGGCCTGTCGTCCACGGGATAAGGAAGGCATCTTGGGCAATCCTGAATTGGCTTGGTCTTAGCGAGCAGAATTTGGGAACTTGAGCAGTGCTCTCCATTGCAAAGAGATCTATCGAAGGCATCCCCCACTGCATGAATATGTCTTGGGCTATTTCTGTATTGAGTGCCCATTCGTGAGGATGAAAGATGCGGCTTAGCTTGTCCGCTCTTGTGTTTGCAGCTCCTGGTAGGTAAATTGCCTGGAGATGTATGCAATTTCGGTGAGCATGTTTGAAGATTGTCAGGGTCTCCTTGCAAAGGGACCATGAACTGGACCCTCCTTGTTTGTTGATGTAAAACATCGCAACTTGGTTGTCCGTGTAGATTACCCAGAGTCCTTTCAGGTGGTCTTGGGACACTCGTAACGCATTCCGAATCGCTCTGAGTTCCAATAATTTTATTTGCAAGTTTTGTTCCACGATTGTCCATAACTCTTGTGTTTCATAAATCTCGAGGTATGCACCCCAGCCCTTGAGAGACGCATCTGTGATTAATACTGTATTGTGAGGTGGGGAACTGAACAATGCTCCCTTGGATAGGGTGGAGTCTAGGAGACACCATGTTATATTTTCTCATTTCGGTCAATGGTAACTTCTGTGTCAATGGTTGTGAGTGCTGTTTCCATTGACGTTTCAAGCCCCATTGCAGGAGTCTCATGTGTAGCCTGGTATTGGGAACCATGAAATTCACCGCTGCCATGTGGCCGAGGACTACTAAAACCTGTCTCGCTGAAGGTCTCTGAATATGGTTCAAGGTATGTAACAGAAGACGGAATTGTGATATTCTGTCGCTTGGTAGGTATGCCCTGTTGCGCGTAGTATCCAGGCATGCTCCTCTGAACTGTAACTGTTGTGTTGGTGGTAGGTGTGATTTCTGAAAATTGATCACCAATCCTAATTCTTGCAAGCATTGTATCACTCGATGGAGGTGCTCGAGTAAGATGTTTGGAGTTGGGGCGATTATGAGCCAATCATCCAGATATGGAAAGATTGTTGTACCTTGTTGTCTGAGATGAGCCACCACCACTACCATGCATTTGGTGAACACCCTGGGTGCAGCTGATAGTCCAAAGGGGAGAACTTTATATTGGTAGTGTTGATGCCTGTAGCGAACGCATAGGTAACGCCACGAGGATGGATGGATTGGAATGTGTGTGTAAACATCCTTCAGGTCGATGGAACACATCCAATTGTTGGTTTGAATCGGAGGAAGGATTGATTTCAACGATACCATTTTGAATTTCTCTTTGGTGAGAAATCTGTTCAATTCCCTTAGGTCTAGGATGGGGCGAAGGCCACCCAACTTCTTGGGTATGAGGAAGTATGGGGAATAAAATCCTACTGATTGGGTCCCCGGTAAATTTGTCGAATTGCTTGTTTGCGAAGCAAAGCAATCTCCTCCCCCAGTTGTGGTTGGAAGTTGTGAATCTTGAAAGTGGAGAGATGAGGTAATATGGGTTTTGTGACAAATTGGAGTTGGTAGCCGTGACGTACTATCTCCAAAAACCCATTGATCGGATGTTATTCTCTCCCAGGCAGGAATGAATCCTGCCGGGTGGTGCTTGATGTTGTGGTTGTGGCTGGGTACCTAAAAAGATAAAGTCGCTTTCACTGCAGTAGCCGGCTGTTGTGCCTGCTGTCTCTGGTTACGTGGTTTACCTCTACGTTGGTTTGAGGCATTCTGTTGTGGAGCAGGACGCTGGTACGCAGGGTAAGCCTGTGTACGAAAAGGCTGGTAAGATCTATAGGGTCTCTTGGCATATGATTGCCTACGAGTAGATGCAATATAATGACGTGTGGTCGAATAGTTAGGATGTGATAATGATTGTACTGCTAGAGCTTCTACCTTCAGTTTACCTACTGTGTCCTGAAATCGTTCTCCGAACAGGGTCTCTCATGTACATGGGAGGTTTGTTAGTTTTTCGTGCAAATCTTCACGTATCGAACTTGAGTGTAACCATGTTAGTCTGCGGGCTGCAATGGCTGTTGCAGATGCCCTGGAAGATGTTTCATATGCTTCATAGATTGACCTCAAAAGGTGTCGAGAACACTCTTCCATGTCATGAAGAGGCGGAGGTATCTGATCCGCAGTCGAGGAAAGCATACCTTTTATAGCTTGTATGCACTCATAGGTATTGAACCATGTAGAATGTTGATGGTGCATAATTCGGGCATTCAACATTGAGTTATGGTATATTTTCCTGCCAAACTCATCTAAATATTTGTTGTCTTTCCCTCGTGGGTAGGAATGTGACTTTTCTTAAATCTTTGCATCGCTGACTCTACTACAATTGAAGCATGAGGTAATTGTGGTACAGAGTACGGTGATGTTTTCCTCATACGCGGAATTTTATGTCCATTTTCCTGGAAACTGCTGCGATTGCGTAAGGTGTTTCCCAGGATTTCTATAAGACTGAATGCAGGGTTTCTTGTGGTGGAAGAGATGTTGGCTCCCCTGGAGTATCAAAAATCTTTAGGAGACCAAGGGTTTCTGACCTAGGGTCTGTCTTTTTGGACCTCTAGATGCAGTATTGTACCCAATTTTTCTAGAAATTTTGGGTATGTAAGGTCTTCCGGAGGGGAATACGGCTCCTGAGGTTGTTCCTGTGGATCCGGTGGGAATCCCGTAGATGATGGGGATGTTTGCGGTGAAGGAGAATCAAAAGATGTATCCTGTTTATAATTTGGTGAAGCTGGTCGGTTTGCTATGGGAGATGTCTGAGGCTCCACTGACTGTTCTCTATTGGTCTGCATCTTATGTTCCGGAGAACTGTCAGCAGCAATATTAGTCATTTTGAATGACTGAAGAGTTTCATAAAAACCTGCTAAGGATTGGGACAATTGATTAAATACCTCTTTTGTACGAGGAGGCATTATTGTACGATCATCTGGTTCTTGTGACTCACATGCTTTAGGGTGCATTGGAGTGTTCTGAGGTAAAGTAGTATATAAAGTAGTATGTAAAGTAGTATACTTTTTGGTCTTTGTTTTTTGTTGCATATTATGTCCCTCGAATCCTCTGAAGCTGTAGAAGCGGTAGAGGAAGCAACTTGCATTACCTCTCTGTGGGAGAAGGTATTTGAAGTTGGTATATGAGATGATTTAGAAGTCCAAGGGCTTACTTCCCATGTTGCACTCCTCTTTGCGGTGGGAGTCGTGAGTGCACCAAAGAAGAAAATCATTAAGCAAACAAATTCAACAATAGAAATGCTTCTAATTTCAACAAATCTATTAAACATTTGTCTAGTCTATTGTCCTCAAGGCACCTTAGCATCTCAATTATCGATTTTTCTTGAAACCATACTAACCTTACATGTGACTTATCAAATACTATAATTGCAGGAGATTTTAATATACACTTCAAACAAGCATCACATTTAGAAGTTACAAATTTGATAGATGCATTAACAGGTCTTAGTTTAACAACGTTATTAAATAAACCCACTCATAAAATGGGAAATACATTAGATCAAATTTGCTTTAACCCAGAAAAGTTTGTATTATCATCCGAAATAACACCTGTACCATGGTCTGATCATTTCTTAATAAAAATTACAGGAACAAAATTAGCAGATAATCAAAAGCATGACAATAAACAACAAAATTCTAATACATACACAACACGTAAGAAAATTAACATCGAATTACTAATTGACTCAGTTATTCCACGCTTAGATAATCCATATTCAGAAGTAACAGAAATGCTAACCTATTGGGATACAATTGCACAATACATAGATACGATAGCCACCACCAGAACATAGAAAGAAATACACTAAACCTTCTTCAATATGGTATTCTGACACACTAAGATCTCAAAAACGTAAACTTCGTAAATTAGAACGGTGGCGCAAAAATCCATTACCAGAACGTAAATGTGATTATCATGCTCAACTACAAAAATATAAAAAGGAAATTATAAAAGCCAAAAAACAATTTTATGCAACCAAAATCCAAACTGCAAATGGAAACCCTAAAGTTTTATTTAACATTGTCAAAAGATTAACTACAACCTCCGAAAATGCCAATACTGAAACAACAAATGAGCTATGTAATAAAATAGCCACACACTTTAAAATGAAAACAGTAAATATATCACAGGAATTTGCTACTTTTCCAATTCCAAAAACAAATTTACTTTGAGGGTGCACCCGCTGCCTCTCAGCCACGCCCGAACTCCTCTCGCTCGGGGGCTGTAAGTCCTCGCCGCGATTCGGCCGCCGGACCGAGGCTGCCTCTATGCCTCGCCCGATCCTTCGGGGGCTAGGTCCCGCCATGATTCAGCCACTGGACCGAGGCTCACGGAAATCACCTCGGGAATCTCGACTGGGGGAGGGACCCGAGGGTATCACCGCAGGAGAGCGGGGCTAGTCTTCAATAGAATTTTCTTCTTTAAAGTTGGTTCCAACGCTTGAAGAGCGGGCAGATAGCTCCTAACTGCTATGGAGACGGAAAATACTGAAGATCTGCACTTCCTGCAGGGGTATATGTACTAGGGGCTGACGTCAGATTGAAATCTGATCCGTCTCCAACTGCTAGCACGAGTACACTATACCCATTGGTTCTGAGTCCATCTTGCTACACGCTAGGAAATTCAAATTATACATACATTTCATTTCCTAGCCCACAACTAGGGGTACAGGAGGAGTTTCCTAACTGATGCATGTCTTTAACATTTAATACAACCCTACTCCTTTAACTTAATTTTTACCTACTGTTTAGGAGTCTTGTCTTTCAAGAATCGCTCCAAGTGAGAGGGATCAGTGAAAATAAAATTATTCCAAAAAGTTACTTGACATTTGCAGGAAAACTAAGAAATAACTGGCTTCCAGATCGAGAACCTGTTTTTTTAAATTTA
This sequence comes from Rhinatrema bivittatum, assembly GCF_901001135.1. Taxonomy (NCBI): domain Eukaryota; kingdom Metazoa; phylum Chordata; class Amphibia; order Gymnophiona; family Rhinatrematidae; genus Rhinatrema; species Rhinatrema bivittatum. Next base: position 26,782,386 of record NC_042620.1, on the reverse strand, counting down.
GAAATGGTTTCCTACGCGCTTGCGTGGCGCGTGAAACATCTGGAAATTTTTGAATTTTTTGCCCACAAAAAATAAAGTCCTCCCTCGGCGAGGAGTTAAAGTTCTTATTTCTCTCACCGCAGTTAGCGACTCGTCTCGGGGTCCAGGCAAACAGTCGGCTCTCCTCCTTTCCCCCTGGAGCTCAGCCTTACCTGGCTGAAACTGTCACCCTCTCCCCCCTGTGGCCGGAAACTGCTGTCACCGCCGCACTCTGATTCCTGCACCCACTGCCTTTCAGCCGTGAAAGCAGCTAAGTCCACGCAAGCAAAACTAACTGCCGGACCAAGGCACACCTGATAGGCCATAGAAATCACCTCAGGAATTCTGAACCGGAGGGGGGGGGGGGACCTTTAGGCATCACCTCAGGAGAGAGGGGCTCTCTTTTCCTTAATTTCGATTTCAAATTTCTCCTTCCAAAAAACACGAAGCAATCCCCACAGGGAAATGCCCGTCCACCATCTGCTGGAGATGAAGAATACTGGCAGGCTGGGGTCACTACAGGGCTATATGTACTGTGACATCAGCTTGCTCCATCTCCATCTGCTGGCAGGGGAGCATAAACCCATTGGTCCTCAGTCCATCTGTCTACACGCTAGGAAATTTTACTTGTATATTCAGATAGACTCCATAGAATATTTTGCACTGGCCTGAAGAGAATAGTCACAAAAGGGGGTCGATATTCAGTAGCAACAGCAGGCAGAGCTAACAGACTAATTTAAACCAGTTAACTTTGTCTGGGTATTTATCTGCACTTAAGTATGCAGCTGAATATCTGATTACATTTTATTTCACAAAATTAGCAGTTAGATTTATGACAGCCATTTTCATGGATGGTGTTTTCTGCACAAATTTATCTGCTTAGTGCCAAATATTGCACTAGCCGGCTAAACCTGAAAAAGATCTCCTGGCCCTTTTTGGTTCGTCTAAATCTGTGGGAAAAGAATTTAGCTGGAGAATAATATTGGAGGAGGAGGGCGGGATTTACCTTTTCAGATTTATAGATTGTATTTTGCTTTGAGATGTGCTGAGGCAAAGTACCAAATCATGCAAAAAGATTTAATAAAAATAGGATGACTCCGTTATACAAAATCCAAATGCATAACCATAGAACCCATCTAATTCACTTAACTTATTACATATAGACTTGCTATATTTGTTTTTAGGGCTAGGATTGATTGCATAATCTATGTGATTTGGGGATGGGCCCATATTGGCCCAGGTATACAGACCTGTAATTGACTTAATCATCAATCCTTTCAAGTTCTACGTACCTGGTTCAATATGGGCCCATCCCCAAATCATAGTTTAGTATGAAGTCAATCCTATCCCTAAAGGCAAATATAGCAAGTCCATGTATTATGGCAATCCATCTAGTCTCCCTCAGCTTAACTCCTCCTTGGTGTACTATCTGATCCCCTTACCTGTAATGTCAAGCTTGTGGCGTTAATTGATTTTATACAAAATCAGAGGATGGTTTGCAAATAATGAAAGTCCACAGGAATGTTGAAGTGGGGGGACTGTGTAAATCTGCTCTGTTAAGATACTGCATTGCTATCTTCTAAGTGACAAATAAAAACTTTTTCTATCATCGCTTGAACATTCCTGTGGACTTTCATTATTTGCAAACTATCCTCTAATTTTGTGGAATATCCAATGTGGATGTTTGTGTCCTCACCTGCTTTGCTGTGCTTAAAAGTTGATTTTAACCATGTAAATCTTTTGCATATTGAATCCAAATATACTAAGATGGTGGAACAAAATAGGTATCACCCACAACTTGTGTTGACTTATTCCTGCAATATTTACAAAAAAGAGTTCCAACATAACCCTTGAGATGCTCTTTGTTTACCTTTCCATATAGAGTCAAAAAGCCAGAAAAGGCCCCTTTTGAAAGACCACTTGGTCAAAAATGAAATACTAAATTAGAGGCACTGCCAGTTACCTTTTTTTTTTTTTAAACAGTTATACAGGAATACAAATTAATTCCATCTCTAAAATCCTGTTATGATACTAGGAATCAAACTTCATGAAAGATATACAGAAAGACTAACAAATTTCACCAAAATTCTATCAGCTGCTCTAGCTTTAGCTTCTTGAGATGCCAGAGAATAATTGGAAACCCCATGGCTACAGAACATCTTTAAGGAGGCTGCTGGACAGAATGCTTTATTCATTCATATATATTTCCTATAGACACTGCATCACCTGGAGGTCAACCAGCCAGCACATGCCATAGCACTTAACGCCCACAAATGCAGTTTCAAAACCTCAACGTGCAGAAACCAAACAGCTGACAAAATAAATGTGATGGACAAAACACAGGGACACTTACCGTGTTAGCTCTTCACGAAGATTGTTGGGCTCAGAGGAGTAAAATTTGACACGCAAATGAAGACAATATGGTGGGCCAACTACAAAAAATACAAAATAAAGGAATGAGTATCTGTCAACTGGGCCTTGTTTTGTAACAAATGCAATGCTGTGCTTCTTGGTACATGAAGTAGGACTGCGGAGTAAAAAAAACTTCTTAAAAACCTCAGCCCACATCAGAGCCAAATTGTATATGCCAACATAAAAACACAATCACAACAACAGATATGCATCAGCAGTCAATTTGGCCCATCTGGTTAGTAAATTCAGGCTTTTACAAGTCTGTTAAAAAAATAAATAAAATACCTAAATGAAAACCATCCTTAACCCAGAGAGAAAGCAAATGTTGCTTACCTGATGTAACAGGTGTTCTCACAGGACAGCAGGATGTTAGTCCTCACAAATGGGTAACATCGAGGATGGAGCCCACCACGGAAAACTTCTGTCAAAGTTTAAACAGAACTTTGACTGGCCCCTACTGGGCATGCCCAGCAAGGCACTGACCCTGCAGCCAGCAGGGGTCTCCCTTCAGTCTGATTTTCAAAGCTACAGGCAGTGCCTAGAAAGTAAGAATAAAACGAACCCAACACTGCGGGGAGGCGGGCGGGTTTCGTGAGGACTAACATCCTGCTGTCCTGTGAGAACACCTGTTACATCAGGTAAGCAACATTTGCTTTCTCACAGGACAAGCAGGATGGTTGTCCTCACAAATGGGTGAGTACCGAGCTGAGGATGTCCCGACTTGCACCAAATGTACCCAACGGTGTGCAGCAGGCACAATAAGTGAGGAGAAATTTGGGAAAGGGCATCCGCACCCAACCGGGTAGGTGGAAGGGTGTTGGTACATCAGGTTGGAAAAAGGTTACGCAAGACAGACTGGCCGAAGATGGAGTCCTGTCTTCCAGCCTTGTCCAAACAATAATGGGCTGCAAAGGTATGGAGAGAACTCCAGGTTGCAGCTTTGCAGATGTCAGGAAGCGGCACCGATCGAAGGTGTGCCACTGACGTCGCCATGGCCCTCACAGAGTGTGCTTTAACACGGTCTTGAAAAGGAATGCCAGCTTGCTCATAGCAAAAAGAAATGCAGTCCGCCAACCAGGAAGAAAGAGCCTGCTTACCCACAGGTTGTCCCAACTTATTAGGATGGAAAGAGACGAATAATTGAGTGCTCTTCCTATGGGAAACTGTACGGTCTAGGTAAAAAGCTAGAGCTCGTTTACAGTCTAGGGTATGCAGTGTCTGCTCTCCAGAGTTGGAGTGGGGCCTGGGAAAAAAGATAGGTAGTATGATGGATTGATTGATATGAAACTCAGAAACTACCTTAGGTAAAAATTTAGGGTGAGTGCGGAGTACCGCGCGGTCCTGCAGGAGCTTAGTGTAAGGCGGATAGGTAACTAGGGCCTGTAATTCACTAACCCTGCGAGCTGAAGTAATAGCCAAAAGGAATAACACTTTCCAAGTGAGATATTTAAAGTCACAGAAGTGCAGAGGTTCGAAAGGAGGTTTCATAAGACGACCAAGAACCAGGTTAAGGTCCCAGGATGGGGCCGGAGGACGCAAGGGCGGCTTTAGATGGAGCAAGCCCTTAAGAAAGCGTGTTACTAGGGGTTGTACTGAAATAGGATTACCCCCAATACCCTTATGGAAGGCGGCTACCGCACTGACATGCATTCTGATAGAAGAGGTTTTAAGACCTGATTCAGAGAGATGCCATAAATAGTCCAAGAATTTGGAGATTGGACAGGAAAGGGGATCAAGGGACTGAGAAGTGCACCATGATGTGTACCTTTTCCATTTGTATGAGTAAGACTTTCTTGTGGAAGGCTTTCGTGAAGCTATCAGGACCCGAGAAACGGAATCTGAAAGGTTGAAAGGCTGAAGGACTAACCTTTCAACATCCATGCCGTCAGGGACAAGACTTGGAGGTTGGGATGGAGGAGGCATCCGTCGTTTTGAGTGAGCAGATGCGGGTCCTTTCCCAGAGGAATGTGCCTGCGGATGGAGAGATCCTGGAGTATTGGAAACCATACTTGGCGTGGCCAGTAAGGTGCTATCAGGATCATGGTTCCTCCGTCCTGGCGTAGCTTCACGAGAGTCTTTGACACAAGAGGGAGTGGAGGGAATGCATAGAGCAGACCGGTTGTCCACTTGAGGGAGAATGCATCCCTCGGCCGAGAGTGCTGGCTCCGAATGAGAGAGCAGTAATCGTCCACTTTGTGGTTCTGAGGGGACGCAAAGAGGTCTATGCGGGGAGAACCCCACTTGTGAAACAGAGAGGTCGCTACCAGAGGATCGAGTGACCACTCGTGTGGTTGGAAGACACGGCTCAGCTGGTCTGCCAATACATTGTCTACTCCCGGCAGGTAAGTGGCCCTGAGGTACATGGAGTGGGAGAGGGCTTCCGCCCAGATCTGCGCAGCTTCCTGACAGAAGGAAGGAGCCTGTGCCTCCCTGCTTGTTCATGTACCACATGGCCACTTGGTTGTCCGTCTGGATTAAGATTATCTGATGAAAGAGATGATCTTTGAAAGTGCGGAGCGCATAGCGGATTGCTCGAAGTTCCAGGAAATTTATCTGGTGTTCGGCTTCCTCTTTGGACCATAACCCTTGGGTTTGAAAGTCGTCCACATGGGCTCCCCAACCGATGTGAGAAGCGTCGGTGGTTAGGATTACTTGCGGATCCGGTGGAAGAAAGGGTAAGCCCTGAAGGAGGTTGACCTGAGTCGTCCACCAGGTTAAGGATAGGCGCAGCGCTTGTGTGACTGTGACTATGGAGGACAGAGGCTGAAAAGCTTGAATCCATTGGTGTCGTAGAGTCCATTGTGTTACTCTCATGGCTAGTCGGGTCATGGGAGTGACTTGAACCGAGGATGCCATGTGTCCTAGGAGAATGAGGAACTGGCGAGCCGTGGCAGTGTTCTGAGACTGGAGCTGGCGAGCCAGGGACATTAGGGTGTGGACCCTCTGAAGAGGAAGGTAAGCCTTTGCCTGTAAGGTGTCCAAGTCTGCCCCAATGAAGGATAAGGTTTGAGACGGGACTAAGCAAGATTTCTCGTAATTGACGAGAAACCCTAAGGAAAGGAGTGTTTGAATTGTCAATTTTAGGGAGGATTGAGCTATCTGTTGGGTGGAGGCCCTGATTAGCCAATCGTCCAGGTATGGGTAGACGTGGACACCTTCCCTCCTTAGGAATGCTGCTACCACTACGAGACATTTGGTAAAGACTCGTGGGGCAGAAGCTAGACCGAAAGGGAGGACACGGTATTGATAATGGTCGTGGCCTACTAGAAACCGCAGATATTTGCGATGGGATTGTGTGATCGCAATGTGGGTATAAGCGTCCTTGAGGTCGAGAGAGCACAGCCAATCCCCTCTTTGTAGCAGAGGGAGCAGCGCGCCTAGGGTTACCATTTTGAACTTCTCTTTTTGAAGGTATTTGTTGAGGGCTCGAAGGTCCAAAATGGGACGTAGTCCCCCTGATTTCTTTGGTATTAGGAAGTATCTGGAATAGAATCCCTTGCCTCGTTGAGAGGGAGGAACGGGTTCTATAGCATTTGATTGCAGAAGGGATACTTCCTGTTGTAATTGAGCCAAATGGGTGGATAGACTCCACGCTTGAAGAGGTGGGGAGTCTGCCGGAAGAGTTATGAAGTTGAGGTGGTAACCCTGTGCGATAATTGTTAGCACCCACTGATCTGAGGTGATCTGCAACCAAGGTTGTAGAAAATGGTACAGTCGACCTCCTACAGGGTTGTCCGGAAGAGGGGTTTGACATGTGTTCCCTACAGGGGAGTCAAAGGCCAGCCGCAGGCCCAGGAGGAGGGGCTACAGTAGGCCTTTGTTTCTTAGGCTGACGCGGCTGAGGCCTAGTAGAGGATCGAGCTGGACGAGGCCTGGCCGATGGAGGGTAATAACGGCGTGGTCGAAAGAATGACTTCTTAGAGTCTTTCTTTTGCGGTTGCTTGGAGGTCAGCTCAGGTGGGACAGATGAGAGTTGTTTCAACGTCTCATGGTGGTCTTTTAACTCCGCCACAATCTGCTGAATTTGCTCTCCAAACAAATTATCGCCTAAGCAGGGTAAATCAGCAAGACGATCTTGAACCTCTGGGCGAAGGTTGGATGATTTTAACCAAGCCCAACGTCTGGCTGAGATGGCTGTGGCTGAAACTTTTGTGGAAGCATCGAATATGTCGTAGGCAGTCCTAATCTCGTGCTTCCCTGCCTCAAATCCCTTGTGAAGAAGGGCTTGAAGCTGCGGTTGGTATTGGTCTGGCAACGTGTCAGCATAGTCTTGCATCTGCTTAAGGATGGCTCTGTTGTACTGAGTCATGTAAAGTTGATATGAAGCTATGCGTGAAATCAACAGAGCTCCATGATAGACTTTCCGTCCAACACTATCTAGGAACTTGTTGTCCCTGGTAGGTGGGGTAGAAGAGTGTGGCTTAAGACGCTTGGCCTTCTTCTGCGCGGACTCAACCACAACAGAGCGATGATCCAGTTGAGGTTTTTGGAAACCTGGTGCTGACTGGACAAGGTAGGTGGAGTCAGCTTTTTTGTTAACTGGGGACACTGATGAAGGAGATTCCCAGTTTTTCTTGAGCAGATCCAAAAACACCTGGTGTATAGGGATGGAAGCGATGATTTTTGGAGCATCCAGAAATTGAAGGAGTTCCATCATCTGGTGTCTGTCATCAGCTTCAGATTGTAGTTGAAAAGGTACAACTTCTGACATCTCTTTCACAAAATTAATGAAAGATAGATCCTCAGGAGGAGATCTTTTTCTACTCTCTGTAGGAGATGGTGGCGAAGGCAAATCTGTGTCAGAAGATGTATCATCATCATCACCCCAGGTATCGTAGGGATCAAGTGGGGCTTGTAGCCCTGATGGACCTGGCTGAGGCTCTGAAGGCATCGATGGAAACCGAGGTGGAATCGGTGCCGTAGGTGGAACCAGAAATGGCATCGATGGCTTCGGTGCTGCCGATGGAATCGGTGCCTGGCGTGGAATGGATGGAACCGAAGGATATAATCGGTGGAGATATACCAGAAGGCACCGATGGAACCACCCCGGAAGGGGGAATCCGGAACGGTGTTTCTCCTGCCGATGAAAATCCAGTCGGAGACGGTGGTGTTGTCGATGGTACTGGAATCACCGATGGAAGGGCCGTCATGAGCGCCTCCATGCGGCTCAGTAGCGGTGCTAGCGCTTGTAACAACGGCTCGGTGGTCGGTTCCCTCCTCGGTGGCGAAGCCGGTGCCGGTGTCGGTGTCGGGGGCGGCACTGGAACCGGTGCCGGAGACGGTGCCGATGGAGGTTGCAATTTCTTCATCGCTTTCTCGATGGCCTCCTGGACCAGCCGGTCCAGTTCTGCCCGGAGACCAGGGGTAACCATACCCGGCTCGACGGGAGAGGGAGGCTGAGGCAGGGCCGGAGGGACCACCGTAACCGGTGGGATCACGGCCCCCGCACCCCGGGAGGGTGAGGGTTTCCTCGATGCCGGCGAACGAGACGTGGAGGGCGTCCGGTCTGTTCGCGGCTTCTTTGTCGGTGGCCCGGCTTGAGCAGAGGTCGATGGCTGTGGATCCTCGACAGGCCGAGACTTGTGCCGTCGATGGCGGTGCTTTTCCTTCCGATCCCCTCGCCCATCCGGGGAAGGGACGGGAGTCGACGGCCGAGAAGCGATCGATGGCGGACGGTCACCGGAGGGTTGACGATGATGGTACAACTTTGACGGTGCCGGTTCCGATGACGTCGATGCTATCGATGGCGTTGGGGTGGGTGCATGGTGCATCTTCTCCATCCTGGCTTTGCGACCTTTGGGTGTCATTAAGGCACATTTGGTGCAAGTCAGGACATCATGCTCACTACCCAAACACATTACACAAACCCTGTGGGGGTCTGTGATGGACATAGTCCGGGTACAATCCGGACAACGGCGGAACCCCGTTGCCATGGCCTGAAGCCAAAATTTAGGCTGGGGATCGGTAAGTGCCAACAGGCCTCAAGGGCCAAAATCGACGGTAGTCGATGGAAAAAGGCAAAAAACTTACCGGGTTCCGTAAGATGACTAAAAATTTGTCGAAGGGAGACCCCTGAGGGGCAAATTTTCTTAGGAAATTAACTTCCAAATTCCTGTCAGGAATGTGGTTAGAGAGCTCCTTTCACCGCGTGGCAACTGCTGCGCGGAAAAAAGAAGACTGAAGGGAGACCCCTGCTGGCTGCAGGGTCAGTGCCTTGCTGGGCATGCCCAGTAGGGGCCAGTCAAAGTTCTGTTTAAACTTTGACAGAAGTTTTCCGTGGTGGGCTCCATCCTCGATGTCACCCATTTGTGAGGACAACCATCCTGCTTGTCCTGTGAGAAGACTCCTTACTGACTAATGTTGAAACATAGGGAACACTTTAAAAGCACAAGTCCACCAAAACACCCATAGGACCTCAAATGGCAAATATGGTCAGGGCCATGATCTACAGCAGAAAAAGCAAGTAGGAAATTATCAGAAGTCTGACTGTACTCTGTGACCATATAAACTCATGACAGGAACCACAAGCCACTTTACCACGCAAGTGGAGAACTTACTCACTTTTCACTTGTTTTTTGATGCTCTTTGTGGTATCCAACCAGTGCTGAGAACAGAGAAACAAAAATATGGTTAGTTTTCAAAAGGTTTTGTGATCATGGATGGAGGGGACGATCATGGCCTGCACCATGACAGTCTCGTCCACTGAAAGAAGCAGTCTTAGAAACCAATCCTTACTCCAAAATTCCCAAACAGGAGAAGGGAAGCAAACAGGAATGCTGAAAAGGATCCCATTATTTAACCAAACATTTAAATACACTATTCTGTTTGACTTACAAAGAAACTTCTTTTGCCTGTTTGTGCAAGACAATTTTGTTTCCAGATAGGACACAGGCACATGACCTCAGACTCCCTGAGGAAGCACAAATCTAATGGTCTGCACTGCTCCTTTTCATATGCTCCAGTGCCAGAGATAAATGTTTTCATGCCTCTATTTCATCAAGTCAGCTTGTGGCATTTTTTTTCTGAACGCTCTGCTTCTGTTGCTTACATCACAGGCGTTTATAACTGCCTAGCATGGCCATGCTCCTCAACTAACTTGTAAAATGAGACCTGAAACAAACTTTAGTGTCTCCACATATTTATCAGCACAGGATTTAAAGCTACATTGCTCCAGCATCATGCTTGCCTGTATCTTGCTGCTAAGTTACTGGCAGTACTAGTCCATATTTGGGAAATATGTTTGCCAAGGCTCAACAATACTGAGCTATTTAAAAGAAACCCCCATCAAAAAGTTATATAGTTACTAGTAAATACTTTTCATTAATATTGGCTCTCAAACCCCCCAGAACAGACAGTGGCAACATCAATAGAGTTTTCCAGTTCCTTTCCACTCCAAGGGCTGGAAAAATGACATCTCACAGGTGATCCCTTAGCTCTGCTCTCCAGGTCTAGTAGGAGCACCTGTCCCCATTCCCCAAGCTTGAGCAGGTTGTCTGCATGTTGTAGCCTGCTAAAGACAACCAGAAGACTCTTGAGCCACAGCAATGGACCCAACTATCGGATGTTCCAGAAATGTTAATGCCTAAGAAATCCCCTTGGTATGGACCAGAGCTTGATTTGAAACATGGCATGTAGTTTGACCAAGGTCCCATCAAGTCTAGCATCCTGTCTCAGACAGTGGTCAATCCAGGCCATAAGTACCTAGCAGATCCTATGAAGTAGATTTAATTCCTCTTACTCACTCCTAGGGATAGCATTAGTTATCTTTAGTTTAACTGGCTAGCATGTTTTGACTTTTCCTCCAGGAACTTGTCCAAACCTCTTTTAAACCCTACTATGCTAGTTGCCTTAATCATATCCTCTGGCAACAGATTCCACAGCTTGATAATGTGCCAAGTGAAAAAGTACTTTCTACAATCTGTTTTGAATCTACTAGTTAGTTTCATGGAGTGTCCCCTTTCGTATTATTTAAAGGGGTAAACTATCCTTTAGTTACCCATACAACCCCCACTAATAATTTTATTTTTTAACTTTTTATTGGAAATTGCTTTGATTTGTGGTTAAGAAAAGTGATCCAAATATAATAAACTAATTAAAAACTAAACTTCTATCATGTCCCCTTTTAGCTGTCTCTTTTCTAAGCTGAAGAGCCCTAGCCTGCCTAGCCTCTCACTACAGGAGAGATGTTCCATCCCATTTATTTTTTTTGCCCGCCTCTTCACCTTTTCTAGTTCTGCTTTGTCTTTCTTGAGATGGAGTGACCAGAACTGCACACAATACTCAAAAGATGCTGTTGCACCATGGCTCGATACAGAAGCAATAAGAAATTTTCCATTTTATTCACATTCTATTTGCCTTTTTGACCATCACAGCGCTCTGAGCAGAGGAGAAATGGCATCCAAGTATAAAAAGAGACTTTTAAAAAAAATCTATTCATCTAAAAAGACAAACATACCATATTACATATAACAAGCCAAGGGTAGGCAACTCTGGTCCAAGTACTTCAAGCCAGATGGGTTTTTCAAGGTATCTACACTGAATATTCATGAGATGTACTTGATGCACTGTCATTACATATGTAGCTCCTGTTTCAGGGTTTTAATCAAGAAGTCCAGGAGCTAAGACCTCACACAGTCTCAACCAGCGCCAGGGTGTGGATTCCCCAAAGGAAGGTAGGGGCCCTTAAGGCGTGGGGGGACCTCTTCTCTGGGTGTGATGGCAGTTACCTACCCCTGTAGTAAACTATGAAGGTTACAAGAGAACAATTTTGAAGTAGCAGAGAAGATGGACATGAAGCACTTTAGGAAAGCCTTTTGTGACCCTCAGGTTAAGACTTGGCTTTATTTTTTTTTTTGGGGGGGGGGGAGGGTTCTAGTAGGATGGGCATTGAGCTTAGTAAAATTAGTGGCTTATTTCTCCCTGGGAAGGGTGGGGAAGTCTATCTTGGGGTTCAAAAATTATGTATGAATTGTATTTGCTGCATGTTATTATGAATATATGCTGTAAGTCGTTCAGAACAATCTCAAAAGGATGGGTAAAAATGAAGGTTAAAATGTATTTTGGATTTTGTTATTGCTGTATTGTGTATCATGCTATGTAATAACATTTATTAATGTATTTACTATATAGTGAACTGCTTCAGATCAAACTTGTTGTTTGCGGGAAACAGTGTATCAGTATAACATAGGGTACTGGCACTGTGAGAAATGGGCTTTGACAGGGCACAGCAGGAGGCAAGAGGCCATAGAGAGGACAGGATCCGAAGCAGGTCTAAAAGCTATGAAAGTAACAACTTCTTAATTAAAACTGGAAGAAACATTTACAAGGATAATTAAAACACTACATGCCCAGAGCTAAATTTTGCAGCTTTTTGGTGGCATGCATCTTTAAATTGGGAAATCAGGAAAAGATGCAGGCTCTGAAAAAAAAAAACAGTAGATAAACTTGGAATTTTACATCAAATTTCTTTTTGATTAGCAGCATGAATTGATGCTTAACAGGATTATTATACTGATAAATTGTCAATTTTTGTGTGCATGTGAAAATAGTTAAGGCTATAGAAATGATGGCAGAAGACGACAAACAGGCCCATCCAGTCTGCCCAGCAAGCTTCTCTTATTTTCTCATACTTATTTGTTACTCCGACCGCCGAGTTCAGGGCCCTTATTGGTAACTTTTTGATTCCAATTTCCTTCCACCCCTGCCATTGATGCAGAGAGCAGTGTTGGAGCTGCATCAAAGTGAAGTATAATGTTTGAGGGTAGTAACAGTCGTATCGAGCAAGTTACCCCAATGTTTGTATACTCATACTGCTCAGATCAATGCCTTGTTAGATGTCTGGATGTAAATCCTATTTCTTCATTCCCCCCTAGCATTGAAGCAGTGAGCTGCGCTAGATATGCATTCAAAGTGAAGTATCAAGCTTAATTTGTAAGGGGTAGTAACCGCCGCAATAAGCAACCTCTCCCGCGCTTATTTGTTTACCCAGACTGTGCTACCTTGTTGGTTGTTGCCTGAATGCAAATCCTCTTTTCCACATTTCCTCTTGCCGTTGAAGCATAGAGCAATGTTGGAGTCGCATTAACAGTGTGAATTTTTAATGAATAAGGGTATTAACCAGGTAGTAGCCGTCATTCCAGTAAGCCACCCCATACCTCTTCTCTTCATTCTCATCCTCCAGGCTTTATGGATCCATGGTGTTTATTCCATGCCCCTTTGAAATCCTTCACAGTTTTGGTCTTCACCACTTCCTCCGGAAGGGCGTTCCAGGATTCCACCACCCTCTCCGTGAAGAAATACTTCCTGACACTGGTTCTGAGTCTTCCTCCCTGGAGTTTTAAATCGTGACCCCTGATTCTGCTGATTTTTTTTCCCAACGGAAAAGGTTTGTCATTGTCTTTGGATCATTAAAACCTTTCAAGTATCTGAACGTCTGTATCATATCACCCCTGCTCCTCCTTTCGTCCTGGGTATACATATTTAGATTCTTCAATCTCTCCTCATAAGTCATTTTATGAAGACCATCCACCTTTTTGGTTGCCCTTCTCTGGACCACCTCCATGTCTGTCCCTTCAGAGATACGGTCTCCAGAACTGAGCACAGTACTCCAGGTGAGGCCTCACCAAGGACCTGTATAAGGGGATAATTACTTCCCTTTTCTTACTCTATATTCTTCTCTCTATGCAGCCCAGCATTCTTCTGGCTTTAGCTATCGCCTTGTCACATTGTTTCGCTGATTTCAGATCGTTAGACACTATCACCCCAAGGTCTCTCTTCTGCTCCGTTCACATCAGCCCTTCACCCCCCATAGAATACAATTCTTTCGTATTTCCACAGCCCATATGCATGACACTGCACTGCTTGGCATTGAATCTCAGCTGCTATAACTTCGACCAGTCTTCTAACTTCCTTAAATCCCGTCTCATTCTCGCCACTCCTTCCGGACGGTCCACTCTTTTGCAGATCTTAGTATCATCCACAAATAGACAAACCTTACCTTCTGCTCATCACCGTTCTCTCTTTAGAGTAAGTTCCATTTACCATCACACATTGTTTTCTGTCCTTCAAACAGTTTGCTATCCAGGCAACTACCTTGGCACTCACACCCAAGCTTCTCGTTTTATTTATTTATTTATTTAACGTTTCTTTTATACCGATGACCGTTCGCACATCGCATCGGTTTACAGTGAACAAAAAACCATTGGGCGGAGCCCTTACAAATAACAGATAACATAGTAAACTAGGCAACATATAAATAATATTTGGGAGGAGCCCTTACAAGAAATACAAACATCAATGAGTAAATGCTATGGGGATATGCTATGGGATTGAACTATAACAGAAACTATATACAAGTTAGTGCACAGTACCAAATCAGCAGGCAAAAAGGCGTTCATACCAGGATATCAGAAAAACATCAGAAAAACATTTGTAGGGGGAAATTATGTGATAGGGGGTGAGATGGAGTAGGCTTGCTGGAAGAGCCAGGTTTTAAGTTTCTTTTTGAAGGCGGGGGTATGGGTCTCAATGCGAATATCATGTGGCAGTGAGTTCCATATAGTTGGGCCGGCAAGGGAAAAAGCTCTGTTCATGGTGGAGGAGAGTTTAAAAGGTTTGATGGATTGGGCATGGAGTGTTCCTTGGAGTGCTGGGCGGGTGGGTCTCTTGGAGGTACGGGGTAGGAGGGGGGGTTAATCCAGTTGAGGTTGGAGTTTACTAGACTCTTGTGTATGATCGAGAGAGTTTTATAAATAATTCGTGACTGTATAGGGAGCCAGTGTAATTCAATAAGTGTGGGGGTGATATGATCACTTTTCTTTGTGTTTGACAAGATCCGAGCGGCGGCATTTTGTAGGAGTTGGAGAGGTCTAGTGTGTATTGCAGGAATGCCGAGTAAGAGCGCATTACAATAGTCAATCTTCGATAAAATAATAGCTTGGAGGACAGTGCGGAAGTCATTGAGATGTAGTAGGGGTCTGAGTTTCTTTATTGTTTGAAGTTTAAAGTAGCAGTCCTTTAAGATGGATTTGATGAATGGTTTGAATGAGAGGTGATTATCAATGATAACTCCTAGGTTGCGAGTGTGTGATGGGAAGTTGGTAGCAGAGTAGGCAGGAGGGATGTCTGGGAGCGATTGCTTATTGGATATGATTAAGAGCTCAGTTTTGTTTGAATTAAGAGCTAGATGCATGTCTTTTAGGAGTTGGTTGATAGAGGAAAGACAGGATTCCCAGCTGTGTAGAGCGGTTTGGATGGTGTCCGAAAAAGGGAAGATGATTTGTACATCATCGGCATAAATAAAATGTTTGATGTGGAGATTGGTAAGGAGCGTAGTGAGGGGAAGCATGTATATATTAAATAGGGTGGAAGAGAGAGAGGAACCCTGGGGAACACCTTTTATTCACAAGCCTCCTGTGCAGGACCATATTAAAAGCTTTGCTAAAATCCAACACGACATCAAGTGCTCTTCCTCGATCCAATTCCTTAGTCACCCAATCAAAATGTCGATCAGATTTGTCTGACAGGACCTTCCCTTGGTGAAACCATGCTGCCTCTGGTCCATCAATTCTGCTGCTTGTAGCTATGAAGCAACAGATTGGCTATTTGTGCACCTCTTCAACAGATAACACACAAAGCAGCAGGAAAAAAGCCTTTCTGAACTCAGTCCCCCATCAAATGTCCTGACACATTTGACGACATACACTGTCCAGGTTTCAATGGGGACAGAATTCAGTCCCTTAACCAGCAAGGGCTGAAAATTGAGTCAAAGATCAGACAGTGTTAAAGCAGGCCCTAGGGTTTGATCACATCAGAGCTGTAAGAACATGAAAAGAAAAAGAGTTGACCCTGTCAACTTTTAACTCAGGATATGTAACAAGGAAGGGGGAAGAGGAAAAAGGAAGAAGCAGCACGTGTCAAGGAATTCTGACAAAATGATTTAAAGTTCTTATGTACAAGGGGAAAAATGACTAACATGAGATTTTGAAAGAAGGATCTTGGGGGGAAAAAAATTTCATATGAGAGAAAAAAATTAACTTTTACCTGGCAAAGTTGGATATTAAAACATTGCATTCTGCTAACAATCTCATATTAACCCCACTCAAAGATGGCACTGTATCCTGGTACAGGAGTCTTCTGGACCCTCAGCCCAGGTGTTGTCATAGTTGGGATAGGGAAAGTCACATTGAAGCAAGGAGGTTCACAGCCCTGGTCCTCCAGGAAGGCAGGAAGCCAGTTTCAGAGGAAATCCAAAATAATATTTATCAAGCATAACTGCATATACTAGGTTGATTTGCATGGCACAATTAGCCCTGGCTACAGTGCTCCTCCAAGTTAAATCACAAGAGGTGCTGGACACGCTCAGAGTGATGCGGATGAGTGAGAGAGTCGTATTGGAGGCACCGTGCAGGGTAAACTGATTCTCATATTCTGATGGCAGTCTGTTCAAAACATGAATGCAGGCTTGAACCAGGAATGCAAAATACCGTAGGAACATATATTTACCAGATCACACAATGTGCCATTGCTAGCCCACCTCTGCTCTATTACAGCCAAAACATGTCTCCAGCCACAGAAACACAACACAAGCTGTCCTTGGACTGGTGACTGAATGGAAATTAAAAAAAAAAAAAAAAAAAAGCTAAAAGGGGAAGTGGGGAGGGAACAGGGAGGAGGCAGAGCTGGGGAGAAAAGGACTTTGCATTCATGTCTGCTTCAGCTGAAATCTGTTTTCTTTCATCATCTCCACATTCCAGAGGTGGGCAGCTCAGAATTCTGAGCCAGGCACAGATAGGAGCAGAGTCGGGGGAAGGCTTCAAACCACCAGCAACTCCAACGTTTAAGCTAATTAGTGCATCCACAGGTTTGAAATACAGGCAGGAATTTATACAGCAAGATTAAAAATGGACACATGTGCATTCCAGTTAGTAATATTATAGTAATATTAAATCTCTCCCAAAAAAGAGGACAGAGCAGCTGTTTGTAAAGTTATTTTACTCTAGCTCTTGAACGTTTAAGTAGAAAAGAATACTCATTTAGCATAACAGTAGACTCAGTCTAAAGCCAATGACACTAAGTCATTTCCAACCTTCATGTTGATATGTAGTCAACAAGTAGACATGTACTCCCACTGAGTACACGTGGGAGTAGCAATTTTATTCTCAGGACTTTCACCATCTGAAACGAAGATCTCTATGTCTCTGCTGTTGCCAGCATGCCATTCTGCACCCTCTATACACTTGTGCGGTGTTGTCCCAGCAGTGGTTCCTAACTAGCATCCAGTCTCTCTTGGTGCTGTGGAGTGCCTGCCACTGTGATGCCTCTGGTGTCTCCTGCTCTCCTGGCACAGATTGCTTCCATTTGCCACTAACTGCCATCACTTCAGCCCACTCAGACGATAGAACAAGATATTGACATGACTTATTACCTTAGAAATCAAGATAACATCACTACCATACACAACTTCAATCCTCCAAAAGCAATATTACGTCACAAATGGACAGGACGGACACAACCTCTGCATAAGAAGTTCTTGTTTTACTTTGTACGAAAACACCTAAAAACTGGTACACTTGACAGAAGATGCAAAGTTCGTCTACCATTTAAGACTGGCACCGGAGGGTTTCCTCTGTATCCATTCTCCTCAGAATATTACATCAGAGAGCACCCCATGTGAAAGCCTCCTTAGGGTTTGTGCCAAATCTTTGGAACATACTCCCCTGGGAAGTACATTTGACATAGGATTTTTTAGCATTTAGAAAGATGATCTTGTGATTGTTTTTATCTTGTGTGTGTAATGTAATATATTTTATAATTTGTGTCTGGTGCTTTTCAAATGATAGCCTTATCCCTTTGTGATTATGTTCAAATTCATATTAATGTTTTATTAGCTAATTTTAAGCTTAATGAGATGGATTGAATGTTGGCCTCTTGCTAATTGGTAGTGGGACAATATACTTTAAGACTTTAAACAAATTTTATGTGATGACCTTTGTTTTGAGCTCATGGAAATTAAATAAAAACCTAGGTATGGATTAAACAGCTGAAGGGGTCATGGTAGGATGGCAATTTCAAATGCTATTCTAAGGGAAATCTTGGGATGTGTGGTAAGAATGCAAGACTTGTCCTTCACCACCACTGAAATACAATTTAATTTTTTGTTCACAACAGAAAGAGCACAGTAGTCTTTGTTAAGGAATATAAACAATTCTCTTCAAATACAAATATAAAATAATTAACTGCATTCCATATCCTAACTCACATTGCTTTATGGCGTATTATAATTGGCATTTTATTGTATTTTGATATTAAATTGTGAACCATTCCCAGTTCTCTTTTGAAGGACAGTATCTCTATATATATATCTAGATATAAATATATGAGAGAGAGAGAGAGAGAGAGAGAGAAAAATTGTACAAAGTGTATTGGTTCTTTTCAAAAACCCAAAGTTATTCAATGAGCCCCAATTTGCACATTCCTGGCAAACAAAACCTCAGATTGCAGATACTAGTTTAAAAATGCAAGTCCAAGCAGCAAGGTCTCTGGATTCTGGTACAGCACATGACTGTTGTAGAGTATAATAAGGCTCAGGTCTCTCTCTCCCAGAGGTAATGCAGGAATTGCATCGTCAAAACCTGCAGATAGTATATTGAGGAATTTTTAGGTGGCATGAAAAAAAACAAGGGAAGGGGATATATAGCACTTCTGAGGTTCAGCCTCAAAGCAAAGGTGAGTGTAGGGAAAGAAAAAACCCTACCATGGGAATAAACTGCAAAAGGGGTCATGAGGGTGGGAATGGCTTGGCAATAGGAATTCATCTTAGCGGTGTGGAATCCTCCCGCTCTTAAGCTTGCATGTGTGATGACCCCAGTAAAAATAAAACAAAACCACAAACACCTTTAGGACGCAGGGCGTGAACCAGAAACAAAGTGAAAAGTATTTTGTTTAAGCTTTGTTCTATTGCTGCAATGCAAAGATTTAACCCACTATTAAGGAAAGCAGCTACACTTGCTAAACCAAATCATGCAACTCATTACAGCACATGGTGTCTGTGTCCATCATTCATTTTGGAATTTCAAAGCTATCGTATGTCCAGCCACGTGTTAAACAGTGTGCTCAACTGAACACGATTTACGTTATCAGCCTTTCTCTGTCTCCAGTCTCATGCCTTAGCTTTAACTGAGGCATGCAGCAATCTTTCATAAGAGTGTACGGTATCATTGCTGAATAATCATGTCATCAGCCCTCTGATACATTTCACTATGGTTATGCTTTGTACACTGCCTTCAGCGTCAGCAGAAAGGTGGTTTAAATTTTAATAAAATAAACCTACTTAAAATATACCAAAAACGGTTGGAAATGGCATAATTTTAACAATCCTGGCAAAGTTGTTGGCTGCTACAATGGAAATAAGCTTGGCTTTTTCAGCAGATGAGGCAGGATGGCCAAGGAGAAGGGTTTTTTGTTTTTTTAAACTAGTACCAATATCTCCTCCAGAACAAACATTAGTATGGAAAGCAGAGTTGCTTACCTGTAACAGGTGTTCTCACAGGACAGCAGGATGTTAGTCCTCACATATGGGTGACATCACAGGATGGAGCCCTGTACAGAAAACTTCTCTGTCAAAGTTTCTAGAACTGACTGGCACCAATGAGCATGCCCAGCATGGCACTAACCCTGCATCCAGCAGGGGACCCCTTCAGTCTTATTTATAGTAAAGAGTGCATGCGAAAAAATAAAACAAATCGCAAGCGAACCCAACTCCGCGGGGTGGCGGGCGGGTTTCGTGAGGACTAACATCCTGCTGTCCTGTGAGAACATGGACCGAGGATGCCATGTGGCCCAACAAGATGAGAAGATGACGAGCCGTTGTGGTTTGGCGCGTTCTAATAGTGTTTCCAAGCATTGCAAGAGTGTGCGTGCGGTCCTTTGGAAGAAAAGCTTTTGCTTGGATAGTGTTGAAATCCACTCCAATGAAGGAGAGGAGCTGAGAGGGAGTCAGATTGGACTTTGGATAATTGACTAGAAATCCCAATGACAGTAGTAGTCGCAAAGTGAGATGGAGGGAGTGTAGAACTGCCTCCGCAGACAGGGCCCTCTGTAACCAGTCATCCAGATAAGGATAGATGTGAGTGCCTAGTCACCTCAAGTATGCTGCTACTACTGCCAGGCATTTCGTGAAGACCAGAGGTGCCGACGCGAGACCGAACGGAAGCACTCTGTACTGGAAGTGCCTGGTTCCGACAATGAACCAAAGGTATTTTCTGTGAGAGGGTTATTGCTATATGCATATACGCGTCTTGTAGATCTAGAGAGCAAAGCCAATCTCCCTGTTGGAGAAGAGGGAGTAGTGAGCCTAAGGTTACCAACCTGAACTTCTCTTTTCGTTAATGCTTGTTTAGGGCATGAAGATCTAAGACTGGACGAGTGCCTCCCGATTTTTTCGGTATTAGAAAATACTGGGAGTAGAAGCCCTTTCCCCTTTGTAAAGGGGGAACCTGTTCTATGGCATTGGTCTGTAGAAGGGATGTTATTTCCTCCTCTAAAAGTGGAGAGTAGTCTGTGGAATTCCACCCCAGAGATGTGGAGAGTCCGCCGGTAGTGAGGAATTTTAGATGGTAACCTTGAGCTACGACCGACAGGACCCACTGATCCATGGTGATTGTGTGCTACTTGCTGATGAAGTGGCAGAGACTGCCATCTCTGCCAGTCAGCAGCAGAGGTGGAAGTTAAACATTGCTGTCTAGTGGGGAGTCAAAATCCCGAGGAAGGACCAGGTTGTGGAGCTGGCTGTGTCTGAGGCCTGGCGAGGTTGAGCCTTCTGATACAGTCTGTTAGGACGAGACCGAGTTGGAGGAGGGTAGTATCTACATGCTTTGAAGGTAGATCTTTTTGCCTCCCTTCTGAATGGCCATTTAGAAGAGGAGGAGAAATCTGTGCACCCAGCAGAGAGTTGACGCAAAGTCTCATTGAACTGTGCGACAGTTTCCTGAATCTTCTCACCAAATAGATTTATCTCCCATGCAGGGGAGGTCCGCTAACCGCTCCCGAACTTCTGGGCACAGATCAGAGGATTTCAGCCATGCCCACCTCCTGGTACTTATCCCACCTGCTGACACCCTGGACGCAGTGTCAAAGTTGTCAAAAGCAGCCCGCACCTCATGCTTGCCAGCATCAAGGCCTTTTTTGAGAATTGAATTGAGCTGGTCCTGGAACTGGTCTGGAAGGGAATCAAAATGCCTGCAACTGCTTAAATAAATTCCTGTTGTATTGAGTCATATATAGTTGGTAGGCCGCAATACAGGAAATTAGCATAGAACTATGAAAGACTCTACGACCAAGAGCATTAAGGAATTTCTGCTCCTTCCCAGGAGGCACGGAAGAATGAGACCATGATCTTCTGGCCTTTTTCTGGGCAAATTCGACTACCACTGACTGGTGGGCCAGCTGAGTTTTCTGGAAGCCAGGTGCTGATTGGACTAAATAAGTAGCAGACTTATGGTTGACGGGTGGTACCACCCTGGGTGCTCTCAGTTGCACTGAAGAACCGGGATGGGAATTACAAACTGAAGGACTTCTAGCATTTTGTGCCTGAAGTCTTCTTCAGTCTGGAGGGTAAATGGAATGGTCTCAGCCATCTCCTTGATTAAGTTTATGAAAGAGGTCTTCCGGCAGGAATCTTCGCCTCTCCTCTGGAGAAGGTTCAGACAGGATATCCCAAGTGTCCTGGGAGTCCGAGGAATCATCGGTCTGGGGCTGGTAGGATTGATCCCCAGCATCCAACGAACCACCAGCTGGTAAAAAGGGGCCTTCTCCAGCCGGAGGCACCGGCATAGGTTGATGCGGCATGCAAGGCAGAGGGGGCACGAAGGACTCTGTGACCTCTGTGGACTACTCCAGAAGGCCCCGGAATTGGATCAGGCATCGATGGTCCCTCCTCCTCAGAGGAGAGATGGATGGGCGTCGATAGGTCGTGACGAATCTGTGTTTTAACCGGTGCCAATGGCAGAGCACAGATGAGGACATCCAGTCGGTCAAGTAATGGTGCGAGCATCGGCGGCATCGGATCCGGAGCCGGGATTGGAATCTACATTGGTGCCGGAAGTCCATGGAGAGTCTGTACCACTGCCTCTTGAACCATCCGGTTAATTCCTCACGGAAAGCTGGCGTTAAGACCAGTTCCAGAGTGAGAGGCTGAATGGGCATCGCCAGAGGGTCCACAGAAATATGTGGAGTCTTTGCTGCCACCCCCCACCGAAGGCGGGGAAACACCTCAGTGTACCCAGTCTGGAGGAGGTTGGGGGCTCCTCGGCACGGGCCTTCTTCCTCAGTGGCTCGGTCGATGCCAAAGTCGAGGCCATCGGTGTGCCTGAGTCAGACAGAGAGGTCTTCCGATGCCGAAGTTTGTCTCGATGGTCGGCCTTGCCTGTGCCTGGTGCAGAGGACGTAGAAGCTGAAGTCTTCAACGTCGATAAGAGTCATCGGTGTCCGACTGATGACTAGACTTGGCCGGCGACAGTGTCAATGACTTGGAGGTCTTAGAAGGCGGGAGCTGTTTTGTATGAAACAGCAAAGCCATATTTTCTAACACCTGGCTCGACGCCCCTTAGGGGTCATTTGGGCACAGTTGGCACATGAATCCACATCATGGGTAGCGCCCAAACAGAGCACACAAACCTGGTGAGAGTCTGTGAGATATTGTCAGAGGATATTCGGGACACCTACGAAAACCCGTTGCCATTGCTGCTGTCGAAAATTTAGGCCGCAGAGCAGTGACCATCGGTCCTAAACCCTGGAACCATCAGTAACCGACTGAAAGTAGAGGTAAATCTTTCCTTACGGTCGCGGGTATAGACAGTGGACAGGGGGACCGCGGATGGGGTGAAAGTTTGAAAATTTCAAAAATAATCCCTGAGGAAAATTCCTGTCAGGAATCTGAGAGAGCGCTTCTCACTCTGCATGGCTAAAGCTGCGTGGAAAAAAAAGACTGAAGGGAGACCCCTGCTGGATGCAGGGTTGGTGGCATGCTGGGCATGCTCAGTGGTGCCAAAGTTCTAGAAACTTTGACAAAAAAGTGTTCTGTGATTGGGCTCCATCCTGTCACCCATGTGTGAGGACTACCATCCTGCTTGTCCTGTGAGAAAAGGTGCTCTGAAGGCTTTATATTTGTTTCTGTTTAAGTACCACCTGAATTCTTATTCAAGGAGTTTCTGTGGGGTGAGCTGGACTCACTGACTGCATGAGTTTTCCCAGCTGGAGTACTTTCGTAATTCTGAAGTATGAAGGAAAAATCTAAAAACTGGCGAATACTCTAAAGAAGAGAGCTAGCATATGCATTCAGAAGAGAACTGCTTGAGGGTTCAGTGGCAGCCCTGCGAGTTATACAGAAGATTCAGATTTGATAACTTAGTCTGCTGAATGGTCCTTGGGCTAACCAGTGGGAATGATACAGCAGCAGTGTATACAACTCCGGGGAGGAGGGGGAATAGAATCACAGCCACCTGCATCACCTCCTGGCTGGCTTCAGAAAATACACTGTGTTTGGTTCTGGCAAGAAGTGCAGTCCATGCTTCTCAGTCTCAGGATTGCTGCTGGGAGAGATCAAAGAAAGGGAAAATACCCCAGATGGCTATGAATAAAGTCTTATGCCACTGTAGCCCCAGGGGCATTACAATTGAAAGGGAAGCTCAAAGAAACATAAAAGGAATGTGCTGAGCCAAAAAAAAAAAAACATACATAACAAAAAGAAATCTACCAAGAAGTACTGTCACTTTACAAAGCTCTCGGTATGACCCAGGTGCACTGAACAAGCACTCAGCAAGGCTCCTGCCCAGCCATAAATTACAATGATGGTCCTGGAGCCCTCAGGCATTCTTTAACGAGATGAAGAGACAGCACATGAATAACTAGAGACTGTGGAACCAATTTTTATAAGTAAACTGTAGTAATTCATGGTACAACCTTCACAGCACCAAATCTCTCCATGCCAACCCACTCAGACCATACTCATCATGAACACCTACAGTTGTCACTGGAAAATACTGCTCAAGGGGGGATCACGTGATGTGGTGAACTCGGTCGCACGCACGAGACTGAGCTCCGGCCACCGTCAGACCGAAAACCTCCGGTTTTTTGCGCCTTAAGAACTCAGGGCTCCACTATTTTTACTGTCCGAACGCGAGATTACTTCAGCACCTGCTACGGGACGATTTTACTATCTATGGCGACTCGTGCGACGCGGAAAGACAGAGACAAGTTGAAATCCCTGGGAGCCAAAATGGCGGACGCACCTCCTGACGATGAACAAATTGAGGAGGAATCCCTCGAAGATAAGATTTCTCATGCAGTGATCACCGCGTTGGATATGAGACTTCATCAGATATCAGAGCAAATTGCGGAAGTCCGCTCTTCGATTAGTGAATTTGACTCTCGCATAGAACGGGTCGAAGGACGAGTGGCCTTGGTAGAAGATGATACGAACGCGTTGGAACGGAAGGTGTCTGCTTTAGAGCAAGCGGCTAAAAGTAATGAAGAAAAATTGGACGATCTTGAGAACCGCTCCCGACGTAATAATCTGCGCTTTGTCGGATTCGCTGAAACTATCACCGATGCGGACCTGCCTCACCACCTGGAAACATGGCTGTTGGGCCTAGTCCCGTCTCTTACACCACCACCCGGAGGCCTTTTGGAACGCACACATCGGGTAGGCAGAAAATTGGAAGGGGATCAAAATCGCTGCCCGCGAGTGGTAATAGCTCGCTTCCTTCACTTTACACATAAAACTGTGGTTATGCAACATTATCGGAAGCAAAAAGAATGTCTGCATGACAACGCTAAAATTCTTATTTTTCAAGATTTTTCCCCGCGAGTGTCGGCGAAACGCAAAGAGTTTAACAGCGTATGCTCGGATTTGGTTACCAAGAAAATCAGATTCACACTTGCTTATCCTGCTTTGTTACGGATCTCTTATGATGGATCTACCAAAACCTTCACTTCAGCAGTAGAGGCCCGCTCATTTGTTCATTCTATTCCAGGATCTCCCCCGGGCACTGAAGGATGAGGTCTATCTTTTGCTTGTGCCCTGCTGTTAGAAGGTGTTACCTCTATTTGATTTTCTTTTCGTGGGAAATAAGCTGGTTGTTGTATTATATCTGGGATTCTGTTTCCAGGGCGTGAAGATGTTTCTTACTTTTCTACTTTTACAAACTGAAGAACTGGGTCCTGCAGAACAGTTTTCTTTTTTTTTTTGTTCGATCCTCTTTTTTTTTACATAGTTTGGACTTGTTTGGTTCCATGTTTCAGTGCGGATGCCTATGCCTTTTTCATGGGCGGGGGGGATGGGTCTGGCGGTGGCTGAACACATTTTGTTATTGCGAGTGATCTCCATCCCTGATTTAGGGAAGTTATACCAGTATTTTGCTATTGGGGGGGCGGGTTCTCTTCCCTAACCTTGAGGATATGGGAAGTTTGGGAAATGGGCTATTGGGGGATATATACAGAGAGTCTCAATATATTAGAGTTATGTGTTTGAATTTTAATTGCATTTTTATACGTTATGGCTGGATGAGGGATATACACTGTTCATTTCATTTTCTATTTGGGGTATGGAGACAGCGGCATGGCTCCCACCTAGAGTGCTTATGGCTTTAAACGTTGTCACTTGGAATGTGGCGGGGTTGGGCACTCCAGTGAAGCGTGAGAAGGTACTAGCCCATCTCAATAAACTACAATCTAAAGTGGCCTTTCTTCAAGAGACGCACTTATTGGCAGCGGAGTGTCTTAAACTGAAAAAAAAGTGGGTCTCCCAAATTTTTTTTGCTACTGGGTCCACTCATAGCAGAGGTGTAGCAATATTGATTCACAAATCGGTCTCCTTTAAGGCTCAAGAGACCGTAATTGATCCCGAGGGAAGATATATTCTTGTGAAGGGGCTCTTGATGGGAGTTTCAATGTTGCTCGCTTCTGTTTACGCTCCTAACACCTATGATTCCTCCTTTTTTACTAAACTTACTGCCCTTATTTCTAAAATGGGCGATTGTCCCATTATGATTGGAGGGGACTTCAATTTTGTAGCTGACCCTCTCCTCGATAAGCAGCCCGCGGGTAATGGGAGTCAGACGAGTATTAAGAAAGGTACGCATTTTTTGTGTAAACATTTGCAATTGCTTGACTTATGGAGGTCTCTCCATCCGGGGGAAGTGGCATTCACTCATATTGCCAGAGCGCATCCGTCCAGAGCACGCATAGATTATTTATTAATCTCTGAAACCCTTTTTTCTCGATTTCAGACCTCTATAATAGAGAATCTGGTGATCTCTGACCACTGTCCGGTGAAGGGGGTATTTAGTTTTACTTCTCTCCCGCAACTGTCTCAGTGGAGGCTACCTCATCATTTGCAAAATGACCCAGCTTTTCCCCCATATCTCCAAAACAAATGGAAGGAATTTCTACAGTTTAATGCTAGTCCTGACATTGACCCTATTCTCCTTTGGGAAACGGCAAAATCGGTTCTAAGGGGCGACATCATCAGCTATGTTTGTCACAAAAAACGGAAACTGGATGCAGAGCTCTTGCATCTGGAAAAACAAATGAGAGAGGTTGGACGGAGGATGAATGTTTTGGGTGAGGAGGATCTGCTTCCTCAATATAAATTACTGCAGAGGTCTGTTAATGATCTCATACACACTCGGGCTACCTGGGTGCTGAAACACCGACAATATTCCTTTTTCCAGTATGGAAATAAGGCGGGACGCCTGTTAGCACGGTTATTAAAATCCCAAGACCCCTCGAAATTTATTGCCAATCTTAGGTCGCCCACGGGAGATATTAAGACCTCCTCTCAGGATATTGCTCAAATTTTTTCTGACTATTATCATACCTTGTACTCTGGAGAACCGGTGAATGATGAGGTCATAGAGACCTTTTTACGGTCCATTCAATTGCCAACCTTAACAGACTTACATAGATCTAGATTAAATCGCCCCATTGAACTTGGTGAAGTCTTGGTGGCCATCCGTTCATTACGTGACGGTAAGGCCCCCGGCCCAGACGGTATGTCTGCCCTTTTTTATAAATCCCTGGAACAGGAGATGGCCCCAACTTTACAGTCCTTGTTTGAAGCTATGGCTACTAAGGGTGAAATGCCACTTACAATGCGTTCTGCGACTATTGTAGTTTTGCCGAAACCAGGCAGGGATCCTCTTCAGCCCTCCTCATACCGACCCATATCATTGCTCAATTTGGACATTAAGTTGTATGCAAAAGTTATAGCCATGCGCCTACAACCTATAATGCCTCTATTAATCACTCCTGATCAAGTGGGGTTCGTAGCTGGCAGACGCTCAGCAGGGAATTTACATAAAGTTCAGGCTGCATTGGAAAATTCTGCTCTCCTTTCTCTTCAGGATCCCCTGTTAGTCACTTGCGATGCCGAGAAGGCATTTGACAGGGTCGCATGGCCATTCTTAAAGAAGACGCTACAGTCTATGGGATTTTCTGGTCGGATATATGAGTATATTACCTTATTATATTCGAACCCTACTGCCCGAGTTTTAGTGAACGGCTTGTTATCCACAGAATTCCACTTGGGTAGGGGCACAAGGCAAGGATGCCCGCTCTCACCCCTATTATTTATAATGACCGTTGAGCCTCTTATCTCCCGCATCCGTGCGTGCAGTGAGGTAACGGGCATTCCGGTGGGGTCTTCTATATATACGACTCTGTTGTTTGCAGATGATATTTTGCTCCTCCTGTCAAATGCCCGCACTGCCCTTCCAGCAGCACTACGCATTTTTGATACCTACCAACACCTCTCAGGATTCAAATTAAACTTAGATAAGACGGAGGCCTTGGACATATCGGGTCTGTTACGGAACGATTGGGAATCCTTTCCAGTAAAATGGGCAGGTCCTACAATTAAATATTTAGGGGTAAAGATTCATGCAGAACCTAAGAAATGGTATACTCTTAATTATCCCACCTCTTATCACCCAGATCTCCAAAACATTGCACGGCTGGCAGACGTTACCCTTATCGCTCCAGGGGCGTATAGCTGTAGTAAAAATGGTTATTGCTCCAAAACTTCTGTACTTGCTCTCCATGCTCCCGTGTCTATTGTTAACTGTAGACAATCGTCAGATACGGCAAAATATTAGACAATTCCTGTGGAGGGGGAAGAAACCCCGTCTGGCCTACGCTACCCTGTGTGCTCCCCGCCTGCAGGGTGGTTATGGGCTTCCTGACTTCCAACGATACTCCCGAGCAGCCAATCTCCGCTTTTTGGGAGATTGGGTATTGGGGTCCTCCATCCAAACCGACAATCAACTGATTTGGAATCTCTGTGCCCCGTATACACCAACCTATGTTTTACATGCCCGCACCGGGGTGCTCTTGGGTTCACCGTTAAAATTTGGGATGGTACGCACGATACGAAAGGTCTGGGCCTACTTGAGACACACGCTGCGGTTACCGTTGCATATTTCCCCTTATTATCCGTTGAGAGGACACCCCACGGACTATCTGTATCTGCCTTTAAGGCACTCCTTGGGGGTCTCTCAATGTTGGCCGCTGGGGGAGTGGTTAACTACTGACTCCAACACTTTTTTTACTTTTGCGCAATGTCAAGAATTTTTGGGGAAGCGGCCTAATCAATTTCTCATTTATGGGTATCTCCGAGGGAAATTTTTGGAAGTCTATAGGGGAACAAGTGGTTCTATGGACTCAGAGTTATGTAAAAAATTGTTTGATTGTTTTAAAGCCAAGTTGGGTAGTCTTTCTACTATGTATGGTTTTCTCAATTACATTCAAGCTTTCACTGTATTTTCCTCTCTGATTCCCAAGTGGTCCCGAGATTGCGCTGAGGTCATAGACTCTCGGGCGCTTCAATATGCTTATATGTTTATTTTTAAAGTCACATCTAATGTTTCCCTTCGAGAGCTACAGCAACGTGTATTTCACAGAACGATAATTCCACCAGCACGGGCTAAGAAGTTGGGTCTGATTTCTTCTGATGTGTGCCTCAAGTGCTCTCTCACACCGGCAAACTTGATCCACTGTATGTGGGAGTGCCCAGCGCTGCAGGCCTTCTGGGAAAATATTCGGAAGTTGCTCTCAAAGTTGGAGGGCATTGAAATACAATGGTCCTGTTCCTTCTGTATTTTAAATATTGACAGTGGGGACTCGAGTATCAATGTGGAGAATATCCTATTCGCATCAAAGGCATGCTTAATTGCAAAAAAATGTATTCTTCTACAATGGATTGATGCCAAATCCCCAACACAAGCGCAATGGCAAACTTTAATGACAGAACTCTTTCAGTTGGAATATGGTTCCATGTTTCGACGATTTAACCCTACGAAGAAGCGGCTCTTCCAGACTATTTGGGGACAGTTTTACAAATCGTTACCAAAATCTATCCAAGAGCTATCACCATTATTTCCCACTTAAGTCTCCCACAAGAGTTCTCTTGGTTGGCTGAGGGCTGCAGTCTGGAGTGATCTCCTATGGTTGGATTCAGTCCCGAAATGGACCCACTCAGTATAATGTGATATTTTTCATCCATGAGGTTGAGTTTTTATTAACAGATTTTTCTTTTCTATATGTTTTCTTGAGACTCTCTGGGGGGGGGTGGGGGAGAGGGTGTAACGTAAAAAGATCTGCGGTTACTCATTGTTTTGTTCTCCACTTTCACAGATCGTGTTCTATACTGTATCGATAACAATAGGGGGAACCTACTGATAATGAAAATTGATTTGAGGATTGTATTGTTGGTTTGTATTTTCAATGTACGACTGTTTTTTTTTTTGGCAACCCTCAATAAAATATGTTTGAAAAAAAAAAAAATACTGCTCAAGAAGGGAACTGAAATATTTCAATACTAAACATGCCCATGCTGGTTCACCTGCAATACATTCCCTATATGATCCTACAAACAAGGGTTCATAAAAGGAATAAATTATAGCAGTTAATCAGCAACAATTCATTCACCTTCGTAACTATTTTAGGGGATTAAAAGTATTTCTGGGGGCTTATAAAGTCCTTTGTTTTAGGCAATTCCTGCCAGTGTGCCCCAAAAAATATTTTTAAAGAAACTAGTTTCCCCACAGCCCCCCCAAAACAAAAACCACCACGGGAGAACTTGAGTTTGGCTACTAGAAGTGATTTCCTCTAACCCATGCCTGACCAAAAAAATCTTTTGTGAAGGGAGGATGTATCTATGTGCACCTCAAATATAAACAAACTTTTATTCGGTTGCAAAAGTCAGTCTAGAAGCATTAGGCAAATAGAGTGATATACTGGTGGTAAAAACAGTAAAATTAAGATCTCTTTATAAAAATCAAAGCCAAAGTCATATACTAAAGTGTTGCAATGATTACTGAAAGGGGACAGTGAAAAATGGACTAAAAAATGTTACTTGGGGTTATCTGGTTCTCAGAGAAGTAGATTTCCTAGAAATATTTTCCCATGCAAAAAATGATTGCATAAACTTCACAGAATTTTACAATGCATATTTTTCTAAGCCACTCTGGAATGTTATTTCACCTATATTTAGCTTTAAAAAAAAAAAACAAAAAACCCACACACCCCACACACAAAAAAGCCCACTATATTAGTTCCCCATTCTGTAGCTCAAAATGTTTCAAGTAACCAAGTAGTTGAACTGAAATATTAGATTCAGGAAAAATACCTCAATAACATTTCCCTAATATTGCATTGGCACCTATTGTAATGAATTTTACGAAACCATAAATTGTTAGAAATGGAACAATTTTCCACTGAAACAAAAAACATAGGAAAGCAGAGTTGCTTGCCTGTAACAGATGTTCTAGGTCAGCAGGATGTTAGTCCTCACACGGGTGACATTGGATGGGAGCCCGGCATAGAAAACTTGTCAAAGTTTCTAGAAACTCTGACTGGCACACTGAGCATGCCCAGCATGCCACTATCCACATGTCCATGCAGAGTCCCCCTCTTCAGTCTTGAAACATAAAATTACAAAAAAATAAAACATAGGAGAAACCCAACTCTGCGGGGTGGCGGGCGGGTTTCATGAGGACGAACATCCTGCCATCCTAGGAGAACACCTGTTACAGGTAAGCAATTCAGCTTTCTCCTAGGACAAGCAGGATGGTAGTTCTCATACATGGGTGAATCCCTAGCTAAAGGCTAATCCCAAACAATAGAGAGACCAAACAGACACCTAGCCATGTGCCAATGGGAACACATTGGCACATGGCTAGGTGCTGTTGGTAACAGAGGGAAATTTCCTGCCTAGGGCCCACTGTTCAGGTTCAGGCTCAGTTGGGTTCTACAGCTGAAAGATTCTGAAGAATGAACTGGCCACAACTGCTATCGCGTCTGCCAATCTTGTCCAGATAGTAGTGAGAGATGAAAGTGTGGAGAGACCTCCACATTGCAGCCTTGCAGATCTCATCCATGGGGACGACTTGCAAATGGGCCACCGAAGTCACCATGGCTCTGACAGAAAGCCTTGACATGGTCCCCAAGCTGCAGTCCCACCTGAGTGTAGCAACCAGTTGGACAGTGTCTGCTTAGTAACAGCAACTCCTAATCTATTTCTGTCAAAAGAGATGAAGAGTTGTGTGGACCGCCTGTGGCCTGCTGTGTGCTCCAGGTAGGCGGCTACGGCTCTCTTGCAATCCAAGCTGTGCAGAGCCTGTGCGCTCTGGTGAAAATGAGGCTTGGAAAAAAAAAAGGTGGGTAGGACGATTGACTGGTTAAGATGGAAATCTGTCACCACCTTAGGCAGGAATTTGGGGTGTGTACGCAGAACCACCCTTTCATGAAAGAATTTCGTATATGGTGGGTACATCACCAAAGCCTAAAGCTCACTGACCCTGCATACTGAAGTGGTTACGACCAAAAACATGACATTCCAGGTCTGGTACTTCAGGTCACAGGAGTGCAATGGCTCAAAAGGCTCCTTCATAAGCTGAGCCAACACCACATTAAGGTCCCAGGACACAACAGGCCGCATAGGAGGCTTCAACTGAAGCAGACCCCGCATAAACCGACTAACTATGCATTGCACAGAGATGGGCACACCATCCACATCTTGGTGGTAGGCACTGATGGCACTCCGGTATAACCCTGACTGAGCTGGTCTTCAAGCCAACATCTGAAAGGTGTAATAGGTAACCAAGCAATTTCGGTGTAGAGCATGAGAATGGGCTAGGCCGTGACCCTGTCACCAGATGGAAAACCACTCCCATACCTTCAGGCAGTGAGAATTCCTAAAGGAAAGCTTTCTGGAAACTACTAGGACCTTAGACATATCGGACAGGTCAAGGGGTTGCAAAATTAGCCTCTCAACATCCAGGCTGTTAGAGACAATGCCCTGAGATTGGGATGGTGCAGCCTACCATGATCAGGTCTGGGGGAAGTTCCCAGACTGATCAGCTCCTGGACTGATAGTGAATAAGGCAAATCTGGTTCTCGTTCCTGCAGGATCCAGATCTGCCTCGTCCACTGAGTGGCTATGAGGATCATGGTCCGCCTGTCCTGCCAGAGCTTCAGGAGAGAGTCTTCATCACTAGAGGAAGCGGAGGATACTCATACAGAAGGCCACTGCCCCAATGGTGGGTAAAGGCAATAGAGGCTGGAATGTAGTCGTCCCCGTACAGGGAGCAGAATTTTTCCACCTTGCTGTTGCATGGGGAGGTGATGAGATGCCACTGCCTGAGCCAGGGACCACTCATGTGTGTGTGGTGGGGGGGGGGGGGGGGGTCAGAAGGCTCGACTCAGCCAGTCTGCCACCACATTCTCTGTCCTGGCAAGATACATGACTCATAGCATTCCCTGGGACCAAGCCCATGATCAAAATGTGAACAGCCTCCTGACACAGAAGGAAGGAGCTAGTTCCTCCCTGCTTGTTGATGTACCACATCGCCACTTGATTGTCTGTATCAGGACTGCTTTGTTGGATAGGCAATCTTTGAACACCCACAGCGCATAACTAATCACTCGAAGCTCCAGGAAGTTGATCTGGCACTGAGCAGACCACAGATCCTGCGTGTGCAGCCCCCCACATGGGTGTCCCAACTGAGGGCTGACGTATCTGTGGTAAGCACAACTTGGGTAGGGGGAGACTGAAAAGGAACTCCCTGCTCCAAATTGGGTAGACTCTCCCACCACGACAAGGAAGTCTGGAGGGAAGAGTAATGTGGATGTGAACGTGGCAATCCTGGGTGGTCTGCTGCCATTGGGACCACAAAGTCCACTGAGTACTGTGCCTGTGTAAACGAGCCAAGGGAGTAACATGGACAGTTGCGGCCATGTGACCCAGAAGTCTGCGCATGTGGCAGGCCAAGATTTGCCAGCTCCAGTGTACCTCTTCTGCAAGGGTCGCCAGGGTGAGCACCTGATCACGAGAACGATAGGCCTTGGAATGAGTCATGTCCAGCCAGGCACCAATAAAGCTCAACTGCGGCAATGGGGTGGTAAGATGGGACTTCGGACAGTTGATCACAAAACCCAAGGACTAACACCTGAATGGTCAAGCGCAGGGACCAAAGTGCTCCCTCTTGGGTGGCACTCTTGACCAGCCAATCACCCAAGTAGGGGAAACATTTGCACTCCCAGTCGACAGAGGTGTTCCCCCACTGCTACCAGACACTTGCTGAAGACCCGTGGGGTTGAGGTTAAGCCAGCACCCTGTACTAGTAATGCTTCTCATCCATGAAGAACCAAAGATACTTCCTGTGAGCAGGGAAGATCCAGATGTGGGCATATGCGTCTGAGATAGAGGGAGCAAATCCAGTCCCCTCTTTGCAGGGTACCCAGAGAGATCTTGAACTTTTCTCTTCTCAGGAACTTGTTAAAGGCTTTCAGGTCCAAAATAGGGCTGAGCCCCCTGTTCTCTTAGAAATCCGGAAATAGTGAGAACAGAACCCCCGCCCTTGCTGCCGCAGTGGAATGGGTTCGACCACCCTGGACATTATGAGGGCAGAGTGCTCCGTGAAGAGTATTTCCTGATGCAAGGACTGACCCCAAGAGGAGCATGGGGGAGAGTCCAAGGGGACACCCAAGAAGTTCAACCAATACCCCATGATTAACAATGGACAGAACCCACCAGTCCACAGCCGGTCTCAAACTTGAGAGCTCAGTGTTGGTAGTATGGTTGATTGACATACTCCCCTGCAGCCAGTCAAAACTCCGTAGTAGGGTTTGGCTGAGGTCTGGGGGCTCGCTGCTGTCTGGAGCCGCGCGTTATGAATGGGTATGAGAAACAGGCGGGTAATATCTCCTCTGGTAATAGGACCTCCTAGGGCCCTGTCACGGGGATTTTCTGGCAGAGGATAGTGGATCCAATGTACTGGCAGAAAGATGCTGAAGGATTCCATGGTGATCTTTCAACTGAGCCATAGCATCCCTCACTTTATCACCAAAAAGGTTCTCACCAGTACAAGGTAGGTTCACAAGCTTCTCCTGGACCTCCGACCAGAGATCAGAGGCTTGGAGTCAGGCCATCCTTCAGGCACCAATGCTTGCTGCCGCCACCCTAGCTGCTGTTTCAAACACGTCTTAGGTGAAGCACACCTAGTGTTTGCCACATTCAAGGCCCTGCTGGATGACCGCCAAGAAAGCATCCTGCTGTTTGGGTAGGCGCTCTGACAACTCCTGAACCTGCTTCCAGAGATTGAGAATATTGTGTCATGTACAACTGGTAGGACGAAATACAGGCAATTAACATGGAGCCCTGAAACACCTTCCTAGCCAGCGCATCCAGCACGCTATGCTCCCAACCCGGAGGGGCAGAGGCATGGGTACAGGAACGTTAGAGTCTGCCCTAAAAAAGGCCTACCACAACTGACTGATGTGGGAGCTGCCGCCTTTCAAATCCCAAGGCCTGCTGCACCAAGCAAACAGCCTTCCGATTCACCAGCGGCACCGTGATGGTAAGTTCCCAAATCTGAAGGAGTAACTCCTTGAAGATCTCGTGGACAGGAAGGCCACCACTTCCTTTGGGACATTGACAAACTGGAGCACTTCCAGCACCTTCCTACATTACCATTTGAAATGGAATAGATTCCGCCATGGCCTGAACAAACCCCATAAAAGGTCAGGTCCTCAGGCAGGGAAGGGGTCACTCCTACAGAGGAGACTGATCTGAGGGCAGATACCCCCCATCAGATGAAGACTCAGAGGTTGTCACCTCACAGCTAACCTTCCTCACTGGGAGCACCCGGAGACACCAGGAGGGGACCCCTGCCCAGGCCCCTTGGCTTGGGCATTGAAGCCCAATGGACCTGGAACCAGACTAGGCAACACCGGGGGGGGGGGAGGTCATCTGGTCACAAAGACACCACCCCCAGATGTCGCGTAACATCCCCAGGCAGAGGACATATACCTAATGTGGATCTGTAAGACATGGTCCGGTACACTGGGGGCATTGACTAATCTGATGCCATTTCAAAAAAGTATTGGCAAGCGGTCGATGACTGGTGGGCACTGAGGGAAGGCCACCGGGAATAGACTGCACAGAAGGGAAAGATTTATTACACTGCCCAACTAGCCAAGCCAGGAGGAATAGAGAGGGATCCGGCGCAGGAAAGTTGATGAATCAACTGGAAAAAAAGCCAAGACCAGGGAAAAAAAAAAAAGCACGATCTCCACAACCACGAGACAGCTTTGCGGGGAAAAAAAAAAGACTGAAGAGAGACCCCATGTGGACACAGATAATGGCATGCTGGGCATGCTCAGTGTGCCACTCAAAGTTTTTAGAAAATTTCATATAAGTTTCCTGTGTCGGGCTGCATCCGATGATGTCACCTATGTGTGAGGACTACCATCCTGCTTATCCTAGGAGAAAGTTTTCATCTCACATTTCTGCTGTTGATCTTCCTGCAAAGTCTCACGGCAAAGACTGCACATTCAATGGGGATACAAGGAATGCAGGGTCATATATAACCCAGACTTTGAGACAAGGTCTTGAATGTGGTTCATGAAGAGATTAACCAGACAAATGCTAGAACCAGGGGAACAAAAGCATAAAATGGTTCATCTGTTAGTTTTTTGTTTTTGCTTTTTTTAATTTCCTGTATTTTGAATGAAAAAAAGGTAAAAAATACTGCAAAGAGTTTGGACTTCTTTGGATCACTTATTTAACAATTCTCTGCAGACAAATATTCCAGTTGCATTCATAGGTGTAGGAGCAGGTAAAGAAGCCTGCTGCACAGTGAGAACCCAGAATAGACTTTCCTTTAAAATGTTTCTGGCTACTGGTCCTGAAAACATTAAGGTTTGATCAAGTTTAACATTTAATCCAGATAGCTTCAGCATGAGCCAATTCTGGGTGAACCATTGGAGTGAGTGTAAGGACTGTACTGCTGCTATTTGGTGTGGGTCACTTGTCTTAACAAAAAGGTATCCATCCCACGAACAGTTAAAACCTAGAGAACCGTGCAACTCTTAGGAGCATTACATTCTTCTAGATATCTTGCCAGTTTCTGGACTTTATTTCTTCCTTTTCTGCTTTATTTCCAGATATTCTGTTTTGTCCTAAATATTTCAATGCATTTTGTAATGGGAGGTTGGGGTTCATTGGGGTTAATACTGAAAAATTCATTGAGGTGTAGTTATCTGTTTATGGCATATGTGTTTTACTGTGTTTATACCTCAATAAAAGATACTTAAAAAAAAAGAAAAAAAAGTATGCCTATTAGGTTTTACACTCCCCTCCCAGTTAAAAAAGTTGCCTTCCAGTCTGCCCTATATTCAGTTTTGACATGTACCTGTGAGGTGCCCCCATATGGTTCTGATAATTAACAGCGGCAGAAAGATTTAATATTCACATTTGCAGTGGTAGGAGCAGAGCTAAGCAAAAGTTTCAAAAGCTCTAATCACCAATGCCTCAAATTAAGCAAAAATCAGAGAAAAGGGAATTTTACAGACTGACTACTTCAAATTGCCAAAGACACAATCTAGAGCCTTTTTGCTAGCAGAGCAGTTCTAGAGTAGCACTCAACATTAACTTGAACTTCTAGTGCAAGACATAACTTGGTTAGTAAGAGAGGGAGGCATTACAGCTCCTCTGTTCTTGCAGGCTGAAATCAGTTGAGACTGCAAAATAGGGATATGCATTCATTTTACCTAATGAGTAAACCATGACAAATGAGCCATTTTCAATTGGTTCCAAATGGGACAAACTGAAAAATCAGAACACTGTGCATTGTCTGCTAGTGCAAATACTATTTACCAGTACACTTAACCCCTCAAGGTCCCCTGCACCCCCCCCTCCCAAAAAAACAAAACAAACAACTCTGGCCCTGTTTATCCCTTCCATGGAAGATTTCCTAGCTAGAAAGGCACAGGAA
Organism: Rhinatrema bivittatum; assembly: GCF_901001135.1. NCBI lineage: Eukaryota > Metazoa > Chordata > Amphibia > Gymnophiona > Rhinatrematidae > Rhinatrema > Rhinatrema bivittatum. Next base: position 26,745,625 of record NC_042620.1, on the reverse strand, counting down.
CAAGCACTAGTTACTTCTGCCCTCCACAGGGTCCAGCTGTACAATGGTGCAGGTCAGCTTTGCGTTAGATACCATGTTTTATGGCCATATGCTTCCCCCTCCCCCCAATGTAATTTTTATTTTGGTTCAAACAAATCAAAAGTGAAGGGAAAAACACAAACCTGAAATAAAAAAAAAATCTACTGTAGAACTTACTGGCCACTACAAGCGCAAGGATGAGGATATGTAAGATTGCCAGCTAACTTTTTCAGGTCAAGAGGATCCCATTTTGCTTTTACCCTCACTGCATGGATGGATTTGCAGTCCCGACTTTCTCATTGATTTTCCTGAATTACAAAATATATGCATAAATTGGGTAAAGCCAGGACTAGATTAATTTCCTTTTTAGTTTTTTTTTTTTATATAGAGCCAGTTGGCAACACCTACCTGCCCCTTACTAAATATGTATCAGCAGGCAGCATTTTTAGATGTCACGGGGCGGTTAAATTACTGTCATTTACATTACCCTATGTACACAAAACTATCCTCCAATGCTCATATCTGGGGAAAGTGAGACAGCGAGAGGTTCCAATAAAAGCAAATGTAGTCCATGTGCCTATATGTAAAAAAAGAAAATCACCTGAGCTAAAGATTTCCAAATTATCCCTAAGAACTGAAAAGCAGGTTGCTAATACAAACAAAACACTTTGAAATGTCGTATGCCATTGCCAGTAGTCTGAGAAGTAAGATGGGAGAGTTAGTTTATAGCAGTAAATGACTAGACTGACATAACTGGCATCACAGAGACCTGATGGAAAGAGGATAACCAATGGAAGTGTGTTATATTAGGGTACAAATTATATCACAATGATAGGCAGGATCAACTTGGTGGGGGTGTGGCACTTTATGTACAGGAGGGTATAGAGTCCAACAGGATAAAGATCATACAAAGGACTAAATGCTCAGTAGAATCTATATGGGTAGAAATCCCATGTGTGTTGGGTAAGAGTATAGTGATAGGAGTATACTACCGTCCATCTGGTCAGACAGATTATGAAATGCTAAGAGAAATCAGGGAAGCTAACCAATTTGGAAGTGCAATAATAATGGGAGATTTCAATTACCCCAATATTGACTCAGTAAATGTAACATCAGGACATGCTAGAGACAAAGTTCCTGGATGTAATAAATGACTGCTTCGGGTGACCTGAACAGTTACACTGCGAGGAGCTCCTGATCTTTTCTTACATTGCCCGTTTCTGATATGCTGCATACCAAGCAAAAAGCCTGGGTTCAGTGTGGTGAAAAGTCCTCCACACCACTGGAGACAACGCAGCACAGGATTGGGAACTTTTTTGCAGCGGTGCCCCCATTTACGCCGGGAGAATGGGTTGCTGAGGAGCAGGCTGTAGAGCGAGAGCTTGCTTCCCTGACAGAGACATCTTTAAGCCCTGGATCACCAGTGAGACCGGCGTCTCCAGGCTGAGAGAAACTAAGCCCAACGGAGGTACTCCGGAGAGAGACAGGAACAGTTGGATGAGGTGTAACAGTGCAAGGATTTAACACGCAGGAGCAAGAAGGGCTGAACTTTGCAGCTATGCTAGAGTCCTCAAGCCTTAGTAATGGTGCCGGTCTAGCAGCGGGTGTGGGAAGAGAGGCGGATCAGAAAGCATCTAAGCAAGAAAAACCGCTCATGGCTGTACCTGAAATAACTCCTATAAGGAATGTTCTCCAGTCTTTGGAAAAAAGGCTATATTGGGTTTAACTAAGGAAGTTTTGGAAGTTAAACAAGTGAAACGATGCTACTGAAATTGTGGTGCAAATTAATAAAATTGAAAAAAAAAAACTAGAAACGATTTGTTGAGATGGAAAAAATTCAGTCAGCTATAATCCTGAATGATGAGGTAAACAAGAGGTTACAAAAGACTGAAAATAATTTGAGATCACACAACTTAAGATTCCTAAATTTTCCTGTATTAAGAAATATTGCTCCCTTGGAATTATTTAAGTTGTATGTGTCTCAAATACTGAAAGTTCCGAAAGAAGCTAAACCAGTAATAACAAAGGCGTATAAGCAAGTTTGCTTACCGTAAACGGTGTTTCCATAGATGATGAATTAGCCATGCTGTCTGGAAAGCGTCGCGACCCAAGATAGGCAGAGTCTCCTCAGCTAGTAACAGAGCTTTGACACTGTGCGGTGGAGTTCCCGCGCGGTTCCCTCGTTTCCTCAGTTTCTTTGTAGCCAAGCAAGAGGTAAGACAGTCACTTATAGAACACATTAACCTGTCTAGGGAGGAGGGAGGGAACGCATGGCTAATTAATCCTGCAATCTACGGAAACACCGTTTACAGTAAGCAAACTTGCTTTTTCCCGTCGATAGCAGGGCTGAACTAGCCATGCTGTCTGGGAGTCCCAAACTCCCGGGTTGTGTTCATGTATAATGTTTTTGAAGGTTGGGACAGCAACCCTTGAAGAAGTAGACAGTCTCATAGCTTTCGTGTAGTTGATAAGACTGCTGTGCCCAGAGCTGCAGAGGTCGTTTGTTGTTGAAGGGAATAGTGACCTGTGAAGGTATGAATGGAGGACCATGTTGCCGCTTTGCAAATATCCAGTAGTGGAACATTGTTTAAGTGGGCAACTGACGCTGCTGTGGCGAATATCTGGTGCGCCTTAGGTTTATCTGCAAGTTTTAAGGAACATTTATTGTAGCAAAATAGAATACATTGTGATAGCCAACAGGCTATAGTCCTTTTTGAAACGGGTTGACCCGGATCGTTGGGGTTAAAGGAGAGGAACAGTTGAGAGTGCCTCGAAGCGGACTGTGTCCTTTGTTTATAGTAGGCGAGAGCCCTTTTACAGTCTAGGGTATGTAAAAGTTTCTCGATCATTGGCATAAAAATGAGAAGAGTGATGGTTTGATTGATATGAAAGGCAGAAACTAGCTTTGTGAGAAAAGGTAGGATGAGGTTGGAGGGTTACTTTATCATGGTAGAATTCCAGAGAAGAGGAGTAGTGAACCAAACCTTGCAGTTCACTGACCCTCCGTGCTGATGTAATGGCCACTAGAAACAGTTTTCCATAGGTTTGAAGGGTGGTAGCATGAGCTGCTCCAATACTACGTTGAGATCCCACAGTATCGGCGGTTTAGTCACCGGTGGGCGGAGTCGTAACATGCCTTTCATGAATCTAGATATTAATGGATGATTTGATATGGGCAAATCATGCTGCTGGTCATGAAACACTGCAATAGCACTAATGTGTACTCTGACCGAAGTGGTAGCTAAACCTGCTTCGTAAAGTGTGTGCAGATACTGTAGAACTTGAGAGACTGTAGCGGAAAAAGGATTTATGTTCCTAGGGCTGCACCAGGTGAGATAGCGATTCCATTTACCCATATAGTTTAGTCTTGTGGAAGGCTTTCTGGATGTGATAAGAATATCCTCCACCTCAGTGGGTAAATTTAGGTGAGTCAATACCTGCCATTCAATCTCCATGCTGTGAGATGAAGCGATTGATTCAGCGGGTAAAGAAGAGAGCCCCCTTGTATCAGAAGATGTGGATAGTTTTGTAGTAGTATCGGTTTGCGTATGGAAAGACGGAGCAGATACGTATACCATGGCTGCTTGGGCCATGCTGGCGTGATGATTATCATGTCCGCCACATCCTGTATGCATTTTTTAATTGTCCGAGAAATTAGTGGAATGAGAGGATAAGCATACATCAGGCCTGTTGTCCATGGAATGAGGAAGGCATCGGGGGTCAACCGTATGCTGCTGGGATAAATTGAGCAGAAAGTTTGAACTTGTCTATTGCTTTCAGTGGTTAAGAGATCGATTTATGGAAAACCCCATTTTTGAAAAATGTTTTCCGCCACCTTTGGATTTAGGGTCCACTCGTGTGGATGGAACACTCGGCTTAGACGATCTGCTGTGATATTGTCTAGGTCCGGAAGGTAAGTTGCTTGTAGGGAGATTTGGAATTTTAGGGTCCAATGAAGTATTTGAAGTGCTTCCAGACATAGTATCCAAAAACCGGACCCTCCTTCCTTGTTTATGTAAAACATTGCCACTTGGTTGTCTGTATACACCATGAGGTTTGAGTAGCGAATCTGAGTTGAGAAGGTTTGAAGTGCCTTCCATATTGCTCGCAGTTCTAGGAGATTGATCTGGTATCTAGATTCCTGGGGAGTCCAGAGACCTTGAGTCTTCAGGACACCTAGGTGGGCACACCAACCCTTCTTGGACGCGTCCGTAGTGAGCGCAAGCTGATGTGGAGGTAGCCGGAAGGGGGCTCCCGTTGATAGGTTGGAAGGAGAGAGCTACCAACGAATGTCCTCTTTCATTGAGTTGGTAATGCGTATCCTGGAGCTGAGTGGTTGTAGAAACTGAGACAACTGCGTCTTTAATCCCATTGTAAGCGGCGCATATGAAGCTTGGTGTGGGAAACTACATAGATGGCCGCTGCCATATGACCCAGAAGTTGAAGGATTTGGTGTGCAGATGCTTGGTTTTTGTTGATTAGGTTGTTTGCTAACGTCAGAGTGTGCATTCTGTCTGATGGGAGATATGCTTTCTGCTCTGTCGATTTGATGAGAGCACCTATAAACTGAAGTATGTGTGTAGGTTGAAGTTGGGATTTGTCGAAGTTGATTAGGAATCCCAACGTCTGAAGGCAATTTATAGTGCGTAACGTGTGCTCCTGGAGAGTGGACGGGTCAGAAGCCACTATCAACCAGTTGTCCAGGTATGGAAATATCTGAATGAACATTTGTCTGAGATGAGCCAACCACCACTGCTAGGCATTTCGTGAATACCCTGGGGGCTGAGGAAAGATCAAAGGGGAGAACTTTGTATTGGTAATGTGAGCTCTGAGCTTGAAAGCAGAAGTATTGCCAAGAGGAAGGGTGAATTGGAATATGGGAGTAGGCATCCTTCAAGTCAATGGAGCATAGCCAATCGGGTTGTAAAGGAGGTAGATGTTCTGAGAGAGGTCATCTTGAATTTCTCTCTGAATGTTTTGGTTTAGGAGACGGAGATCCAGAATAGGACGAAGGCCTCCTGATTTCTTTGGAATGAGGAAGTATTTGGAATAGAATCCTTGATTCTGAAGATGAAGGGGGGATTGTTTGAATGGAATGTTGCAGGGTCAAGTTGGTTAACTCTGACTTGAGGGATGTTGTATGAGTGGGTACAGACTGTATTGGAGAACTGTGAGGAAGAGGTGGGATAGATTTGAAATTTAGTTGGTAACCCTCTTTTTAGGATGTTGATGACCCAATGGTCTGAGGTAATGGACTCCCAATTGATGAGGAAGAATTGAAGACGACCTATGAAATTCGGGGGTGGTGGTGGCTGAATAGTCTTCAAAAAGACAAAGTTGATGGTTGTTTTTGTTGTGCAGCTGGTGCTTGTTTTTGTTGTCTTGTCTAGGTTGTCCCCTTGTGGCAGCCTGTGGTGTGGACCTAGCAGAAGTATATGGCTGTTGTCTATACTGAGAAAAGGGTCGAGAATATGCCCTCGGGTAATACAGACAACGGTAAAATGGAGGGTATTTTTGCTGATGTCTGTTTTTCAGTCATGTAAGTAAGCGATTGTATCGCTACAAACTGCTCCTTGAGTCGAGAAACCATATCTGTAAACTGATCAAAGAGATTGCTTCCCACGCATGGAATATCTGCCAGTTTTTCATGGACGTCTGATCAAATAGCACTGGCTTTTAACCATGCAAGATACCTGGCCACAATGGCCGTCGCAGAGGCTAGTGATGTTGACTCAAATGACTCTAAAATGGATCGAAGAAGATGTCTAAGACCTTCAAGATAGAGGTATGGCTGTGGAAGAGTTTTGCCTTCTGAGATGCAAACAGGGCGTAGTTTTTGCAGAGTCTCAAAGAGGTACTGCGTGGTATAAAATTGGTGATGTTGAATCGTGGAGGTTAACATTGAGGAATGGTACACCTTCTTTGCAAAGTCGTCCAGGCATTTGCTCTCTTTAATTGGTGGGGTGTTGGAATGTAACTTGGAGCGTTTTCCTCTTGAGAGAGCAGACTCCACGACGACAGATTGATATGGAATTTGAGGAGTCTCAAATGAAGGAATTGCATATTTTGTACTTTATATCTATCTTCCTGGAAGTTGCAATAGTAGTAAAAGGAGTTTTCCAATTTTTTTAAAAGAAGATTCTGTAAGACATCATGCAGTGGTAGGGCAGCTGGTTCAGCAGGAGCCTTGAATATCTTTAGGATTCCCTTGGTCTGGCCCAGCATGGCAATTTTATGTTCTTCAGACTGTCTTTTTTTTGATGTGTCATGTTTAGAATGAGTGAGAAGTTTAAGTGCTCCGTGCTCCGCCCTTGCGTCGTATGGTTTGGATATACTGAACGTCGTATCTGAGCCGTGCGACTTTTCAACGATATGCGTCGTAAGTGCTCCAGGAGTCATGGGTGCTTCGTCCTTCGTGGATGCGCCGTATGGGTGAGAGGCGCCGTAGAAGTGTCATGCGTCTGTTGCTTCGGCTCCAAATGGAGGGGTTCTCTAGGCTTGAAAAGCCTGATCCCCCTCGATGCATCTCCCTTTTCTTGCGATCCACCCTTCAATGTCAGAGCCCCGACTCGTTTTAAGGGTGATTTGGACTTTAAAGATCCCGAAGGTAGACTACGGCGCACTGTAGAGGGGTCTACTGAAGAAGCCCTTTTTGTATGAGCCTTACCCAACGACGCTGGTCCCGGCAATGAATGGACGGAGGTCGGTGGAACCAAAGATCCGGTTCTTAGACGCTCCATCTTCGCTGCCCTGTGCCACTGAGCCCGGGGAGACATGCGGCCACAGTCTCTACATGACGATTGGTCATGTTCTGGGCATAGGCACAGGTACCAGTAATTATGTCCGTCAGTTAAGGACATAATGTTGCCACATTGGCAATATTTGAATCCTGACGGCTTGGGAGCCAGAGATTCAATCGATGAAAAATTTAAGAAACAATGAAAAAATCTTCCGTGAGGAAAAAATGTTGAGAGGAGAAAAAGCCCCGCGTGCGATCAGCTCACGGAAAAAAAGAAATTGAGGAGACTAGGGAACCGCGCGGGAACTCCACCGCGCAGAGTCAAAGCTCTGTTACTAGCCGAGGAGACTCCGCCTACCTCGGGTCGCGACGCTTCCCAGACAGCATGGCTAATTCAGCCCTGCTATCGACGGGAAATATCTGTATCCAATTGAAGATAATTGAAATATAGAAGATCAAGCTTTACCAGACTTAATGTTATTGGAATCTTCACAGGAAATGGTGGTTTCACATCGTAGACCTTTATTAGTTACTTTCGCCTTTCTGATGGACAAGAACAACATCTTTAGACAATACTTCAGAAATAACCAAGTTCTTTTCTTTGGACAAAAAATATGGTGCTACCAAGATTTGATCAAGCAGACACAGCTAAGAAGGAAATCATTCCTAAATATGAAGGAGGAAGTTGTACAAAAGGGAGCAACTTTCAAACTGCAATTCCCTTGCAAGTGTTGTGTGTTCTTTCAGGAACAGAGCTATGTCTTTTCCGATCCAACACAGCTTAGATCCTTTTTGGATGCCCACTCTAATCCCATATAGACTTGCTGTTTGGTGTGTTAATTTAAAATAGAGCTGAACCTGTTCAGATCCCCAGATAATGTTTGAAATTACCATATTTTTTGCTCCATAAGACGCACCTAGGATTCAGAGGGGGAAAAAAAGTTGTGCGCTAAACCAGCTTTGTTCCCGGGCGTCTGTGCGTCTTATGGAGCAAATCAGGGGAGTGCACAACATTTTTTGGTCCCCATTTTGTTTTCGGGTCTGGGGAGGGCCATTTCGGTCTCTCTCCAGATCAGAAAACTCATCATTCTCTTTGTGGGACCCCCCCCCCCCCAAAAAAAAACCCATCCCAGCCCTTTAAATTTAACTACAACCCCCCACCCTCCGGACCCCCCCCCCCCCCCCAAGACCTGCCAAAAGTCCCTGGTGGTCCAGCAGGGGTCCAGGAGCGATCTCCTGCACTTGGGCCGTCGGCTGCTAGTAATCAAAATGGCGCTGACGGCCCTTTCCACTTACTATGTCACAGAGGCATACCAATGGCACCAGTAGCCCCTGTGACATAGTAAGGGCAAAGGGCCGTCTGCGCCATTTTGATTACTGGCAGCCGACCGCTCCCGGACCCCCAGGGACTTTTGGCATGTCTTGGGGGGGGGGGGGGGTTGTAGTTAGCTTTTTAGTATATTCGCTCCATAAGATGCAGACACTCCCCTCACCCCACTTTTGGGGGAAAAAAATTGCATCTTATGGAGCGAAAAATACGGTATATTTCTATTAGATTGATATCGCTCAGACTGATTGCTCTCCCTTTATTTCTTCTATTTGATTATCATACAGATGATTATGCTATGTAAATCTGATTTAATTTTCTGTTATTCTTTTCTCTATTTAGAGAGATTTCATTAACAAGTGGATGCTTGTAAGTTGTATAAAAGTGCAAAAATAAAAAAAATAAATGACTGCTTCATGGAGCAATTGGTTCAGGAACCAACAAGAGGGAGATATTTTAGATTTAATTCTTAGTGGAATGCAGGATTTGGTGAGAGGCAACGGTGGTGGGGCCACTTGGCAATAGTGATCATAACATCAAATGGGAAGCTTTGGTAAAATGAGGAAAATAGAAAAAACTGAAAGGTGCAGCTGCAAAGGTTAAAAATATACAACAGGCGTGGACATTGTTTAAAAATACAATTTAATTCTTTTCTATACCATATTAGTGGTTGTGTCATACCAGTTTACATCCAAACTGAAGGTAGAAAGTACAAACAGGGACAGGGGATGGGACTAAAAGGGAACAGTAGAGAAGAGTAGCTGGAAACTGGCAAACAAGAGGTCAGAGTAAAGAGAACATTTTAAACAATGTAGCATAATTAAACAAATAAGTTCAAGTAACGTACTGATGCAGCAGGGGGTTGAGGCGCAGGGGATCTAATCTGGGTAAGCCTGTTTGAAAAGCCAGGTCTTTAACTTATTTTTGAATTCGATGGTGCAAGGCTCAAGTCGGAGGTTTGTGGGTAGTGAGGTCCAGCGGGTGGGACTGGCAATGAGAAGGCTCGGTCCCTCATGGAGGTGAGGTGTGCCTTCTTGAGGGATGGGATATGGAGAGTTCCGATTTTATTTGCTCTGGTGGAGCGGTCAGAGTGTGAGACGGAACGGCTCATCAAGCCAGTTGGAGTTATGTCTATAGATGATTTGTGAATAATAGTAAGGGTTTTATAGAGGATACGCGAGAGGATCGGGAGCTAATGCAAGTCTTTAAGGATAGGGGTAATGTGGTCATATTATAGTTTCCCAGATCACCCCTGGAGCCTTTTTAAATATTGGTGTCACATTGTCCACCCTCCAGTCTTCAGGTTCAATGGATAATTTTAATGATAGACGCGCAATCCAGATGTATTCCACACATTAAGAAAGGTGGAAAGAAGGAAAAAACGATAACCGGCATGGTTAAAAGGTGAGGTGGAAGAGGCTATTTTAGCTAAAAAAAATCCTTCAAAAATTGGAAGAAGGATCCATCTGAAGAAAATAGGAAAAAGCATAAGCATTTTCAAGTTAAGTGTAAAACACCGTAGACACAAAAACTCATAATAAAAACTTTTTAAAAATATATCCAAATCAAGAAAACTGAAGGAGTTGTTGGACTGTTAGATGACAGAGGGGTTAAAAGGGCTTTAAGGGAAGACAAGGTCATTGCAGAAAGACTAAATGAATTCTTTGCTTCTGTGTTTACTAATGAGGATGTTGGGGAGATACCGGTTCCAGAGATGGTTTTCAAGGGTGATGAGTCAGACGAACTGAACACAATCACTGTGAACCTGGAAGATGTAGTAGGCCAGACTGACAAACTAAAGAGTAGCAAATAACCTGGACTGGATGATATGCATCCTAGGGTTCTGAAGAAACTAAAAAATGAAATTTCAGATCTATTAGTTAAAATTTGTAACCTATCATTAAAATCATCCATTGTACCTGAAGACTGGAGGGTGGACAATGTGACACCAATATTTAAAAAGGCTCCAGGGATGATCTGGGAAACTATAGACCAGTGAGCCTAACTTCAGTGCTGGGAAAAATAGTGGAAACTATTCTAAAGATCAAAATCACAGAGCATATAGAAAGACATAGTTCAATGGAACACAGTCAACATGGATTTACCCAAGGGAAGTCTTGCCTCACAAATCCATCATTTTTTTTTTGAAGGAGTTAAACATGTGGAAAAAGGTGAACCGGTAGATGTAGAGTATTTGGATTTTCAGAAGGCTTTTGACAAAGTCCCTCATGAGAGGCTTCTAAGAAAACTAAAAAATCATGGGATAGGAGGCAATGTCCTTTCGTCGATTACAAACTGGCTAAAAGACAGGAAACAGTAGGATTAAATGGACAATTTTCTCAGCGGAGGAGGGTGGGCAGTGGAGTGGCTTAGGGATATGTACTTGGACTGGTACTTAATATATTTATAAATGATCTGGAAAGGAATACAAATGAGTATATCAAATTTGCAGATACAAAATTATTCAGAGTAGTTAAAACACAAGCGGATTGTGATACATTGCAGGAGGATCTTGCGAGACTGGAAGATTGGGCATCCAAATGGCAGATGAAATTTAATGTGGACAAGTGCAAGGTGTTGCATATAGGGAAAACTAACCCTTGCTGTAGTTACACGATATTAGGTTTCATATTAGGAGTTACCACTCAGGAAAAAGATCTAGGCATCATAGTGGATAATACTTTAAAATTGTCGGCTCAGTGTGCTGCAGCAGTCAAAAAAGCAAAACAAACAATGTTAGGAATTATTAAGAAGGGAATGGTTAACTAAACAGAAAATGTCAATGCCTCTGTATGGTGAGACCATACCTTGAATACTGTGTACAATTCTGGTCACCACATCTCAAAAAAAAAAAAAAAAAAAAGATAGTTGTGATGGAAAGCGTACAGCAAAGGGCTACCAAAATGATAAGGGAAATGGTACAGCTCCCCTATGAGGAAAGGCTGAAGAGCTTAGGGTTGTTCAGCTTGGAGAAGAGATGGCTGAGGGGGGATATGATAGAGGTCTTTAAGATCATGAGAGGTCTGGAATGAGTAGATGTGACTCGGTTATTTACACTTTCGAATAATAGAAGGACTAGGGGGCATTCCATGAAGTTAGCAAGTAGCACATTTAAGACTAATCGGAGAAAATTCTCTCACTCAACACACAATAAAGCGCTGGAATTTGTTGTCAGAGGATGTGGTTAGTGCAGTTAGTGTAGCTGGGTTCAAAAAAGGTTTGGATAAGTTCTTGGAGGAGAAGTCCATTAACGGCTATTAATCAAGTTTACTTAGGGAATGGCCTCTGCTATTACTGGCATCAGTAGCATGGGATCTTCTTGGTGTTTGGGTTCTTGCCAGGTCCTTGTGGCCTGGTTTGGCCTCTGTTGGAAACAGGATGCTGGGCTTGATAGACCCTTGGTATGACCCAGCATGGAAATTTCTTATGTTGCTTTCCAGTTGGGTGCCAAGGTCCAAAGTGAAGTAGAAGGACATTTCAGTAAATCTTTGCAGACATTAAAGAGTCAAATTTTTGTATTATGCTTAGTTTCCCTCCCACCTGAAAAATATGGTACTCTGTACTGAAGACAGACTTTGCAGATGAAGCAAACATCAACTATAGCAGCGGCTGGGCAGAGAACAAAAACCGCTATACTGAAAAGCAACAGATGGAATGAGGTACCAAGAGGTGAGCACTTACCGCTACCTGTGCCGAATCCATGAACCTCAACCCAAAGTAATCCTTCTCTATGATGTCCAGGTGGTACATGATCTGATCAAACAGCTCCTGGCCTTTTGCTTTTTTCTGAAGAGAGAAAAAATTGTTATTTACCTCTTCAGCTACGCAGTGAATGCTATCACCATAATTAGCTTTTTTTTTTAGGTTCAAGGGCTGGACAATTCTGACCTTTATCGATCCTTTAAATCAAAACTTATTTTCCAAGTAAAATGTCTGCCACAAAATGTGACCATCTCATGCCCTTGTCAAGAGGTTGGGTTCTGTTATTAAAAAAAAAAAAAAAAAAGATGTGAAGGCAATGGAGGGTGGAATGGATGAAATAATAGACAGTAGTCCCAATTTGACAACTTTTCTAGAGACCTCTGGGGATATTAGAACAAGAGCCACCTTGATGGTGACTTTTGGGTTAGAAATAGAAAATAATCTTGTTTTACAGAAGTACTTCAAAAATAAAAAGTTCTTATTCTGTGGTAAAATAGTCCAAGTATTCCCGGATGTCTCTAGAAACTCCCAGGTGAGAAGGAAGCAATTCCTTTTATTAAGGGGAAGAGTTGTGGCCCCAAGGGCCACATTCTTCCTCAAATTTCCATGTGTCTTATTACTTACCAAAAGAATAAGTTTGGTTTTCTTCAACCTGATCACTTGGAAGTATTTCTTACAGATAAAGGGGGATGATGGGTTCATAACTAGCCTATGAGATGGATAATTAAACTGGTCATTAGTAATATTATCTCCATAGGTCTATATGGATTGACAATTTAACTTGTTTTCTTAATATTGGCTTCCCAGATAATGTGGACTTAATAGTTGGAATTACTATGTCTAAAGTTTTGTTAGATTTTCTTTGAATTTGACATGTATTCCAAAATTACTTGATTTCTTTCATTGTAAATATAATAGAAATTTAATAAACTATAAATAATAAAAAAAGAGGTTGGGTTCTGTGTAACCTATGGAGTTAATTCTTGGAATTTTCATTTAAAAAAGGGAGCATAACATTACTCCAACATGGTTTTCTATTACATGTTCAGAGCATGATACATTATGTATGTGTCAAAATTAGGTACCCGCCTGATGCAATCCAATCAAACTCACTAGTTACTATTCTATGCTGGATCACAAGAAATCTACCGAGCTCGCCCTCAGATTGGTAGACTGAAATCTGTTAGAGGATGCTCATTTTTGCAAAACAGCAGTGTTGACAACTGAACCTGCCATGCCCAAATCATACAATTTCTAAGTGGTCACAAGAGCTTAGTGTTTTGTTTTTATTTTTAAGAAAGGATGCCTCAGTGATTTAAAGCCCTGAAGTGACTATTTCAATCCAACTTAAAAGTCCCTTCTTACAGGAAAGACCAGTTAGGGAAAAGAGTGACTTTTTGGAGGGGTGGGGTGGTAAAACTAGTGTTCTGTCTTCGGCTTCTGCCATCAAGTTTGTTCACAGTCTGCCAGCAGACAGAACCTGATGGACAGGGTCAGCACCATTACTCTATGGTTTGATTTTTTAATCGCACTCCCAGTATTCTGACAGCACAGGACAGGGAGAATGCCAATGGGTTTGATGGCAGCTGCCACAGATTAACAGATTCATTCATCCCTTATACTTCATTGGCAATATCGCATCCTGTTCACAAACCACTAAATCACAGCACCAAGTCCTTCCATGTATCCTCCCACCCATACTAAAAGGTGGAACTACTAGTTTCACTATTAACATTACACAGGCATCAATAGTGAACATTTAGGGATAGGGGTGTAGACCATGTTTAACACCCAAGGGAACATAAATGCCATGCTGGATCAGACCAAGGTCTGAAAGGCCTAATGCAACCCAAAAGAGCTTTACCAGATATCCATGAGACAGCAAGACACTGCCAGCCACTGCAGCAAGGGCCACCAAGACTGGCAAAGGTAGCAGGGGATTATATTAATCTTTACTAGAACCCCTCACCCCCTCCATCCATTCTCTAACTCTGCAAATTTGTGGTAACAAATGTCCAGGTTAACAGCGAAAGAAGAGACAGGACGACAGCATCAACGTGGAAGAAGAATTTGGACCACATATGCAAGGTTTACTCCTGCTGCAGCATAACACAAAGCTAACGGTGGGGCTGAGGGGTGAAGTAGCAGGCAAGCAGATGGTAACTGCACCATGAAACACACTAAAACCCTTTCAGAGAGGCCTGAACCTCAGGCTAATCAGTAGTGTACATGAAATGGCTTTCCAACTGTTTCTAGTTTAGGATTTTATAGTCTTACCTGCCCTGTAGTAGGGAACGACAAATGTCAGACAGCATCACTAAACAATTTGACTCCCTTCATGCCAAGACAGTCCTTAAAACTTAATATAAAGCCTCGAAAAAGTAGGACACACACACTAATCTGAATACAGTGTTGCTGTTTCTCAGTAAGTGCCCCAGTACTAGGACTTTATGGAAGAATCCTGTACCAGATCCCCCTGTTTGACTGGGCCAAGGAAGTCTGGGTATGTCACATATAGGGTTGCCAACTGGCTTCAGATTTTCAGGACAGGTTAATCCAGCCCTGGTTTTACCACAATGCATGCTGGACTTCTGATTTCCCTATTGCATCCCCTAAGAAAAGGGAGACTAAGTACTTGCATGCAGGGGAGTAAAACGAGGACTTATCAACCTGTCCTGAAAATCTGGAGCCAGTTGGCAATCCCACTCATATAAGAAATGCATCCAAGTCCCAAAAGGAAGGGAAGAATCAATTTATTTCGGTATGCTCAGCTTTAGGGCACCACACATGAAATACAGCAAACTAGTTTACTTTGTTATTGCATTTTACCCTTATTCCTGCAAGATCTGATCTCATATTGCTCCTGTATGTTACAACTCTTCTTATATACTTGTCATTTTATAGTTTGTACTCCCTGCACAATGTAACTTGTTTGTTTTAGTCTCTAATGTATACCACTACCATTTGTAGATCTATTTTGCAACACCCTCTAAACTCATCTACTGGAAGAGCACACGCTAAATAAGCAATGATAAATGATGACTCCTGTCCCAAAGAGCTTAAAAGTAGCTTGTTCAAGCTCTGAAAACGTGAAAGCAGTGTTACATGGACTCTGGTTTCCCAGCTGCTAATATTTTACTTTAAGGTTTTTTTTATACCGGCATTCATGAAGCGTTCACATCATGTCGGTTTACATAAAAACAGGGGTGCAATGAATACAACAATGAACATAAATAAATGTGATGAAGAGATGCAGTTACAATTACTTCAACCACTAGGCTACACCCTCAAAAAAAAAAATTAAAAAGTTGTACTGGGAGGAGAAGGGCTTGGGACCGTATCTCAAAAGGGACTGAGACAGGATGGAGGCAGTCCAGAGAAGGGTGACAAAAATGGTGGGGTCTCCATCAAATGACTTATGAGGAGAGGTTAAAGGACCTAAATATGTATACCCTGGAGGAGAGGAGGTGTAGGGGAGATATGATATAAACCTTCAGATATTTGTAAGGTTTTAATGATGCACAATCAAACCTTCTCCACCGGAAAGAAATCAGTAGAACTGGGGGCGGGGGTGTCACATAATGAAACTCCAGGGAGGAAGACTCAGAACCAACGTCAGGAAATATTTCTTCACGGAGAGGGTGGTGGATGCCTGGAACGCCCTTCTGGAGGCGGTGAAGTCAAAAACGGTGAAAGATTTCAAAGGGGCATGGGATATACACCATGGATCCTTGAAAGGCTAGAGGATGGAAATGGGAAAAAAGTGCATATGGGGGGGGGGGGGTTCATGCCCAACTCCAATATATTAGCCAGCTTTACAGAGCTACAAAATTGGTTTCAAATACCGCGTAAGGATTTTTATGCGTACCTACAGGTTCGCCATTACATCTGCACACTACTAGCGGAAAACCCGAACTTGGGAGACAAGTATGACGGCCATTGTATATCATTATATGTACCCTAGTATTAAGTTTGTCTATCTTCGTGCCTTTTACTATCCCTCCCGTGCGCCTCTTCTCTCGCACCCCCAGTTTTAAGATCCCTGTTTTATGTAACTGATTTCTTCCCACTCTCTTTTTCCCTAGTTAATTGTGAACCGGCATGATATCTCTGATGGTCTGTATATAAAAACCTCAAATAAAGTAAAATCACCTCATTTTTTTCATTTTATCAAATCCCAAAAACCTCATGTGCCTCCTTTGCTAAACACCTTGGTGAGTTAGCGTCACCTTCATACTTGCCCGAGGGACACCAATTACTCTTTCGATCTCGGAACTACAACAGTACTTTTCATGAATACAGACAATATCAGAGAACATGTTACTAAGGGAATTGTAATATAAATTTATATGGCAACTTTATATCCCGCAAGCCACAGCATACCAATGTAAAGCATACCCTTCACCAATCTGTGATAAATGTAAACTATTAATGATTATTTTCACAGTTTTTGGGACTGTCCTTATATTCAAGTGTTTTGGAAGGCAGTGCGTCAAATCTTCCCGGTTAAAAGTACCCTCCCTTTGGACCAGAGACTGTGGCTATTTGGACCACAACGAAACCTGCTCCTAACTGTACTAAGAAGCTAGAATTATTAATGGACAGGGTGCAGTTGACAGCCAAACAATCTATCCTTGCCTGCTGGATAGGAACGAATCCACCCTCTCATATTGTTTGGGAATATAAAATGATCAAACAGTTATCTATGGAATTTCTATCGGCAACACAGGCCACTGCTAAACACAGAGAGGAGACCCGAAGAACATGGCATCCTTTTGTAGCCCTTATGCCCACCACTTCCATAAAGAATCTTCCTCAGCTCTAACAGAGGATTTTAAAAATACATCCTTGTCCTAACATTAAATGGACTTCTCTAAGTACCCACCATAGGCCTGTCCCAGGCAAAGCCCGCTTTGGGGCTCACTAGGCTTAGAGTGAGGCAATATCCTTGTCTCCCATTCACCTCCTAAGCCTTGGGAGCTTGACTATTTGGACAAGTCTGGTAACCATATGGGTGTGGTCAAAATAGAAATCCATCGTAGCTGCGTTCTAAGTTCAAATGACGACCCAACTTTGGAGTAACAATAGGCGAGTACAGTAGGTAGGGGGGGGAGGGAAGAGAAACTGGAAGGGATTGAGTCTTATTACGTCCTACTATTCCTAGGTAGCCAGATTGCTTATTCTATACTACTCCGTCCTTTCAGGTTCACAGTTTTATGTGGCTTGTTCCTACAGGTTAATGCTAGTTTTGTAAGTTGTGTTAAAAAGTGGTCTAATAGCAATATGAAACCAGACTAATGTTTCCACTGTTTCGGCTTCTCTGTTAGATCGCTAACTTTTGTTGACAGCTGTTTGCCTGTTAAGCAAAATTGCTTACCTTGTAATAGGTGTTATCCCAGGATAGCAGGCTGTAGTCCTCACATATGGGTGACGTCACTGACGGAGCCCTATTGTGGGAAAAACTTCTGTCAAAGTTTCTAGAAACTTTTCACTGGCAGCCTGAGGCTACTGAGCATGCCCGGCATGCTATGATATTCTCTGCCACAGGGGACTCACTTCAGTTTCGTATTGTTATTGTTATTATTCCCTGTTCATTGTAAAACAAGACTTTGTCTATGTTATTTTGCTGGTTGTAATGTAAACCGAAGTGATAATTAATCTTGTTAATTGAACCTCGGTATATAAAAGTTATAAATAAATAAATAAATTGTAGCAATAAGCTTTAGCAAAAATAAAATAATAAAAGGTATGAGACCCAACTCCGCGGGGTGGCGGGTGGGTTTTGTGAGGACTACATCCTGTTATCCTGGGATAACACCTATTACAAGGTAAGCAATTTTGCTTTATCCCAGGACAAGCAGGATGCTAGTCCTCATATATGAGTGATTAGCAAGCTAGACGCGGAGTCATTTTGTAGTGAAGCAACGGTGAAGTATTGTTGTTGAAAATGAATCAGCCGTAGAACATAGCAGGTTGGATGTAGAAGGAGTTGGGATTAAACTGGAAAAGTTCTTTAAGACAGATTGTCTGTACGCTGAATCTTGTCCTTGTTTGTCCAGACAGTAATGAGCTGCAAAGGTGTGAAGAGAACTCCATGCTGCTGCTTTACATATGTCAAGGATTGGCACTGAACGATAGTGTACTACAGAGGTTGACATTGCTCTTACTGAATGTGCCTTTACTCGCCCTTGGAGAGGAAGGCCTGCTTTTCCATAGCAAACTGTATGCAATCTGCTAACCAGTTGGATAGAGTATGTTTATCCACTGCTTTACCTGGTTTGTTTGGGTCATAAGACAAAAAGTTGATTGTATTTCCTGTGGACTGCAGTGCGGTTTAAGTAGAAAGATAGTGCACGCTTACAGTCCAAGGTGTGTAAGGCTGCTTCTCCTTGGTGAGAATGAGGTCTTGTAAAGAATGTGGGTAAAACTATGGATTGGTTCAAGTGGAATTCCGTAACGACCTTGGGGAGGAGTTTTGGATGTGTATGGAGAACCACTGTCATGTAGGAACTTTGTATAGGGTTCGTACGTGACAAGTACTTGTAGCTCACTAACCCTTCTAGCTGATGTAATGACTATGAGGAAGATAGTCTTCCATGTGAGAAATTTAAGATCACAGGAATCTATGGGTTCTAAAGGAGAACGCATGAGTCTTGTTAAGACCAAATTTAGTTTCCATTCTGTGACTGGTGGCCGTATTGGTAGTTTAAGGTGAGTTAAACCTCTCATAAACCAGTTGACAAGAGGTTGTGTGGATATTGGTGCATCTCCCATCTTGTTATGGTAAGCTGAGATTGCACTTAAATGGACTCTTACAGATGAAGTCTGGAGACCAGACTCTGATAGATGGTATAAGTAGTCTAATAGAGAGGTTGTGGGGCAGGTGAAAGGGTCTATATTCTTTTGTCTGCACCACATAGTACATCTTTTCCATTTGAAAGAGTAATTCTTTCGTGTGGAAGGTTTACGTGAAGCTAGAAGCACTTGAGATACATTTGTTGAAAGATTAAGTGGTTGTAAAATCAAGCTTTCAACATCCAAGCTGTCAGGGATAGGGAGTGAAGGTTGGGATGGCGCAACCGACCCTGATCCTGAGTTATGAGAGAGGGAGCTACGCCTAGGCAAATGGGATCCCTGACTGAGAGGTCCAGAAGTGTGGAAAACCATACTTGTCGAGGCCAATATGGGGCTATGAGAATCATGGTCCCTTTGTCCTGTTGTAACTTCACAAGAGTCTTGGTTATGAGCGGTATCAGAGGATACGCGTATAGTAGGCCAGAATTCCAAGGGCGAGCGAAGGCGTCCTTGGTTGGCTGGTTCTGTCTGTGTAGAGAACAGAATTTGTCCACTTTGTGATTCAGATATGATGCAAAGAGGTCTACTGTTGGTTGTCCCCAATGTTGATTGGATCCTAGTCGCTACTGAGGGATCCAGGGACCACTCGTGTGGTTGGAATTGACGACTGAGTCGATCTGCCACTATATTGTGAATGCCTGCCAGATAAGTGGCCCGGAGAAACATTGAGTGGTTCAGAGCCCAGCCCCATATCTGTGCAGCTTCTTGACAAAGAACCTCCCTGTTTGTTGATGTACCACATGGCTACTGTGTTGTCCGTTTGGATGAGAACAGTCTTGTGTGAAAGGCAGTCCTTGAACGCATGGAGTGCATAGCGTATAGCTCGAAGTTCCAGAAAATTGATTTGAAAAGTAGCTTCGAGTTTTGTCCAAGTCCCTTGAGTTTGGAGATTGTCTATGTGAGCTCCCCAGCCCAAGGTGGATGCATCTGTAGTTAAAGTTATCTGTGGAGCTGGTTGTTGAAAGGGCAGGCCCTTTCGCAAATTGTCCGTGTTCGCCCACCAAAGTAGAGAGGAATGTAGCTGGTGGATTACTTGAATTGGAGAATGCAGTGGTTGAATGGCTTGGATCCATAGTGATCTTAAAGTCCATTGAGTTACCCTCATGGCTAGTCTTGCCATAGGAGTGACATGAACTGTGGAGGCCATGTGGCCTAGTAAGGTTAGAAACTGATGAGCTGTCGCTTGTTTCTTTGAGAACATGGATGTTGCCCAGGAGAGAAAGTGTGTTCGCACGATCTTGTGGTAAAAAGGATCTTGACAGGGTAGTGTCCAAGTCTGCACCTATGAATTGTAGTAGGGGAGACTGTGTAAGGTGGGATTTTTGATAGTTGATGAGAAAACCCATGGAGTAGAAGAGAGCAATCGTTCGATTTAGAGAAGTGAGAGCTCCTTGTTGAGTTTGACTTCTGATGAGCCAATCGTCTAGATATGGAAAGACATGGACACTTTGTTTGTGCAAATGTCCTGCTATCACTGCCAGACATTTTGTGAATACTCTGGGAGCAGAGGCAAGTCCGAATGGCAGAACTCTGTACTGTAGGTGTTGATGGCCTACCATGAAGCCTCGTTACTTGCGGTGAGGAGGGAATATTGGAATACGAGCATAAGCATCTTGAAGATCCAGAGAACAAAGCCAATCTCCTTTTTGGAGAAGTGGAAGCATGGTGCCTAGAGAAACCATCCTGAACTTTTTTTTTTAGGAATTTGTTGAGATTTCTGAGGTCTAGGATGGGACGGAGGCCTCCGGTTTTCTTTGGAATGAGGAAATAATGGGAGTAGAATCCTCTGCCCTGCTGAAGCCGGGGCACCAATTCTATGGACCTGGCTTTCAGAAGAGTGGATAATTCTGTTTGTAGGTGAAGCAAATGATCTTTGCTGAGATGAGAATAACATGGTGGAAAATCCTGAGGAATGGTTGTGAAATTGAGTTGATATCCTCGGTGTATAATTGAGAGGACCCATTGGTCCGATGTTATTGAGGTCCAAGTGTTGTAAAAATTGGACAGTCTTCCTCCCATGGGCAGTGTTGGCAGAGGATTGGAGTAGAAGCCTTGTTCTCTGGATAGGATCTCAAAATCCAGTTGCAGGACCAGGCTGTGAAGCTGATGGAGGCTTAGGTGTTCTTTGCTGCCTCTGCTGTGGTCGTTGGGACTGTTGAGGCCTTGGCCTAGATGAGGGAGGATAATACCTCTTTTGCCTATAAAAAGGTCGCCTGGTGTCCCCTCTTGGGGGTCTGCAAGTAGCATGGTTATCATGCGGAAGAGAGGATAATTGCCGCAGAGTTTCAGTATGTTCACGTAGTTGTGATACTGCGTCTTGAACTTTAGTGCCAAACAAATTATCCCCTAGGCAAGGAAGGTCGACGAGCTTATCTTGTACCTCTGGTCTTAAGTCAGAGGCTTTTAGCCAAGCCCATCTTCTGGCACTAACACCAGAAGCAGCAATTCTGGAAGCCGTCTCATATGCATCGTAGGTGGCTCGCATCTCATGTTTTCCAGTATCTAAACCTTTGGTGATGATGGTTTGTGCTGCTTCTTGGCATTCTGCAGGCAGAGATGGTATAAACTCCTCTATTTGCTTCCAGAGATTTCTCTGGTGTTGGGTCATGTAAAGGTAGTATGCTGAAATCCTGGAGGCCAGCATCGCTCCTTGAAAGACTTTACGACCCAATTGATCCAGGAATCTATTGTCTTTTCCCAGAGGGATAGAAGAATGGGTCCTGGTTCATCTGGAACGCTTCTGCGCAGACTCTACGACCACCGAATAGTGGGGAAGTTGAGGTTTCTGATAACCCGGTGCCTGTTGCACTAGGTATGTAAAATCTATTCTTTTGTTCACTGCAGGAACAGTGCAGGGATGTTCCCAGATGCGTTGTTGCAGTTGCAAGAGCACCTCATGAATAGGAATTGCGAAATTATGTTTAGGAGGATCCACAAACTGGAGAATTTCTAGAGTTTGTTGTCTGTCATTGCTCTCTGCCTGCAGTTTGAATGGTATAGAATCTGCCATTTCTTGGACAAAGGCAGAAAAAGAAAAATCCTCTGGAGGAGATTGTTTTCTATAGCCTGAGGTGGCGACAGCTCAGACATGAATTCTTCTGATGAGATGTCTGATCACGTATCATATCCAGAAATTTGTTGAGGTGGTGTAGGCTTGGAAAGCTGTGTTACACCTGAGGGTCCAGGTAGAGGATCATCAGAGAAAATCTCTTTCCTTTTCTACCGGATGAGAAGGCAAGGAAGTCAAATCTTCGTACCTTTTAGTTAAGATACTATGAAGTGCTGATTGTGCACCTAAGGTGTCAGAAGATGCAGTTGAATGTTTTTGCATTGAGTGTTTCGATTTTATCGATGACTTCTGTCTCGATGTAGATGGCTCCTGAGAAGGATGTACAGTAGGTGCCGTCGTATAAACCGATTTCTGTTGCATAGAAGAAGGAATGGTCAAAGGCGATGTATGAAGAAAAGAGAACATCGATATTGGGACTTTGACCGAAGGCATCGGTGGAATAGAGGTTATTTGCATCGATGGAGCTTGAAGCATCGATGGAGGAACCGATGTCACTAGTTCCGATGACATCGGCGCCTGTGGCATCGAGGGAAGTATCAATGGTATGGATGTTAGTTGCATATCCATCGTCATCGGCAGGACTGCCGGCATCGACGCGGCCGTCGGCGATGACGCCGGTACTTGTGCCTGGAAGGCTTCCGTGACCATTTGCCTTATTAGACTGATTAAGTCTGGCATCGGTGGCGTCGATATCGATGGAGTAGGTAAGGGAATCGAAGGTATGGAGGTCAGCGGAGTATCGCATGGCTTGTGCCACTTTTTAGTCGGTTCCCCCGGGGCAGGGAGTGACGGAGATACAGAGGATCGATGCTGGTGTTTTTGCTTAGGCCTAAATTCCAACACTGACCTGGCCGATGAAGTTGATGGTACTGGTGACGGAGCATCGCCAGATTCCTCGATTCTTCATTTTTTTTAGTAGAAGTTTCTTAGTGACCCCTGTTGGTGAGAATTTCGAAGTAGACTGTGAAGGTACTGATTTAAGGAAAAGTTGAGACATTTTTTCCTGTCTCAGCTTTCTGCCCTTCGGGGTCATTTCTTTACATTTCTCAGATTAGGAGAAACACACAAAATCTCAACAGATTAAACATTCTAGATGTGGATCTGTTATAGACATGGTTCTGTTGCAAACTGGGCATTTTTTGAAGCCCGAAGCCATGTCTCTATCGACAGCCGTCGATGAAACTGTGAGAAGAGAAATCCTGAGAAAAGAAAATCCAAAATATTTTTTTGTCACCGTCCGGTAACAAATGAGATTTAGTGAGACTCCAAATGGGGAAATTAGAGAAAATGTTTGACTTTTTCAGTCAGAAGTAGTGAGAAAATCTCACAGGGCTCCTGTTTCTGCGATGCTGAGGGCAGCGTGGAAAAAAGAAGACTGAAGTGAGACCCCTGTGACAGAGAATATCAAGGCATGTCGGGCATGCTCAATAGCCTCAGGCTGCCAGTCAAAAGTTTCTAGAAACTTTGACAGAAGTTTTTCCCGCAATAGGGCTCCATCAGTGACGTCACCCATATGTGAGGACTAGCATCCTGCTTGTCCTGGGATAATAATTATTGAGCAATATAATCTATGCATTTTGTCTTTATGGTTTGTACTAAGGAAAAAAAAAATAACAATGAAGAAAACAAAAAAAGTGCATGGGAGGTAACTTCCTAGTGTGGTGGTTACTACCCTTAACCAATAAGCCTTCATACATACTGTTGATGCAACTGTTATAGCTCTCTGCTTTTACAGCAGGAGGGAAGGGGGAATTAGATTCAGGCAACAACCAAGGACACTGGATTTTACGGTCTGGGAAAACAAATAAGCATGGGGGTAACTTGCTGATGTGGCTGTTACTACCCTTAACATGCCTGATACTTTGGATGCAACTCCAACATTGCTCTCTGCTTCAATAGCAAGAGGTATCAGGGAATTGGACTCAAGACAGCAACCAAGAGCCCTGAATGACAGTTAGGAAACTAAGCAAGGGGGTGACTTGTATGGCACAGCAGATGCTACCATAAGCTTGCAGGGCAGACTGGATGGACCATTTGGTCCTTTTCTGTCATTTTCTATATTGTGAGGTCTGTGTCTTAAGAATTCCTGTGCATTAGTTTTCAAAGAGCAGCTCATGAGGAAATTTAAGAAAAAGGTAAACTACATCTATGAACAATTACTCCCAGAGACAAAATCCATCTTAAATCTATTATCGCAGCTGAAAGATTTTGAATTCCTACAAGACAAAAAAAAAGAGAAATAAAACTGGTTTAACATTTTTGGAGAATACCCTCTGCCTTCAAGGACAAAACTAAAGCCCTCCCTCCCAACTGCAGCCATAGCAGCAGTCTCAGACTTGCAGGAAACAAAATGGCACAAAGCCCGCACTCCCTCCCTTTCCCCACCATCCACAATCACAGGACAGGGCAAATGTTCTTCAGGTTTCCACATTTACTCATTTCTTGCTACCCTGTCCACTCAAATGAATTCAGTTTCCCGACCTCCTCAAAAGACTAAGCAACATTCTGCCAAACCCACAGAGAAAAAGTCATGTGCAGGAAGCAACACAGATTTGAGGCTTTAAACAAAAAATGAGAGAAATTTGAATCGTGGCATCAGCATCCACATTTTCACTTTATTTAATGCTGCATATAGTGTATAAGGCATCATACAATATCACAAGACAGTGAGAAGTCAAGACAAACCTTTCCATAATCATTTCCCTGTCCCAAAGAGCTTACAACTTAAAGTACTAAAGTATCTTCAGTTGGCCTGTGAGAGGGAGAACCATCCTCTTTAGGATAAGCAAACTTTTTTAAATTTTTTATTTATAAAATTTTTCCATATACATTAAGAAAACACACACTTGAATTACAAACAGAGACAGATGAGAAAATACATTCTTCCTAAAAACAAAAATTAGAAAAAGGAAGAATTGTAATACTAAATGTCTCATAATTTATTTATTTATTTATTTATTTAATTTCTTTTACTATACCGATGCTCAAGACTAGGTCTTATCGTACCGGTTTACAATGTAACTGAGGGGAAACCAATTAACATCAAGGTAGAAAGTAAAGTTACATTAAACAGGGAGCGTAAAACCTGGGCAATGGAAGACAGTACAGAATTTAAACTAAGAAACAATTAGAGAGAGATAAATATATATATATAATCAACAAAAACTATAAGATACGTAAACATAGATTTATCCTAGGCAGTTATTAGCATGGTATGTCCAGTGGGAGAAGGAAAGGGTGAGGTTGGGTGGGGGGAAGGGGAGAGGGAAAAGAGGGGGGGGGGGTAGGGATTAAGGAGGGGTGGGAGAATGAGAGACAGTGATGGTTGAGGAGATCCTTCAGCGGTAGGCTTCTGCGAACAGCCAGGTTTTCAATTTCTTTCTGAATGTTGAATGGCATTGTTCTTGGCGTAAGTCTTGGGGAAGTGAATTCCAATGTAGTGGACCTGCTGTTGAAAGAGCACGCTTGTGAATAGAGTTGTGGACAGATGATTTGTTGGGGGGGGCCTTGAGCGAACCTTTGTAGGCAGTTCTGATCGGTCTTGCTGAAGTATGTAATTCGAGTGGGAAGGTGAGTTGGAGAGTGGATTGCTGGTAGACGGATTTGTGGATGATATATATATGATGATATAATCCAAATCCACTAAGGGAGGATCCATAACCACAACCTCAGGAAACTCCAATCATCAAGAATAAAGACTGGCATAAAGGCTCATGCCTCATAACGGTACCAGTGGTAGAATCTTGCGCTCATTCTAAGGCAATGGGAGAAGAAGTTGAAATAGAAACAGGTGGTGCTTTATCAGATTTAAAAAAATGCAAATCGTGAGGGTGAGAAGAAAATTAGAAACTTTGATATTTTATTCTACATTTACATGGAAATTTCAAAGGTAAAAACCTCCTATTTCTAGTACCCTAGGCCTTAATATTAAGAACAGCTTTTTTTTTCCTTTCGGGTTTGCCTGGCCAGATCTGGGTATATGCAAACTTTGAAATCCAAAAATGTAGCCAAGCGATGACGGAAAAACATCTTCAATATCCATTCACGATCAGATTCCAATAAGAAGGAAACAGTAAGTGTTGCTGGTGAAATCAAATCCTTCTGGGTAGTCTCCAAGATATTAGTAAGATTAATCTGGGTTGTATCAGTTGGAGAAAGCACTTGAAACCCCTTCTGATCTGGAAGAGCTTTTTGAAACACTGGAATATAATAGTCTCCACTCCACAAGTTCCAGCATCCACTCCAGCTATTCCAGCATCCACTCCACAAGTTCCAGCTTCCATCCTAGCAGATTCTGAACGTAACCGGTCTCAGACCTTCCTTTTATAACACTAGCAAATCAGCATACAATGACACACCGCCACTCCATCCCCATACTCAAGAGAAAACCCAGAAATAACTCTCCACCAGACCCCATTCAGACACCCAGACAACAAAGACTCATCAACATCATGACATCTCCCATTACACAACTTCTAGGCCTCTCATTATTCACTTTAACCTTATTCAATGCACAGTCACTTTCCAAAAAAATGCACCTTCTCAATGATTACCTCATTGACAACAACCCTGACATATGTGCAATAACAGAAACTTGGTTAAAACCCACGGACATATCATTAACTAACCAATTACCTACACAATCCTTCGACCTCTTCTCAATACCTAGACCAAAAAAGAAAGGAGGAGGAATTCTACTTGCTGCAAAAAAACAACTGGGCATAACCCTACAACTATCATACGCCACTTCAAATCTTGAATGCTCCATATTCAAATCTCAACATCTACAAATTTTCCTCATCTACGCCACACCAGGAACTCTAGAGGCTAACCCCTCCCCTCTAATAGAGATGATAGCCAAACACCTAAACTCAGACAAACCAACCATCATACTGGGAGACTTCAACATTCACGTGGACTCCATCCCTCAATCTACTAACTGCGAAACCTTCCTTTCCTCCCTCAGTCACCTTGGATTCTCACAAATAATCAGCGGGCCCACCCACAAAGCAGGTCATACATTAGACCTCATATTTATCAACGATAGCTGGTCCATCCACACCAATCCCACCTGCACACCAATCCCCTGGTCAGACCATCAGATCATAGACACAACCCTCAAAATGAAAATCTCACCACCCTCCAAACATCTCCAAAACCACCATTCATTTCAGGAAACCATGCTCTCTGGAGTTACTCACAGAACACTGCTCCAAAGATCTCAAACAAATAGACCTCTCAGACGCCAACACAGCCACCACCTCATGGATCAAACTCACGAACAAAATAGCGGATCAACTCTGTCCAACCTCCTCAAAAGTAATCCAATCGGCACGAGACAACAGAAAACCATGGTTCTCCCCGGAACTAAAAGCCCTAAAACAAAAATTACGAAACAAAGAACAAAGCTGGAGAATCAACCCTACACCCACATCCAGACTGGACTACAAAGCCACCCTTAACACCTACAGAAACGCCATACACAAAACAAAAAAGGACTTCTATGCAAAAAGAATTCATAACTTCATCTTCGACTCTAAAGCGTTATTCTCTTACATATCATCTCTCACCAAACCGCCACCACCATCCATTCCAGACCAACTAGCGCTCAGCAAGGCCAACGAATTAGCCACCTACTTCCATCAACAGAACCACCAAGGACTGTTTCCACAAACTCCAAGTTCTAAAAAGAATTAGACCACTCTTCCACACTCAGGATTTCAGAACCATTCTACAAGCTATCATTTTTTCTAAGATCGATTACTGTAACTCTATCCTTCTGGGCCTTCCTTCCTCCTACACTAAACCCCTTCAGATGTTACAAAACGCTGCGGCAAGATTACTGACAAATTCCAGAAGGAGGGATCATATATCTCCATCCTAAAAGATCTCCACTGGTTGCCTGTTCACTTAGAATCCTCTACAAATCTCTTTCCATAATATACAAAACCATCCATCAACACACCCCACTCGACTTACAAGTCCCATTCCAAATTTATAACTCCTCCAGACCAACAAGAGACGCACTCAGAGGATCTCTTCAAGTGCCCCCAGCCAAAACTACCAGACACATTACCTTGAGAGATCGGGCCTTTTCAACAGCCGGCCCCCTTCTGTGGAACTCCATCCCACCGGACCTAAGACAGGAGCCCAGCCTCCCAACCTTCAGGAAGAGACTTAAGACCTGGCTATTTAAAAAAGCGTTCCCGGACACCGATTAATTCTATTCAACCAGATCTACCACTTCCACATGTAAAAATGTTATTACTAATGTAAATACCTATACCTAATTCTCTCCCTTTTCTTCTCTTCTCCCAGTTCTATTACCTTGTTATTTGTAACTGCTTCCTTCTACACTAATAGGTTATTCAACTGTTCATTGTACACCCCTGTTATATGTAAACCGGCATGATGTGTTTGCAACATGAATGCCGGTATATAAAAATTTTAAATAAATAAATAAATAAAACAAAAATCTCAAACCTTACTAGTTGCCTCACAACCCATCAAACTCTACCAATACCTCATAGCTCATACCAACCCACTCTGAATTCTAGACTAGAGTCATTCGAGCCCACATCCGCCATGGAGATTGAAAATTTACTTAAAAAAATTAAACCATCTGCACATCCATCGGACCCACTCCCTACTAATCTGCTCACTGCCATCCCTAGCACCGTCACAAAACCTATTGCAGAAATCATCAACACCTCTTTGGCCATGGGCACAGTTCCTAACCAACTAAAACTTGCAATCATCAAACCCCTACTGAAAAAACCAAATGCATCACTAACGGACCCAGCTAACTTCAGACCCATTGCAAACCTGCCCCTGATCTCCAAATTGATGGAAAAAGCCGTAAATAAACAACTTTCCGATTATCTCGAGGAATACAACATTCTCTCCCCTGCACAATATGGTTTTCGAAAATCACTAAGCACAGAGTCACTTTTGCTTTCTCTCACTGATAATTTACTTTTGAACCTGGAGAAAAAACAATCATTCTTACTGGTCCTACTAGACCTATCCTCAGCGTTAGACACGGTAAATCACTCACAACTCATAGAACAACTATCAAACATAGGAATTAAAGGCACAGCTCTCAGTTGGTTCAAATCATTCCTATCAAACAGGTTTTACCAGGTCAGAATTAATAACAAGGATTCTAACCCCATCCTATCAGACCAAGGTGTACCTCAAGGTTCTTCCCTCTCTCCCACCCTGTTCAACGTCTACCTCCTCCCCCTCTGCCATCTGCTATCACAGCTCAAACTTACTCATTACCTCTATGCAGACGACATCCAGATCCTCATCCCTATCACAGAATCTATTCAAAAAACCTTCGCCTACTGGGAGAATTGTCTTCAACCAATTAAACAAGTACTCTCCAGCCTG
This sequence comes from Rhinatrema bivittatum, assembly GCF_901001135.1. Taxonomy (NCBI): domain Eukaryota; kingdom Metazoa; phylum Chordata; class Amphibia; order Gymnophiona; family Rhinatrematidae; genus Rhinatrema; species Rhinatrema bivittatum. The sequence goes on along the minus strand of NC_042620.1, from coordinate 26,716,519 downwards.
AACCTGATTCTAAACTCCAGCAAAACAGAGTTGCTACTGATTTCACACAACCCGAACACCCACACACCTAACCTGACACAAACCACATCTTTAAACATTGAGCTCTCTGCTGACGTCAGGAATCTTGGAGCATGGCTGGACAATCAACTTAACCTAAAAAAATTCATAAACACAACCACCAGGGACTGCTTCTTTAAACTACAGGTCCTAAAGAAACTAAAGCCACTCCTTCACTTTAATGACTTTCGCCTCGTTCTTCAATCCATTATTTTTTCGAAACTTGATTACTGCACTCAATCTTACTTGGCCTCCCCTCCAACAGCATCAAACCCCTACAAATAGTACAAAATGCCGCAGCCAGAATCCTAACCAACACGAAGAGAAGAGACCATATTACCCCCATCTTGAGCAACCTCCACTGGCTACCCATCAAACAGAGAATCCTATATAAAACATTAACCATCATTCATAAAGCAATTCATAACGTCGCACCTATATCTCTACAAACCCAACTTCGTCCACACTTATCTTCCAGACCCATCAGAAGCGCCTACAAAGGCACGTTAGCCGCAGCTCCTGCCAAATCAACACTAAGAAAAAGAGCACTCTCCACTGCGGGACCACACCAATGGAATGCGCTCCCACCAGACCTTCGACTCGAACCCAATCTACTAGAGTTCAAAAAAAGGTTAAAAACCTGGCTCTTCAGGCAAGCTTTCCAATAGGCACCTCCTCCTGACTTTCAGATCCAACCATTGCAGGGTGTCACCAACACCTTGCCACTTAATTTTCATACCGTACTTGCTTATTCGCAATTCTAACAGTCATTATTCACCTTTATATAACCGTCTACTGCAGACCATATTCGCTTCTAAAGTTCTTTGTAAAAAAAGGTTAAATCTGTTAAATGCTATTGTTACATTCTATGTTACTTGTAATAATGTTCAATGGTTTATTGTTATTGTTCCATGTTCTATGTAAAAAAACCCAGGTCTAACTTCCCAGACCAGGGCAACCTCTTTCGTTACTTGTAAACCGGACTGATTTGTATTGCATACAGGAATTCCGGTATATAAAAATTTAAAATAAATAAATAAATAATAAAAATATACTCTTGAAACCAAATGCAAAGTTTACTCAGGAGTTTTAAGCGCTTCAATTACCGGTAAATATTTCTTCCACACGTCTTTCAGAAAATACAAAGATTCCTCCCTCACATTTGTTTTTCCAACTGTTCCAGCCTATATTTCCTTTATTATAGATTGTTGTACAGCAGAAATATTTCCAAATTTCCATTTTTAGATTTAAACAGGAATTTTTATTCACGGAGACTCCATTTTCCACAGTTTTCAAATGCTTATCCAACAAGCCTATAAAAAATTACTAGAGGATTAATCTGTTTAGCTATATTATTATTCAAAGTTTGTATCGCCTCCCAGGTAGTTTCCAATGTAATGGAAGCAGGCCTTACCAACTCAGGCATCGATGTTCCAGATATTGCAGAAGTTTCTTCTACCAACTGCCGAAAGCAGCGCTGCTAGCAATGTCCACGGGGGTTCCCAGAGGCTTCAGAAAGCACCAGGACTTTCCCGGATGCTTTCCCAACTCCAAAACATGGCTGGCTGTCCTCTTCTATATCGAGTGATGCCAGTCTAGATAACACATGGGAGGATCTTGCCTCAATGGGATTAACTGGGACAAGCCGTTGCACCAGGGGACAGAGATCTCTGGAGCTCAGGGAGGGCATCATATTAACTTCCTCCCGACGGTCCTCCAGCAAGCCAACTCCTGGGTTAAAGGATCCCCGCCACACATGGGCATCCATCGGGCCCAGGACTTGAGGAAAATTGGGAAAGAAGGCAAAGCCTCGCGTTCCCTGGCCCAATGCTTCCTGCCAGAGTGAGGCATACCAAGGAAATTACTGCCCGATGAAAGCATCTCACATACGTCTTGCTCAGTCGGCCATCCAGGATCCCCCAAGCACTGGGATAGGTTAGGATATAATCAAATTTATTACGGCCAGAAAGGTAGTCATGATGTACACAGGAGAGAAAGACCTTTATTCTGCAATACTCAGGGATAAAATAGTAAATGTGCCAACATTTTGAAAGTGCTGGAAAAGGAAGGAGGAGATCTTAAAAGAAAGCAGAAAAACAATCTCCTTGAGCCAAATAAGTGAGTGTCCATGGCCCCGACTATAGGCAAAACAGGCTCGCACCTGCCTTAAGGGAACTAAGGGATCAGTTGCTGAGGGCCTAAGAGGGAGGTTGGGAGTCCAGCCAAAGTCACGCACAGCTCCTGGTACAGATGATGAAGCTGAGCAGACTGGACATAGCTTCAGAGCGCGGATCCTGCACATTCAGCCACATGAAGCTGGTTATTGCATGCTTCAGTCTCTCCACGGTGAGAAGGGTCTGGAAGAAAACTGGAAAGCATAGTGGCGGCTGTACTTATAAGCCCCTGCTCTCTCCTTAAGGAGGCAGACTGGAAGCAAAAACAGCAAGGGTTGGCTTTACTAGGGAGCAGAAATCTTTCAAAAATTCCTGCTGCTGTTTTCCAACCAACAGAATCTTATCTCCTAATAGGGCCTTACGAGTTGTCGCAGCAGGCGCCTTCATAATGGATCACAGTAATGTGAATGAGCACCATCATCTGTGACACCAAGATTTTTGGTAAAAAAACGATCTTACAGAAGGGCAACCATGCAAGTCCAGCAGCCTGGAACAGGTAACTCCAGCCTCACACACAAAAACCAGCTCCTTATCCAATATTTTCCAAATAAATTGATTACATATCTGAAAAACAACAAGAGCTACTGTGAGGCACATTAACCACTTAGCTCCAGGTTACTGGGCCAAGCCAAGCCAGTTCAGGGCTTTCCAATGGCTGACAAAGCATTATGCAAGTTTCTCAGTTTGGGGGGGGAGGGAGGAGGCTTAATACAAAAGGCGTAGGAAAAAAAAAGTAAGAGACCTGCACATCTGTTTATCACCACCTCATTCACAGTGAGCACATTATCAGTTCAGCATTTCCCAGCAAGCTTACCTTGGGACCAATCAGATCTGATTTGCAGGATGCCCACAACAAATATTCATGAGGTGTACTGGCATGCCTAGGGTCTCAGAATACATTACATTTGCACTATTTGCTTATTCTAACAAGCAAATGTAGTTGAGGGTCCAGAAGTCAGTGCTGAATAAAGCCTGCATTACGCTCTCTTCTGCTAGAAGACCAGCACCACAGAAAACTCTGCAGCTCAAATGAACAGAGCAGCATCTTTCTACAGTCCATTACAAAAAATAAACAAAAAAACCAAAAATAACCCCACCACCACCACACAGCAGTTCTTGCAGGAGAAAGCAAGGGCAGCACAGAGTAGGCGGAAACCTGGCCTTGGCCATTAATTAGGAACACTGTGGCTCTGAGCAAAGTAGGAAACACACGAATGTTAAAACCCCCCCAATGAGACCTGCATGGCCTCAATGCCTGGAGTCCTTACAATAGCCCCAAGAGTATCCTAAGTTTGGAGGGGGGGGGGGGGGGGGGAGAGGGGGGCAGGGAAAAACACAAAAGGCCTTTTTGTTGTCTAATAGGCATCACTCCCTTTATCACAGCAGAGAAAGAGTTAAAAGGCTGAGAAGTCACAGCGCTGTCCTTATGCCCAGTCAAGCTCAAGATAAATATTTACAGGGATTGAATTCAGTGGATCTGAAAGGGGGGAGGGGGGAGGAGGAGAAGGGAGAGGTAAATTGTCTCATGTGACCCCTACCCAGATCCAATAGCTGCTTTGCATAATAAGTGACTTTTCTACACAGCTGCCACTCCTCTGATACCTAACAAAACAAATGATTCCTATTCTACCAGAATGCAGATTTGCTCGCTCCAGCCCAAATGATTTATCTCAGCTGCCAAATTAGTCGTTGTGAGAGACCTACAGCCCTGGTTTTTCAAACTGCATACGAAAAATGAACCAGGAAGGAAGTCTGAAAGTTAGGGCTGGATCACAGCGGCATCATGGCATGGAGTTTGGCTAGAAACACTTCAAAATCCTTCGACACCATGGGCAAAAAAAAAGCTCCAGAGATGAAGTCAAGCACAACTTTAGGAAATTACTGAAAGAGAGCAACACAAGGGAAATGTTGGGAGAAAACAGATTCACTTTAAAACTACCTAAGAGGTACTCTTATCAGAAATTAATTAAAAAACCTGTTTTTGAAGGACCTCCACTTTAAATAGCTATCACTGTATGTGTTTAAAAAGAAAAAAAAAAATTCTGGAGGCTGGTCCTGTAGTGGGGATCTGTGTTCTGATCCCTTCCTCTGTCAGGAGCCATTTGGATCTGGGCTTAGATAAGAAGTTGCCATACTGGGTCAGACCAAGGGTCCATCAAGCCCAGCTTCCTGTCTCCAACAGTGGCCAATCCAGGCTACAAGTACCTGGCAAGTACCCAAGCATTAAGCAGATCCCATATTACTAATGCCAGTTATAGCAGTGACTATTCCCTAAGTTAACTTGACTAATAGCAGTTTATGGACTTTTCTTCCAGGAACTTATCCAAACCATTTTTAAACCCAGCTACACTAACTGCCCTAACCACAACCTCTAGCAATGAATTCCAGAGCTTAATTGCGCACTGAGTAAAAAAAAATTCTGATTTGTTTTAAATATGCTACTTGCTAACTTCTTGGAGAACTCTTTTGTCCTATTATTAACAGATTCACATTTATCTGTTCTAGTTTTCTCATGATTTTATGGACTTTCATATTCCCCCCCTCAGCTTCTCTTCTCCAAGCTGAACAGCCCCTACCTTTTTAGCCTTTCCTCACAGGGGAGCTGTTTCAACCCCTTTATCATTATAATCAACCTTCTCTGTACCCTCTCTAGTGCAATTATATCTCTTTTTTGAGATGCACAACCAGAACTGCACACAGTACTCAAGGTACGGTCTCACCATGGAGCAATAAGAGACATTATGACATTTTCCTATTTTATTCACCATTTTCTTCCTAATTACCAACTTTTTTTTTTTTTTTTTTTTTTTTACCACTGCAGTACACTGAGCCAATTTCAATGTATTACTATGATGCCTAGAGATCTTTTTCCTGAATGGAAACTCCTAATATGGAACCTAACATTGTGTAACTAACTACAGCATGGGTTAATTTTCCCTGTATGCATCACCTTTAATATGTCCACAGGTGAAGCATGAGGTCTGCCACCTTTGTACCAGACAGTCCTCTTGACTACGAGCCACCTAGCTATCTACATTTCTAATAATGTAATCACCAACTATAACAGCAGACCTAACTTTTCCCTACTGGGTAGTAGCCCTAGGAAACATCCTCTGTGCCAAAGGACAAGGCATCAACTGGAGAGCAGATCCTTGCTAAAGGATCACTTCCTACTGCACCAGGATGATGCTCTCCGATCAGGAGACTTTCCTCCTCCAATAGCACCAGGGCTGCCAGATTGGAGTTGGAACTTAGCTACTGTGTCCATGAAGGTCTCATCTATAAACCTCTGTTTTGTTCAGTTCCTCCAGGTCTGCCACTCTAGCCTCTAGAAATCAAACTCATTCTCTAAGAGCCAGGAGCTCTTTGCACCAGTTGCACACGTACCCACCTCTCACCGGCGGGTGAAAAATCATAAGTGACATTTGATGCAAAAAGACTGGAAGGACCCTCTCTTGCACCCATACTTGAGAAGGGAGAGAACACTTACAGGATGATGCAATATCGGCGCACGTTAAAGGGGTGCTCATGATTTGAGCACCCGCTCCGATCCACCTCTCCGGGGCGTCCAATGCAAAAGGGCTGCCATGGTAAAGAGGAGGCGCTAGGGGAAATTGCGTGACCCTAATGCCTCCTCGGCAGTAGGTGCCCAGGAGAAGTGGCTATCAGCCACTTAGGAAAATAGACAAGTGTCCATTTTCCTAACCGATGGCTGTGCACAGGTTAGGAAAAAACAGACACTCTAAAATTGAGCGTCTCTTTTCCTAACCTGACCATAGCACCCTTCCCCCCTCCCCCCATGATATTATAATTTTGTAGTTTCTCCGACTTAATATCACCACAATATTAAGCCGGAGGAGCCCTAAAAGTAACACCTGCTCTGGGCCGGTGTTAATTTTGGCAAGTAAAAATGTGTCTTGGGCGCACTTTTTTTTTTTTTGCATGGGGAAATATAGCCTTAACAATAGCTAAAAATAGGGTTGAGAAATTGAACTAGACACATCAGGGACAGAGAGAATGGGGGGGGGGGGGGGGTCTGGATAGCAGAGGAAGACTATATAATGGACAGTGACAAGGAACGACATCCATAGGTGGCTGAAAGCTGGGAAATACCCTTATCTAGAGCAATGTATATGGGAAAGAATAAGCAGCTTGGATGGGCCAATTGGTCCTTATCTACCATCTATGAAATGTTGCTCTATCAGGGCAACTACCATATGATTAAAACACCTACTGCCAAGGGTGTTATTGCTAGTTGAAGATGGACACTAAGTATTCTCCTCACTTGGTGCTAGCTCAACCTCTTGTGATTTCTTAGTGCTATTAGTACCTGCTGGAGATCGAACTTGTCTGGTCCATCTGTTCTCTCTACATCCCCCAGTAGCACCGATCATTTTGCTGCCTTTTCCCCATTCTGCACACTGGGAGCAAGCCTCAAATGGTATCATCCCATGGAGCTGTCAAGAGTTTCAGCTTTCACAATCCTGTCTCTGACACTCAGTTCAAAAATGTTAAGATTTTTAAAATATAGCTCATTTCACAATCTCAGAGAAACTAGACAAAGCAAGCCTTCATAAATGGGTAAACACCACCTAGAAAGAATCATTAAGAGCTGCTGCACAGACTGCAGTCAAAGACAAACTCCCAAACTCCCGCAACCTCAGCTTTTTCTAAACAAGAGGGTCTTAAGTGGCACCAAGTACATACAAGTTTCTTTTGACATTCATTGGGGATATCCTGAAATAGACTAGCTGAGGGGGCCCCAAAATAGGTTTGAGATGCCCTGGCCTATGCTCAGGTCAGCAGGTGGACTGCAACATAATCAAAATATTGCACAAAGCAGTAAAAATAAAGAAATTAAGTTAAATGCCTTTTAAGATGTGAACATATGACTGCTCTCCAATCCCTGCTGGATGTAAGAAGTCATCATGCACCACCATAGGTGAGCTGAGTTTCCTCAGCACTCAAGTCTGATGCCTCACTTCTCAAGTGTTCTGTTTCTCTGCTTACGAGTGGGTAGCGCTCTATACCCTGACAGGAGCATTGTACCCTCCATGAACTAGGAACTGGCTAAAGTGCTGCTTTTTCCATTACTGCAGTATAAAAATCACCCCCAACACACACCAAAGAAGGGAAGGACCATTGTCAAGACATATCCCACTACTGTATCTAATGACCCTCCACAAACAGCATGATGGTGGTTCAGTATCCCACATGAAAAATGGCATTGGGAGGGAGCCATGAGAGTTAAGGTGAAATAGAAACAGAGAAACATAGAAATGACGGCAGAAGACGACCAAACGGCCCATCCAGTCTGCCCAGCAAGTTTTGCACTTTTTTTTTTCTCATGGCTCTTAGTAACCTTTTGGTTCTATTTGCCTTCCATCCCCACCATTAATGTAGAGAGCCGTGTTGGAACTGCATCTAAGTGAAATATCTAGCTTACAGCTCGATACAGTAAAGTGGGGCCGCGGTTACCCCGCTCCTAACCCGCTTTCTACTCACTTTCCGGCCGCGTTAGCCATTCCTGCGATACACTATCCCCTTTAACCCATCCTTACCGCCTCTAAATCCCCGGGTAACCCCTTCCGCACGCGGCATGTATATCAGATGTAAGCAATCGAATTAGCTATTCCCTCCCATACAGTAACGCGCGCCCCGACTATCGCTATTTTACCCTGCCATTTTGCCCCGCGTTTAACCTGCTAACTTACCGCCTACCCTTACCCCTGCCTCTTAATGCAGAGGTAATGGTAGACTGCAAACTTTCCCCTCAAAAAAAACCTCTAAAAACCTAAAATCCCCTCCTCCCGAAGCGACTGAATATTTTCTTACCTTTTGTTGCTTTTCAGCCCCCTTCCCTTCTCTGCCGCCCTCCGGAGGGGGCAGCCGGCGGTGAAAGCGGCTCGCAGCGGTCCCCCCCGCGCAGGTCCCGGTTCTCCTGGCTCGGCAACAGCAGTACAACAGCTAGGGCTCCATCCGGCTTGCAGCGTTCCTCCCCCCCCCGCACAGGTACCAGCGCACCCAGGATACTGTATAGGCGCTGTATTAAGCGCCTATACAGTAAAATGGGTTGCGCGGGCCTAATGCTTCCCCTAACGCTTTGCATACGCGGCTTGCATTTGCAAGCAATTTAAATAGAGTATCGAGCGGTATGTGATCAGAACAGTGCGTGGGGCAAACGAGGGTGCGCCCGGCACTGCCGCACTCTAACGCGGCCTTACTGTATCGACCCGTTAGTTAGGGGTAGTAACTGCCGCAATAAGCAAGCTACACCCATGCCTATTTGTTTACCCAGACTATGTAATTCAGTCCTTGTTGGTTGTCGTCTGTATATAGATCCAAATGACATGTCAAAGTCTGCTATCTTCAGGAAACAGTCCTCAGTCTCCCATTCCTCTTCCGATACTTTCCATTGCATATGGGGTGTTTGGCAAAGCAATCCCTCTAACTATAAAGGAAAAAAACACCACCATCCCTCACGTCTGTTCATCAGGAATGAGGGAGTGTTCAATTGGACAAAGCAGTTAAACTGACCAACATTTTATCACATAGCTTTCAGGGGCCATCTTGAAAAATCAAATGCAGAGAAAAAAGTAAAAAGGTTTTGCTGCTGTATTTTCCCTACATTAACTTGAAGGTATTTTCAAAGTTGAGCTTTTTAAAGATTTTAATCATGATTTGCTTGGATTTAAAAATTGTTTTTGGGGAAGTTTACATACTTCAGTAAAGCTAAGGCACAATATCTTGGGATCCATTTATATCACACACAAAAAATCTTTTCACCAAGATTTGCATTTTGTACGGGGTTGGAGTCTATGAGATACTCTGGTTCCTTCTGAACTGAGTGTTCCCCTTCCAACTCACTCAAAATACGGTCATCATCCATGTCACTACTGTTCACCTGCCCTCTTTCCTTATTGCTGTCAGCACCGGGGAAAAAAAATCTTCTGAAACATCTGACTGTTCTTCAGAGGTTGAGATTTACATTATTTTATGCCCCCGCTCTTATTTATGTAGAAAAGTCCATCCACGCACTAAAAACTCAGATAATTAAACATCGTTCTTGCCTATAACTGGATTTCATGGAAGCCCCCTCGTTTCCCTTTGGCAGAAACATTCTTACACTATCCCAGATAAGTTTTTTTTTTTTGTAATCGAGCAATGCCCCCTCCCTAGCAGGGATGGCGACTTCTCTACACATCTAATAAGGAGAAAAAATGTTGTATTTTTGAGCTCTGTTTCCTAATACCCGCTGGCCTCAGAAATCGAATGGCTCTTTCCTTTGAAGTTCCCTTTTATTTTCATCTGTTCCTGCAATCTGAAGGCTCCTCGACTTTCATGTTTATTTTAGGTCCACTTTTGTATCAGTAACCGTTTTACATTTCTCTCTGGTCCCCTTTTAGGTCAGCTTTAAACCTGCATTGTAATCAACATTTTTGATAGGTTTGGAAAAAAAACAGCCAAACTACATGATTTACCCATATTGGCTATCAATTTTAGCACCATTTCTTTGGCAGTCTTTTTAAATGCCTTATTTCCTCGGCCCAGTAGGCATCCTATGTGAATCTCTGATTTTGAGCCTCTTTATACTATGCTTGCTTGTTAAGTATCAAGTTTGACATAATTGGGAAACCCTCGAGTTTTACAGTTTTACTGTAGCTTGTATTATTACTGTGCTTATTTATTCTTACTGTTGTAGGACACCTTGACAACATTATAAGCTGTAACTTAAGTGAATTACCATATATGAGCTCCTTTGTTTGCATTATGCTGTCTTGGCCACTTCTGATCATCAATTCTGCTCTTTACACAGATGTTAAACTATCTTTGTGGGTCCCTCTCGATGCAGCTCCTACGGTAAAACACGATCATGTATTCCTGTATAAGGATCATTAATGGAAGCTTGAAAATAAATGCCTCTTTTAGGACAGCAATACCCACTAATCACACCCCATACCTAGCCATAAATGACTTCTTGTGCCTTTACACTACTCCACAATACCTATGTGCAAAGCTCATTACAGATGATATGTAAGTTAGTCCAACAAGAAGGACTCACAACTTGTTTACTGACCCTCATTTTAAACATTCAAATGGAACCCCAATATTTATTACGAGATCAAAAGTCAGATACTGAAAACTGCGCCATGCTGGGGCCACTTGTTCTGACGCTGTCACTGTGCAAAACTGGTATTTCAGTAGTGGCTGTGAGAAATGGGATTCAGATGGAATCCACCTCTTATTGTACATCCAGATGCTTTCAAATACTCAAGTAACAATCTGCCCAGTACATATAACATTGGCCTCCCCAACTCCCTTCAGCCAGTGAGACAGTAAATCCCACCACTTATCACAGCTTTTTTACTGCTGGCCAGAGTAATTTAGTTAAGGCACCATGAAACCTCCTACAAAGCATCACTCCAGCACTCAGTAGAATTCTTCTGGCTAGATTTAAAAAGCAAAAAACCATACATAACTTGAGATCTTAATTAGCAATGACTTTTTTGTTTGTTTTTAACCAAATAACCAGAGAACTGGAGGACACTAGAAACACAAATCAGAGCACATTTTAAATGGTAGGATTTTCTACCCATACCAAAACTTTAAATATATCTTTCAGAGGGAAGACTGACCTTACTCAGGTAAGGAGGAACTGATAAGTGTTTTAAAAACTGAGATGTTCCCCAGTTAGGGCTGGAAAATACCCTATGCTTTTAGGGGAATTTCTTGAGCATTCATTACATGGCCTGTGAGCTCCTGGGCTCCCTTTGCTTTTTTCATGACCTTGGCCAGCAGATGGGTACAACATGTGAAGCACCCATTTTGGTGAGGTGGTGGGGCAGGGGGGTCAATGCTGAAAGAGATAAATTACACAGACCTTTTAACCCTATCCTAATGAAGTTCCCCTTTAAGTGTGAAGCTCAGTGTTTAATTGGAAACTGAATATTTTCAAAGGAAAACCAGGCAAGATGACAATCTATCACGTTTCACAATTATGCACAGCAAGCTGTGCCAACAAGGTCAGCACAAACAGACCTTGACAAACACCATAAGATCATTTGTGCCTGCCGACCTGGCTTCAGCGCGAGAGCTGGTCACATGCTAGTCTCGCAACATCTTTTTGCTTTACAGTACTATTAAAGTAGTGCCCCGTGAGTTTTGCTCACGATAGCAACAGTGCTATGCCACTGAACCAAGGGGGGGGGGGGGGGGGGAGAAGAGGGGACTTCAGAAATAGCACTCAATAGTAACTTCACTATAAACAGCAGTGACAGCTTTTGTGTAGGTACTGTGATAGGACTGGCAGAATAAATTGAGACTAGAGATGGTAAGAGACAAAGAAAAGGATGATGGAAGGGAGGTGGGGAAGGAAAAGCAATGATAATAGAAAAAAGGTGATATGGCAAGCAGTATTAACATTGTTTATTCAAGACAAACAAAAGATGCTACAGTCACTAATGCATACTGAACTATAAAAATAAATGTAACAATAATATAGCTAAACAGATATTTCTAATATTGCCTTTAATACTTTTTCCTCCTTCCCCAATTATATAGTCCCCCTTCCACCAACTATCAAACAGTGTAACATATCAGTTCTAGGCCAAATTTTCTCAAAGGTACGATCATTGCTCTATTAGACAAGCCAGATAAGTAAAATTATATGATGTTAAACTAAAAAGAAACCAGATTAAATTAAGTTAAAATGAAGTGTAAAGATGCCATAATTTCAGAATCCAGGGATATAAACGGGGAACAGCTGAAGGTCATATAAACCAAATTACAAGATCTATTATGTACCCCCATCACCATGATGCAAAGAATTACCCTCAAGTGATTTTACATATGGAGACCAAATTTTATTAAATGTTGCTAAATTATGATACTGATAAGCTATAATACTATGCACACGAAACAAAAAGCTCACCTGAGGAAATAATTCCTGAAGCGATGGCACACAAGAGGATTTCCAATGTTGAGCAATTTTGGTTGGAGCCCCCATAACATTCAATAAAGCACTGATAGGAAGTAGATGGAAAGTTAGAGACAATGTCCTGCATCCAACAAAATCTCCTGCCATTACTTTTGGCTAAAGGTGCATTCCCACCATAAGTGGAAAAAGGAACCAGGTTCCCCACAGCCCTTCCAACACCTGTGAGAAGCTCTAAGGATAAACTGTACAGCTTGACCAGTGTATAGTACCATCTTAAAAGTCATTTATATCTGTTTACTATTAAATTAGCAGAAATAAACCCCTTACCAATATTCTAAAATAGTTTTCCAATCCTCCTCAAACATTGTCGTCCCCAGATCATGCTCCCACGCCTGAACCTACCATGATTTAGTTGGGAGATCTTTATTTCAAAGAATATAACATTAAGACAACCCTTTCTCAACTTTGTTTCAAACATGGATATCTGTGTCTTAAGACCCAGTCCCCAAAAGAAAAATATCTAATCTGCAAAAAACTCAGTGTCAGGAATGTCAAAAATCCATTTACAATTCAAGAAAGCTTAAAATTCCATAGGTCCCCCAAATATGTTCAACACGATAAATCCCCTTTTTTTTCCATAAGTTGAAGGATTGTGTAGCAAAACCCGGAGGAAAGGTAACAGTATTAAATAATGTACTGAAATAAAAATCCCTATTTCCTGTCAATAGGATTTTCCAAGTATGCCAAACCCTCAAGGTTTGTGACACGGAGGGAGGGACCACATTTAACAGTCTCCATGTCTTCTTGGGTTGCCAAGTCATCGCTTTAGAGGCATCCTGCCAATGAGTTCCTGTTCCAAAATGACCCACGGCATAAAAAAAATAAATATACTAAGCTAATCTATTATTACCTTAAAATGGGAGGCCACATGATACCATATTAGATTAGGGATGCCCAATCCCCCCTGAGCCTTAGTTTGAAATAAGACGCTTGGCAACCCTGGGGAGGTTCTTCCCTGCCATATGAATTGACGGATTCGCTTTTGCCAACATTTTAAATAGGAAACAAGAACTGCAAACTGAAAAGTTTGAAACAAATAATTTAACTGGGAAAACTCATCTTAATGACTGCTATTCTGCCTACTAACCAAGAAATACAATACCTTTCCATTCCTCTAGATCTTTATAGATGTGGGCCATTAATGGTGGGTAATTTAGCTGAAAAAGATCTTGAGGATGTCCAATATATGCCCAAATATTTGATTTGGTGAGCAGACCATTTAAATGGAAATTGGGACTTTAGTAATTTTACCTGATCTGTTGAAGTGGTAAAATGTAGAATTTTAGATTTCTCCCAATTAATGCACTAAATTTAGCCAATTTCCTTTACAGTAGTTCTAAGATTCTACAGGTTGGGAAAATGTAAACAAGACATCGGCCACAAATAGGGACATTTTAGAAAACAAATCCCCCACAATGACTCCATGACTACAAGGATTTGCTCGAAACTTGGTAGCAAAAGGTTCTAAAAAACAATAGCAAAAAGCAAAGGCAATAGGGGACAACCCTGCCTATAACTAGCATCTCAGAATAACCCCCATTGACTAATGCAAACACAAAGGTGATCGTACAGCTTATACAGCTAAAGTTTTAAAGAGAAAAGGCCAATGAACCAAATCAAAAGCTTTTTCAGCATCTATAGCCAGCAGTAAAAATGGGTTCTGTTTACATTCCCACCAAATGGTGTCCATTATCTTGTACACATTATCGGAAGCCATACAGCCTCTAACAAAACTAAACTAGATTGACCTGGATGAATAGTGGTGGCCATGATAGATTAAATTCTATCTGCCAAAACCTTGGCAAGTAATTTTAGGTCCAAATTTAGTAACGATATGGGGCGGTAAGACCCACATAAGGTGGGATCTCTACCTGGTTTAACTAAAATCGTAATGCCAGCAACATTAGAAGGGGGAGAGAGGGACCACTCTTCTCAAACTATTAAACATCTTAGTTAGAGGTACCACTTGGTCAGCAATCGTAATATAAAAATAAGAACATAAGAAATTGCCATGCTGGGTCAGACCAAGGATCCATCAAGCCCAGCATCCTGTTTCCAGAGGCCAAACCAGGCCACAAGAACCTGGCAATTACCCAAACACTAAGAAGAACCCATGCTACTAATGCAATTAATAGCAGTGGCTATTCCCTAAGAATGTTTATTTATTTTTAATTTTTATATACCGGAATTCCTGTATACAATACAAATCAATCCGGTTTACATGAAACGATAAGTTGCCCTGGTCTGTGATGTCCGACCGGGGCTTTTTACAAGGAACATTGAACAGAAACAATAAACCATTAAACGTTTTCGTATTTTAAAACAATTAGCGGGTTAAACTTTTACAAGCTTAAAATATTTGATTAATAGCCATTAATGCACATCTCCTCCAAGAACTTATCCAAACCTTTTTTAAACCCAGCTACACCAACTGCACTAACCACATCCCCTGGCAACAAATTCCAGAGCTTTATTGTGCGTTGAGTGAAAAAGAATTTTCTCTGATTAGTCTTAAATGTGCTATTGGCTACCTTGCTATTGGCTACCTTGCTGTTTTTCTTATGTTCTTATGTCACCCTCCCTGAATATCACTGAGATTGCCAGAGCAGGAATCTAACAGGTTTCAGATGAACATTAAAATTCCCCCCAAAATTATTGAACAGATTTCTCTCTCAAAACATGATTTAAACCTTGAAAAAAGGGGTTCTGCTGTGAATTACGGGAATAAACAGAGACCAAGGTATAAATCTTTCCACTTTAATTGTTACAAGAATAAATCTGCCTCCTGGATCCCTATAACACCCCTGGAATTCAAATATAAAATCTTTATGAAAAAAATTTCCACCCCCATATATTTACCATCTCTTGAACGTGCTTCCCAATAATATGAAGGAAAATCAGTAGAGCGCAACAAGTGCGTTTCGTATACTAAAGCGATTGATACATGTGTATGCCGCAGATTATAGAAAAGTCATCTCTTGCGACCTGAGTTAAAGCTCTTTACATTTAGAGAAAATATTTTAAAGATAGCCATGACAACAGAAAAAAGGGAAAATTACATACCTGATAGACCCAAGAGGCTCTAAAACACCACCAGATTTCCCTACAGGCCAAAAAGACTAAGCAGGAAACCCCAAAATATGACATCCACTCTTCTGACTTATTCTTACAAAGGCCTAGATCGAGAATATCTCCCACTTCCCCACACCCTTCATGATCTGCCTGAAAAAATGCAGATCAGTGAAAGTTAGAAGAAAAAATATCAACCATGTCATTGGGTCCCCCACCCATCGTTGGACAAGCACAGATTGAAAAAAAAAAGTCAAATACCATCTCAGGCTATAAAAGATCAGTGTATATCAAGAATATGCATTCTCAATTAAATAAATGAAAGCCATCAAGTCTCAATTGTTCAGGTAACTAAAGACCTAGTATCCAAAAAAAAGAAAAAAAAAAGTGTGTTAGGTGGCATCTCTAGATGTTGATGAGCTTTTGGAATTACTTCTCAGTCGCCAGTCTTCCTTCCCAACTCGTTGCCATCTCAAAGATTCTTCTTTTTGGGAGGCCGATAGCTGGCTCTTTGGTGCCTTAGCAACTGTTTTAACCCAGTGGGATATTCTTTTTTTTTTTTTTTTTTTTTTTTAAATTCTCTTTATTAATCCTTTTTCAACATTACATCCATAACCATTTCATCATCATATAAAAAAAACTCAGCAAGAAAATATATATTCAAAAACTTAACACACCTTGTCTCATAATCCATACAAATATTTCTAGCTGAGAACTAATAATGAGGGGGGGCCTACTAGTCAAATAATATTCTAAATAATCAACTACTTTTACATTTTCTGGGGCTAATACTGCTGATGTATCTAAATCATTCTCTAGACTTTTTATCCTTTATAAAATTCTCTAAATGGGATGGCTCATTAAAAATAAACTTTACACCCTGGAAATTTACATGACATTTAGAGGGATACTTCAAATGAAACGACACACCAATTTCCTGAGTTTTACTTCTCAATTCCAGAAACCGTCTCCTTCGAACCTGAGTAGGTTTTGAGACGTCTGGAAATATAAACACTTTTTGACTACAAAACATTAGATCTTTACTTTTAAAGAATTTCTCTGGGATATGCTTCTAATGGAGAATAAGATCCCAAAAGGATATAGCCACAGGTGTTTAATGCTCTCTTTGCGGAGTTGCGCTGTAACTGGCCAGAACGCCTGCCTTTTCCGTAAAGTCAGTCACCTGTGAAAAATCGTTGAAGATGGAAATCTCATGGCTGGGTTGTTTGCGAGCTGCATTATACACCTTTTCTTTAATCACAAAACTGTGGAACCGTACCACAATGTCGCGGGGCTTATTATCCAACCTTGGCCCCAAGGACTGATGTGCCCAATCCAATTTGATTTTTATTGCTGTGATATCTTCAGGAGCCATAGCAGATGCTAGAATGCTCCTATAAATCTTTATGGCTTCAGATTCACAATCCTGATACTCAGGGCTCTCCAGCACCCCTCTAAAATCGTAAGTTGCTACAGCAGGTTCGATTTTCAAAATCTTTGAGCTTATCTGCTAAAGAGAAAGTCCATTTGCAGTGCTTTGTGATCTGAACACAGTTGAGCCAAATCAGTTTGGCCATCCACACACTGGCCTAAGTCTGCCATGTCCGCTTTTATTTCAGCCTCCGCTATTCTTGGAGGTGCCATCTTGTGGCTAATTTC
This sequence comes from Rhinatrema bivittatum, assembly GCF_901001135.1. Lineage (NCBI taxonomy): Eukaryota > Metazoa > Chordata > Amphibia > Gymnophiona > Rhinatrematidae > Rhinatrema > Rhinatrema bivittatum. The sequence continues at coordinate 26,699,563 of NC_042620.1, read as the reverse complement.
AGTTTTATGATAAGAGAATTGCAGAAAGTCCACTGATTTTTGCTTAGTTGACATCAGCAAACTTCGTGCAGTAGAGATATAATGGTGTAATGAGCATTAATACACAGATGTCTGAGATATTTCGGAGGATTACCCATAGCTGGAGCTCTCAGGTTAGGCTACTGATGGCATTGAAAGAGTCACATCCTCCCCATATCACCTACTTTTTGACACACTACTTGCTGATGGGTCATATAAGTACCACTGTACGTGCATGACCTGTATATCTGTACTGAATCAAGCCTGTGAATTACAACTGTTCTCTACCTAGACCTAAAAAGAATTCAGCTTGTTCAGTTTCAAGAATTTATGCTGCCCACAGACTCAAAACTAAAACCAAGTCTACTGGTATTTAGGAAGTATAAATTAAATTTTAAAACCCTTCGTTTCCCACTAAAGATGAAGGACAATGCAAAGTTTAATATGTTATAACAAATGAACTCAATGGGGGTCCTCACCACCAAAGAGCAAATAACCTAGCTGGTATGTAAAACTAAAGAAAAAACACACACACACACACACACACACTGCAGTTTTATGCACAGCAGCCCTTCAATAGTTGAAAGGACCTTTCTGAGTTCATTTATATTATGCAGTATGTCCAGGTCAGAGGGCCTGAAGGGCTACCAAGTTGTTTCAATGATACAAAGGCACCTAATCTGCAAATATATCTGAGCAAACTAAACACAAACATCCCCATCAAACCAACCCGATAACCTTTCCTGCACTATGAGAACAGCAGCAGCCAAATACTACTAGACACTTAGCCACTCAAGGTTCAAGAATATTGCAGGACAGGAGCCTGCATACTCCCAACTGTGCACCCACCTCCAGCTACTTACCGGCAGATCCACGCTAACATCAGTTCCATCCAGCAAGGAGATTCTGCATGTGATGACTGATCTTGCATCCCCAGCTGCAGGAATATGTGTTGCGGCTCTCTGGGCCTCTCGCAGGCGCTCCTTCTCCACCTGCCTGCGCATTGAGCGGCGCCCCAGAGTACGCCGGAAGAAACTCAACATCTTATACTCTAAAAACCACCACACCAGTGGTGGGGCTCAGGGAAAAAAAACAAAAAACAAAAACAAAAACCAGGCCTTGTAGAAAAACACCAATCCTTTTGAAACTGTCACTTCCAACAGCAATTGAAGAACCTGAAACAAGGGATTTAAAATCTTTATTAAATCTACTTCAACTAAAGCATGCAAGCAAAAGTTTAAAAACAAAAAAAACCCCACACCTGCTACAAGACAAGATTTCTATGGCTGTTACTGGAAAAGTGATAAAGATAAGCCATCATGAGTCAACAGCAAAACTTCTTTTGCTTAGAATTCATCTATCATAAAAGTAATCCTCTAACCCAATAACTCAGAGGTTGACATGATTCGTTAAGACAAAGTAGTAAATTAAAGTGATCTTCACCTGAACAAGAGAAAAGTAACGGTCAACAAAATTTAAGCTTGAAACAGAGGTAAAAAGTATGTTTTCTTCCCAAGTATACACTAACTGTAAATGCAGAGTTGCTTACATGTAACAGGTGTTCTCGGAGGACAAGCAGAATGGTAGCCCTCACACATGGGTGAATCCCTAGCTATAGGTTGCTCCCCAACACAAAAGGGGACCAGACACCCCACCAGGTGCCAATGGGCACACCACCACCGGGGGAGACAGCCTGAACCCAAACAGGCCCTAGGTGGGAGAGATAGGTTCTACACCTCAAACAGGTTCCGAAGGACAGACTGGTCGAACTATTGTCACATTGGCCATCCCTATCCAAAAGTATTGAGATGTGAATGTGTGAAGAGAATTCCACTTTGCAGATCTCCTCTATAGGAACTGCTCGCAAATGGTTCACCAATGCTGCCACGACTGACAGAATGAGCCTGGACATGACCCCCAAGATGCAGTCCAGCCTGGGCATAACAGAAGGTGATGCAAACTGCTATGCAACTGGATAGTGGCAACGCCCAACATATTCTTGACAAAATAAATAAAAAGTTGGGAGATCCATCTATGGGCTTCTGTCCACTCCAGATGGAAGGCTAAAGCTCGCTTGCAGTTCAAACCGTGCAGTGCTCGTTTGCCTTGGTGTGAATGAGGCCTGGGAAAAGATATTGGAAGGATGATTGACTGGTTAAGATGGAACTCTCACAACCTTAGGCAGGAACTTTAGGGTATGTATGCAAGACCACCCTGTCATAATAAAATTTAATATAAAAGGTGGATAAATCACTAAGGCCTAGAGCACGCTGACCCTGCACACCACCAAAAATATGACCTACCGGGTCAGATACTTCAGGTCATAGAAACTCAGCGGTTCAAAAGGAGCTTTCATCAGCTGAGCCAATACCACATTAAAGTCTCAAGACACAGCTGGAGGCCTTAGGTAAGACTTCAATTGAAGCAGGCCCTGCATGAAACAAAACCATAGGCTGTAAAGAGATGGGTATACCATTCTACACCTTGCTGGTATGCGCCAACTGCACCATGATGAACTCTTAACGGAGTTGGTTTTCAAGACAGCTTCCGAAAGGTGTAGAAGGTAGTCAAGCAGTTTTGTGTGGGGCAGGAGAATGGATCTAGGGCCTTCTGCTCATAGCACAAGGAAAACCACCTCTTCCGTCCCTTCGGCTTTCTAGTGGAAAGCTTTCTAGAAGCCACCAAGACCAGAGACACATCCTCTGAAACATCAAGCAGCTGCAGAATTAATCTCTCAACAAGCCAGGCTGTAAGCAACAGGGTCTGAAAGTTGGAATGCCGCAGCCTGCATTGGTGTTGCATGATGAGATCTGGGGAAATTCCCAGACTGATCGGTCTCCGGATAGACAACTCCCATAGGAATGTAAACCAGACCTGTCTCAGCCAATGAGGAGCTATGAGAATCATAGTCTCTGTCCACGCAAAGCTTCAAGACATTTTTTTCCATTTAAGGGAATCAGAGGATACGTATACAGAAAACCCATGCCCCAATGACGGGCTCCCCCCCAGAGGCAGAATATCCGATTTGCTACTCCTTAGTCAAGGGACCACTCATGGGGTCTTAAGACTACTCAGCTTATCTGCTCCATCCCGGCCAGGTATGTGGCCCTAAACACTATCCACTGTACAGGGCCCACGATCATATCTGGACTGCTTCCTGACACAGGAGGTAATATCCCATGTCTCCCTGCTTGACGACATACCACAGGACTACCCGGTGTTGGTCTGGATCAGGACAACTTTGTTGGATAGCCAATCTCTGAAAGCTTATAGCGCATACCTGATCGCCCGAAGCTCCAGGAAGTTGATTTGACAAGAGCATTCCTGAGTGGACCAGAGACCCTGGATACCGAGCCCATCTATAAAAGCTCCCCAATCTAGGGTGGATATGCAACCATGGTTAGTACAATTTGAGTAGGGAGACAAAAAAAAAAAAGGATCCCCTGTTCCAGATTTGAAAGTACCCGCCACAAGAACAATGAGTCCAAAGAGTTGGGGTGACTCAGATACAATCTGGAGGCTCTGAATGGCCTGGCACCACTGCGATCTCAGGGTCCAATGGGCTCTGCACATGTGTAGACATGCAAATGGAGTAACGTGGACAGTTGCAGCCATATGGCCCAACAGCCTCAACATGTGCCAGGCTGACACCTGCTGCTCTGCTGAATGTCTTCCACAATGGCCATCAAGATGACTGCCTTCTGGCGAGGTAGAAAGGCCTTGGCCTGAGCCATGTCTAGCAGGGCTCCTATGAAGTCTAATTGAGCTGATGGATGAGTTGGGACTTTGGGTAGTTGAGAAAGAACCTTAGTGACTCCAACACCTGAATGGTCAAGCACATGTTCCTGATGGCCCCAGCCTGAGATGTGCTCTTGATCAGCCAATTGTCCAGATACGGGAAAACATGCACTCTCAGCTTGCGGAGGTATGCCACCACCATGGCCAGGCATTTTGTGGAAACCTGTGGGGTGGACATGAGCCTGAACGGCAATTCCCAGTACTGGAAGTGCTGATTTCCCAACACAAATCAGAGATACTTCCTATGACCAGGGAAGATCTCAATGAGTGTGTGTCCCCTTTAGTTCGAGGGAGCATAGCCAGTCCCCTTTTTGAAAAGGGGGATCAAGATGCCCAGGGAAACTATCTTGAACTTTTCTTAGAAACTTGTTTCAAAGCCCTTAGGTCTAGGATGGGACGCAATACTCCTGTTCTCTTTGGAATCAGGAAGTACCTGGAGTAGAAATCTCTGCCCTAGTGGTATGGGCTCGATCATTGTGGCCATTAAGAGGGAGAAGATCTCTACTAGAGGTACCTCCTGATGTGCTACCAGCCCCCAATATAGGCATGGAGGGCAATTTCGCAAGACACCCAATAAATTCAATTGGTACCCTTGATGGATAATGGACAGAGCCCACTAGTCCAAGGTTATACTGGGCCACTGGTTCAGAAAGAATTGCAGCCTGCTCCCGACCGGAGGGTCCATCATCCCAGGTACGAGCAACTGACTTACACTCCCTGCGGCCCAGTCAAAACCCCATCCCCAGAGCTGACTGAGGAGCCGGCTGGGGTTTGGGGGATCTCTGCTGCCTGGGACAGCCATGGGAGCCCTGATGGGGTTGACGGGAGTGAGGGGGCAGAAGATAGTACTTTCTTTGGTGAAAGAAAGACTTTCTTGGTCCCGGCCTCCTGGATGAGGATGGGTCCAGGGTACTGGCAAAGAGTTTCATGGTGGTCCCGAAGTTGGGCCACAGTATCCCTCACCCTCTCTGAAGAGATTCTCTCCAGTACACAGCATGTCATGGAGTTGTTCCTGTACCTCTGGTCAGAGATCTGAGGCCCACAGCCAAGTCATTCTGTTATCACTGATTCCTGTTGCAGACTCTCAATGCCATCTCCAAAACATCGTAGGTCGCATGGAACTAGTGTTTTCCGCACTCCAGTCCCTTATGCACCAGCAACATGAGAGTGTCCTGCTGCTGGTAAGGCAGCTGCTCAGCCACCTCCTTAAAGATGTCCCGTGAGTACTGGCTCATATAGAGCTGATAGGCGACTATGCAAGCAATAAGCATGGCACCTTGAAATATTTTCCTCCCAAGAGCATCCATCGCTCTATGGTCCTTCCCCAGGGGTGCCGAGAAATGAGTCTGAGTGTGCTTGGTCCTCTTGAGGGTGGATTTGACCACCACCAGCTGGTGGGGCAGCTGATGCTTATCGAATCCATCAGCCTTCTGGAAGAGGTAAACCCTGAATGCCTTATAGACAGGAGGCACTCTGAGGGTGTGCTCCCATATCTTCAGCAGCAACTCCTTAAGGATCTCATGTACCAGGTTCACCACAATCTCCTTAGGAGGCTTCAAGAACTGGAGGATCTCAAGCATTCTGTGCCTGGCATACTCTCCATCAATAACTGAAATAGGAAGGCGTCCACAATCACCCTCACAAACCCTACAAAAGGTCAAATCCTCAGGCAGAGACTTCACTCCTCTGAAGGGAGGCCCTCTGAAGAGGACAATCATCCCCCCAGGGGTCACAGGGTTCCTCATCCTCACTGCAGGTGACAGGGGATGGGTCCCTAGGTGCTCGGTCTACATCCAGAGGTGCAGGCACCAGTAGAACTGGATGGGGGGTGGTAGGCCTTGGCATCTCCACCAGCCTTGGTGGAGCTTCCTCCGAGGAGAAACCAGCTACTACCACCATATCAGTAAAGGGAAGCCTTGGTGCCCCACTGGGCACTGAAGTTATCCTAGAAACTGACAACAGCTGGGTTGGTAATGCACCGATGAGCACGTTTAGCTTCTCCAGAAGCGGTACAAGGATGAGTGGCACTGGGTCCAATGCCATTAGTACCATAGGATCGAAACCCTGCAGCGCCCGGTCAATTACTAGTTGAACTTGATGCTCCAGCTCCTCTTCAAACATTGTCAATGCCAAGACCAACTGGGAAGAAGGAGAGGTACACAGATGTTCTTTGGACCCTTGAGGTGGATCGGTGCCTGGCATCAGGACTAGTCAAGACTGTTGCAGACCCCCGGCACCGATGGAGGATTGGCACTCTTTGCTGTGGGATCACTTCGGGGACATCGCAGCAAAAGCAGGTGCACGGTGCCAGGCACTGGGATGCATCGACAGGAAACGCTACAGAGGAACCCAATATCCTCAGCCTGGAAGAGATCGATGATAGTTGGTCTCTGGTGTCCCTGTCCGCCTGGCGACATCGATGGAACAGACGGTCCTGCCAAAGTCGATGACTGTGTCTACTGGTGCCAATGCTGCTGATGCCGATGGCTCAGACTTCTGCAAGCCAAAGAGCTGCTCTATCATGTAGAGTTGAAGTCTATGTCCCTTCGGAGTCATCTGGGTGCATAAGCAGCAACCCCAGATGCATGAGATGCTCCTAGGCAGAGGACATGTCTCATGTGGATCCATAATCGACATGGTCCTTGGGCCCCAGGGGCATTACCAAAACTGGACATGACCACGACGGATGAAACAAAGGGGCACTAACGGAACACTAAGCGGGTTGGTAATGGCCGGAGGGCACTGATACACTGCCGCCAGGGGGAAATCAACCACGAAAGAAAAAAGTTACTTGAACTGCCAAAAACCCTAAGAGACACTATGGGAGGGAACCGGTGATTGAACGAGAAAAAAATGCGAAAAACGCAAGAAAAACAAAGTTTTCCACAAGGCCAAAAACAGCCAAAGTGAGCTTCACACCACGAAGCTTACAGCTCCATAGAAAGACTGGAAAGGGACCCCGCAAACACATGTGGTATAGGGTATGCTCATTGGGCCAAGTCAAAATTCTAGAAACTTTGATGTAAGTTTTCCACATTGGTGCTCTGATGTCACCCATGTGTGAGGACTACCATCCTGTTTGTCTTCTGAGAAGCCAAATGCTTCTAGATAGCAGCACTGTTGGTGTATAACTGGCCAGAAGCCAATTGTTAAATTTAAATCACTGAAGTGGCCAGGCAGGGCCGGATTTAAGCTGCATGCGCTGGAGGCGGCCCCGTGCTCAATTTCTTATCTCAAATTCATGCTGCTGATGTGGGGCTGGCTCGGGAATTGCAGATTTAGGCATGGGCAGTAGTGAAAACAATGCTCTGGCAACTACAGGGTGGTCCATGAAAAAGTAGCCTGCCTCTAATGCACTGGTATTGGAGGCGGGCTACTTTTCCATGGGTCACCCTGTATAAAAATTTGGTGACAGAGGCAGTTACCTATGCCTATATCCAGGCCTGGTGCAGGGTTTGGTGGGAGTCCCTTTGTAATCCTAGAAACAAAATAATGCAGCTCATAAAGACCGTAAGGCCCATCCAGCCTGGCCATTTCAGGAAATTGAAATACTGTGGAACCAAGGAGGCATGGACAGAGGTCCTTCAGAGATAACAGAATACCCCCCTGTCATTTCTCTTTATCTGTCCCCTGGGGAAAGTTGTTTATGATGCACCCTTTTGCAGCCAAATCCCCTCCACACACTATTGCGCTCTACTTCCTTTTCTACTCTTTTCCTCATTCCCCTCCACACCTTCTCGATTCACTAACAGGGGGTTAGTTTCTCCCTTTTGCCTTCTATCCTATTCATACTTTCCTTCTCCTTGCCCCCCCAAACACACTCCCTTTCCTCTTACCCAGGCATCTTCTTTGGGAACTCTGCTGGTACTTCCACATTTGTGGCATCACTGCCGCCACATATGGACCTTTTCTGCTAGGAGTTAGGACCCCTGGAGGCAATTCAGCATTCCCCACCGCATATGGGGTTAAAAAAAAAAAGTGCAACTTGCTCCCAGCCGCAGGTAGGGAAAGTTTAGCAGGCAAGTAGAAAACACTCTGCAACCCAGAAGTGACCTACAGACCATACTTTAGGGACCCCTACACTAGACTATAGCTCTGCTATACACCCACATAAGGCTTCTGAAATTCAGGCCTTTTTAAATCAGACTAAAATACTCCTTTAAATGAAGGAACCCTCCCCTCTCACACCACCTATTTAGAGAGTCCACCACAAAGCTACCACCTTCCTTTCCCAAAATTACATCATATTCCCACTGGCAATTGAGCCATGTCCATCCCATTTGCCAGCAAAAATATTTATTTATTTAGGGCTTTTTTTATACTGACTGATACAAATCAAATCAACTCGGTTTACAAAGAACAAGATCTTAACAATAAAACATTAAACCATAACTCGAAGAAGAAAAGTTACAATAAAATAAGGTGATACAACTGGGAATTGAAGATGAAGGGGGGAGAACTTAATACTAAATACAGATATGTATGTGGGGAGGCTTGGATGTTCTACCTCTATATCATGTTATGCGAACGTAATGCTGGTCTAGGATTTGCAAAAGAAATGCAAGTCAAGAATGTGCAAAAGTAATGCTAGTCTAGGAACAGTCCTTCACTCAAATCAACTTTCACTTAGTTACCTCTGTTCATGCATCTCTGTGCCCACCATCAGCCTTATCTGCATACCTAATATAGGCACATTCATGCAACTGCCCAAAGAGGGGTTAAAGGACAGAATCAGGCCCATTTTTAAGACATTTTACTCTTACAGCATGCACAACTCTGTTAAATAGTAAGTTGCACCCAAAGCTAGGCCTATCAGCACATCAGATTCTGTCAACTGTGCTCCAAAGCCACTTAAATTTAATTTGTATCCCACTTTTCCAACCAAATGTACAAAGTGGTTAATATCAAAATTACAATATATAAACAAATCATTCTAAAACAACTTCACACATTTAAGAGTAACTGACAAAATAAATATGTCATACAACTATCATTAACATTTATCACAATATCTGAAAGCCAACATAAAATCATCCTAAAATTCATTACTCTAAAATATAGACACGCTCAATATAGATCTAGAGTGCCAGCATTAGACCTAATTTCAAACTTCACAAGATAATACTTCTTAAAGCACCTCTCTTCCCAACACTCTTAAGTGGAAAAAATTCAAGTTTTTTTCAGACAGATTACTGGTTAATTAGAGTAATAGAGCATACATGTGCCGCAGTATCTATTTGGAAGACGGCACCTTGTTTTGCTGGCTAGAGAATAGCTTCTGCAAATCTAAGAAGGTTTGATCTGTTAGAATAATTTGAATGCCCCAGTGATTTAATGTAAGTAAACTCAGGAATCTGCTACTCACAGAACATTGTTTTGATTTCTCATAATGCTCGTTTTTAGACTTTTCACTTTGTTACTGCTATTATGTTCCTTTGTATTGTTGTCTTAACTTTTACCATCAGCCTTAGGGATTTTGAAACGCAGGTCATAAATACATGTTACACCCACCCTTTAGCCACTCTCAACAATGGCAGGACATGCCTGATTTGGGGACACACTGCATCTCACTGGCTACAAAAAAACCAACCCAAAACCCACACACACTTGTGAGTGAATAATGTGAGAGAAACACAAGAATTACAAGGGTCCCCCAAGCCTATGGGTTCCTTTAATGGGGAAATACTGCAGTAGCAGCCCCATAACTATGATGAACCCTCAAAGGATGGGAAGGCCAGGGAGAACAGACCACAAGCCTCCTACATCCCATTCTGCACAATGATGGGGGGAGGGTGTGCAAGACATTCACAGCCTTCCCATATCTGGCACAGGGATGGAGGAAAAGACAGGGTGGCCACAAGTCTCACCGGGTGGGGTGAGGGAGGAGAAACCACAATCCTCACACCTCTGGCACTGCCAGCCGAAAGGGGCCAGGGAAGGTGCACAAGCCTCACATTTCTCAGCCGGTACAGGAATCCGGGAAAGGGGTTTGTATAATCCACGAGACTCGCAGCATCCCAGGGATCCTGCCACACAGCTAAGCTCGCGGCCTCCTTTCACACGCCGGGCAGAGATCAGGATTTCCCCCTCGGGTTATGGAGAGGGCGGAGCGTTGTCCATCGGCTCCAGTCAGGGCGACCCGCTCCCTGCAGAAGTCAGAGCGGCGGCGGCAACCAACTCTCGGAGACCTGTTGCCCACACAGACCTGGGCCAATCCCCCCTTATCGCCTTCTCCTCTGGGACTGGTTTCAGCACAGCCTCCAGCGAGGCGGCCCCTGCCCCGAGCGCCCTGTACTGAAGCTCTCTTTTTTTTCTACAAGGGAGTGTAGGGCTGGGGAGGGGGCTTTACACAGCGTTTTGTCTTTTTTTTTTTTTTAATCGTGCAGCCATAAGATTACGGAGTTTCTCCTCACATGCGAAACAAACCCGGAGGCAACCTCCGAGGCTGCTGAAACTTTTACTGCGACCGACAAGTAACCCCCCCTGAGCGGCGCTCGCTCTCTTCTCCTTCACTTACCCGGGCCGGCGACCCCGCAGACAAACAGCGAGCGCTGGGAACGCGAGCGACGGCGTCGACGACCTGCAAGTACAGCTCCCGGGCGGTGAATGATCGCGCGCCCGCCCCGCCCCCAGGATGAGAGGGGAGGAGAGAGCGCGAGCCGCCAATGAGGGGGTGAGGGGCGCGGCCAAGACCTATCCCCCGTCCCTTTGCCACCGCAGCTTCCCTGGCCCCCTCCTTTTCCTCGCGGCAGCACCAACAGGCTCTTCTAGCGGAAGGCGACTGAGCCGTTTGTATAGAAGCGGAGAGAGAGAAAGTACGGCAGCGGCGGCCTGGCAACCAAAGCGCACGCGCGCAGCCCCTACGAGGTCCCCTCCCTAGGCACGGGCTTCCTGTTACCTAGGAAACCAATGCCAGGAACGCGCGAGCCCCTTCCTAGGCCCCGCGCTCGCTTTCGCTCGTGCGGACCCCCGCCCGGTGAGGGAGGCGGACATAGGCAGAGGAGGGTTCCGAATTGGTTCGTTTCACCCTCCCTCCGCATTCTCCTCGCTGCCTCTTAAATCTAACTCCTACCTTATCTTTCCTCTGTCCCAGTATCTTAGAGGACAGCAGGTTCTTTGTTTTTAAAAAAATTTCCTCTATAACCAACATACTATAAAAACTACCCCTCTCACACTGTCTCAGATCCCCTTCTGCAGCCAAAAAAAACACACAGTGCTTCCTTCCAGTCTAAACTGTCAAAACTGACATACGCCTCAGCTACAGCCTTTGTAACTTTCTTAGCAGATGAATCCAGAAGCAGTGGGTTATGCACTTGTACCAGAAGATGGAGACAGAGCAAAGCTGCCACAGTGTATATATATATATACCCCCTGCAGTGATATCAACCTACCAACATTCTCCATCTCCAGCAGAGGGTGGATGTACCTTTCGCTAGTGGGGATCGTTTTAAAATTTAGGAGAAAAGGAGGAAGAAAGTAATTCACCTCCCACTCGTGTGGTCTCTCCCTCCCATGAGAATTCCTGAGGTGATTTCTGTGGTGCCTTAGCTTTTAAGCTGGCATGGCCTTAACTGTAAAAACAAAAAGCTGAAAGGCAAACCAGGAACAGGAAGCAGAGGCTGGCAGTGAAGGTAAATACCCTCTCCCACCTTATGCTGCCACCGTGCTCGTCATCTCAGTGTGCTGTGGCTGTCAAAAAAGCAAACAATCAGGTCGATACTGTAAGACCGCGGGAGAGCGGACGAACGCCCGCTCTCCCGGCGCGCGCACCGGCCCCTCGCCGGTGCGGGCGATTCAGTATTTAAATGAGGTGACGCGGGAAAAACGGGGAAAAGGAGGCGCTAGGGACACTAGCGCGTCCCTAGCGCCTCCTTTTTGTCAGGAGCGGCGGCTGTCAGCGGGTTTGACAGCCGACGCTCAATTTTGCCGGCGTCGGTTCTCGAGCCCGCTGACAGCCACGGGCTCGGAAACCAGACGCCGGCAAAATTGAGCGTCCGGTTTTTGGCCCGACAGCCGCGGGCCGAATTCAAATTTATTTTTTTTTTTTTAACTTTTTTTTACTTTTGGGAACCTCCGACTTAATATCGCCATGATATTAAGTCGGAGGGTGCACAGAAAAGCAGTTTTTACTGCTTTTCTGTGCACTTTCCTGGCGCCGGAAGAAATTAGTGCCGACCTTTGGGTCGGCGCTAACTTCTTAGAGTAAAATGTGCAGCTTGGCTGCACATTTTACTTACTGAATCGCGCGCGCATACCTAATAGGGCCATCAACATGCATTTGCATGTTGAGGGCGCTATTAGGTGCCGCGGGTGGGCCGCGTGTTTTCCTCCCCTTACTGAATAAGGGGTAAGGGAAAACACGCGTCCAGAGCAGGCTGACAGTGCGCTCCGACGGAGCACACTTTACTGTATCGAGCTGAATGTTAGCAATTATTAGGAAAGGAATGGTGAATAAAACTGCATGTCATAATGCCTCTGTATCGCTCCATGGTGAGATTGCACCTTGAATACTGTGTGCAATTCTGGTCACTGCATCTCAAAAAAGATATAGTTGTGATGGAGAAGGTACAGAGAAGGGCAACCAAAATGATAAAGGGGATGGAATGGCTCCCTTATGAGGAAAGACTAAAGATGATAGGGCTGTTCAGCTTGGAAAGGAGACGGCTGAGGTGGGATATGATAGAGGTCTTTAAACTCATGAGAGGTCTAGAACAGGTAAATATGAATCTTATTTACTCGTTTGGATAATAGAAGGACTAGGGGGCACTCCATGAAGTTAACATGGGGCACATTTAAAACTAATCAGAGAAAATTCCTTTTCACTCAATGCACAATTAAACTCTGGAATTTGTTGTCAAGGGATGTTTTTAGTGCAGTTAGTGTAGCTGGGTTTAAAAAAAAAGTTTGGATTAGCTCTTGGAGGAGAAGTCCATTACCTGCTATTAATCAAGTTGACTTAGAAAATAGCTACTGCTATTACTAGTGTTCTGTCCCCATTAAATGGGTACATATTTGTGTTTATGTAGTGCAGCTCACCTGTGTTTGCCACAGCCCCTTCCTTCCTAGTAATGTGACACCTTATGTAACCCAGCTCAGAGGTCTGGGAGCCCTGCTTTAAAACAAATGCCCCCTCCCTTCAGGTTCCCTCTTGAGTCACTGGGTCCAGGGCTCTCTGCTATTGGTTCACGCCCTTAGCTCAGCCTGAGGAGATTTTCTCCGTACTCATTTCTATTACGGTGGTTTAGTTCCAGCCAAGCCAGCAGCAGACATACATGCCTGTAACCAGTATCCAAGAACAGCTTTTTACGTTCTGCCCACTGCTTCATTAGAAGACTAATCAGCCTCAAACCCCCCCCCCCCCCCCCCCCCCCCGTTCTCTTTCCCTGCGTCCCTCGAATCTACACCTTCCTTCCCCTGCCTTCTCCAGCTGCAAGGATCTCTGTCAGTGTCACAGAAGTTTGAAGCATCTCTTGTAAGGAGTTATGAATTAGCTTTACAATAAAGATTTCAAACATAAAGATCTTTGTGTGAGGACTGATTAGGTGGAACATTTTCTGCTTTGAATGAGGGAACTTAGAAGTTTCCGTGAAACAAAACAGTAACAAAGCTGTACAGTGAAAGGCTGTGCAGTTCACAACTGTACAACTGGCATCAGTAGCATAGGATCTTCTTAGTGTTTGGGTACTTGCCACGTTCTTGTATCCTGGATTTGCCAATGTTGGAAACAGGATGCTGGGCTTGATGGACCCTTGGTCTGACCTACTATGGCAATTTCTTATGTTCTTAGAGGCACTGTACTTGTCTCTAAACCAGATCAGGCTGCTGTTGATTTTCAGGAGATTGTCTCAGCCTAGGAAGTCAGTCACCTCCTAGAACAACTGAATCATAAATCCAGGGATCCTCCAAGCCTTTGTACTTGTTAAGCGGTCCTCGTGTTCCAAGGCAACCCTCCTCCTCCTCCTCCTCCTCCTCTGTATAGCCCAGCTGGCGACCTCAGACTCTCTGCTAAGCAAACTGGATTCTTCCATTTCACATTATCATGTACCTGCTTTGTTTTGACCCTTCATATTCCATAGTGCAAAGAGCTCAGAAAAATGCCAGTTTAATGCAGCAGTCCATGGTTGCTTTTTTTTTTTTTTAAGCCTGTGCATTTTTTCATGGAGTAGACCACTAACACTTTTTCAAAAGATGCATTTTCCAAATCTATGAAAATCCAGTAATTTCACCCCCAAACTAAGCCACCTTGCAAGGTAAAATCTGTATCTTGGTTTATTTAATTGCAATGAATGGTGGAGCAGGGTTCATTTCTATAGTTTGTTTCTTTCCAATCCTTGCTCCATCAAACAACTTGACATTTTATTATTTTCCCCGACTGAGGTGGGTGCAAATTTTCTGACACAATAAGGTGCATTCAACAAAATACAGTTTTTCATCTAGTTGTGTGTACATTTTGTATGTGTAAACCTTACTCCCAATGCAGCAAGGAGTTTTGCTCGCATAAACTCCCTTGCAAATGAGGAATTAAACATTACACCTTCCTCCCGTCCCCCTCACCAATGCAGAGAGATGTGCTGGAAACTTTACTTCTGGTCAGAGATGGAATAAAGTTTCTAGTGTGATGGAGTGAGTGATTAGGACACAGTCTTCAATTGCACTTCCTGCTGGGATTCACCCTATTACCTAATAGAGATGTGAATCGTGTGCCCGATCGTCTTAACGATCGGGTTCAGCTAGAGGGGGGGGAAAAAATCTGATCGGGGGTGATGTGAATCGGAATTGGTTCCGATTCACATCACCCCCGATGTGGTCCTGGTACCTGGTGGTCCAGTGGGGGCGCGGGGACCAATCTCCCGCTCTCGGTCCATCGGCGTCATTTTGGCTGCCACTCAAAAATGGCACCAATGGCCCAATAAAAAAAAAACCCACCCGACCCTTTAAAAATGACCCCTTAGCTTCCCCCACCCTCCCGAGCCCCCCAAAACATTTTAAAATTTACCTGGTGGTCTAGTGGTGGTCCCGGGAGTGATCTCCCATTCTCGGGCCGTCGGCTGCCACTCATAAAGATGGCGCCGATGGCCCTTACCATATGACAGGGTATCCGTGCCATTGGCCGGCTCCTGTCACATGGTAGGAGCACTAGATGGCCGGTGGCCATCTTTACGGCGGCAGCGGCCATCTTTAAAGATGGCGCCTGCCAGCCAGTGCTCCTACCATGTGACAGGGGCCGGCCAATGGCACGGATACCCTGTTATATGGTAAGGGCAAAGGGCCATCGGCGCCATCTTTATGAGTGGCAGCCGACAGCCTGAGAACGGGAGATCGCCAAAATGGCGCCGATGGACCGAGAGCTGGAGATCGGTCCCCGCGCCCCCACTGGACCACCAGATACTCGTAAAAAGCTTTGGGGGGGTTCGGGAAGGTAAGGGATTCGTTTTATAGGGTCGGGGTGGGTTTAGGGGTTTTTTTTGGTGTGCCAGTTATCCTCCCCCTCCCCCGATTTATGATTTTTCATGATAAATCAGGGGAATTTCTATTGTATCGCGACTCAACGATTTTTGACGATTTAAAATATATCTGACGATTGTTTTAAATCGTCAAAAAACGATTCACATCCCTATTACCTAATAAATTAGCAGAGAAATGGTGTCGGGTCCGAAATTATAGTGGACCTTCAGTTTCCAGTAAGTCGCCTTGGCAACTTTCGGCGATTCTCAAAGAAGCACTGGCGTGGAAGATTTGCCTACAATCCTGTCTGTAAGACGCATGGGGAGTGCTGGATCAGGAGAGTCAGAAAAGTTTATGTCTCTGAAGCAGCAGTGTTGCGAAACACGCGCGTCGGACTACTGACCCCGACAGTTACTGAAGGGAAGTTATATCTCCTGTACTTTTTATATATAATTTTAAAAAAGTTTAAAAAAAATTGAATACTGGACTTTTTGGACCGATGATTAAAAGAGACCCAACAAAGTGCAAAAAACAAGTCTTAACTTGTAAGCACAGTGGGTGGTATGATGGTCCCTAATTTCATATAATGGTGTATCTCTTTAAATTTATCAGAAATAATACACAGCATTGCAGATTGAAAATACATTGAACCACATAGTTTGCTTTAATCTCTACCATAATCCAAGAAACCAAAGCTCTGTCATTGACACTATCCACACAACCATATCAATTTCTAGGACGTGTCTTTCACTTGCTATGCTTTTACCACTAACTGGAAGGATAAATAAGACCACCGCTTATGCGCCTGAATCTTTTCACCCATATTCTCAGTACCACATAGTTCTTTTTAATCTAATCAGGTCACATTTTGGCAGTATCACTGGTGCTGAAATGGATGAGCAGCATGGGGAGGTTATCAGAGGGCCTGACCTGTTTCAGCAGTCTTTCTACCATGTCTCTGATTCAGGCTCCTGGTAGACAGCATACCTCCCTGGACAGCAAGTCTGGCTGGCAGATAGGTTCCTGTGTCCCATGCAGGAGAGTCACCAACAACCACTGCCTCCTACTTTTTTTTGTTATGGCCTTTGAAGTGTTCTATATTCTCTTGTTTGTATGGATTGTAACATAGTAATGATGGCAGAAAAGAACCATATAGTCCCATCCAAGCCCCACCAAGCCTTCCCAGATCCACCGGATAATCACTAGTTTGAGCCACACTTCTTACAAGGTCTTTTGACACACTTCCTCCTGAACAATGGACACTGGCACCTCCAGGTTAAAGCATATGCTCTAACCCGTTAATTTATTCGTATCACGTTATATTTATTCTACCTGCCTTTATCTTCCTTCCAGCTTGTCTTTAAGCCTCCAAGTATTTTCCATTCCTTGTTGATTGTAACTTTGACTTATTCCTTTTTCCTTTGTTATCTATTATTAACCAGAATTGTTACCTTAGTTTTCCCTTGTTAAAATGTAAACCGATCCGATATGGTTATCTACTATGAAGGTTGGTATAAAAAACTGTTAAATAAATAAATAAATAAATCCAGTCTGCCTAGCAAGTTTCTCATGGTAATATCTACCGTGCCATGTAGGCCACCCCAGGTTTCTCTTAAGGGTAGTTCGTGCGGTTACTCTCAATCCTTATGATAAAAGGTAGAAATATTAACAATCAAAAACCAAGCAACTGTCAAGCCCATTAAAAAATTACTGCTAGCAACATTTTTACTAGGTGAGGAGCCTTCCAGAAAATTCCAGCAATGCAGACTTGCTTTGCTTTTAGACTTGGCAGTAGAAGCAGTCCTGTGATCAGTACTCCCAGACCGCAAAAGTCGGGGCCCGTGTTAGTTGAAATCTGAATCCATTGCTCCTTCCCCCCCCCCCCCCCCTTGTGATTGCCCTTCCATGATTCCAGGGCTACATATCAGTTCTGTAAACCAAACTAATGGTGACAATGGTGGTGTGCCATCTGCTACTAGAAGTGTTCATCTTCAAGTTTCCATGTACCTGGAAAGCAATGTCTTTCTGCTCTTCTGCTTCTTCCTCTTCCCATCCTCTAAATAGCTCTTCAATACAGTCATTATCTCCATATATAAACTACCAGTAAAACCACCTGAATGCTCCTCAACCTGGTCAGCTAATCCTACAGTGTTCTTATTTGCTCACTAAAGGAATCTATTGACATCTCTCACAATGGAAGCTATCCATAGGCTAACACTTATTGACTGAAACATACTTGATAGTCTCATAAAATTGTGATCAAACCTGTATAGGACAACCAGCTTCAGCAGAGATCCCAGAAGTGTAGGCATATGATGAGTCAGCAATGGTGATAGCCTTGGTGATACAGCATCTTCCAGTCACTATGGGTGCTTATATTGCAATTCCCTGTACTGTAAATCTCCAAAGGGACTGTTTTGTACTAATTTACCTTAGAAGCACAAGATATATTGCAAGGGAAGAGCTCAGTAACCCACAATCCAGTGGGAGCACTGAGGAGAGGATCACCTTGCTGGTGGCGGAAAGGAATCAGTAAGTTTTGCTTGGGAATTTTTTAAAAAAATATTGTGGAGAAATAAACTATTAGGGTATATTATTTAGTGTGTTTGTTTATGCTTTTAATAATCAGTAAAACAGCTAATAAACAGATGTTGGTGTGTTTATATTTCCCAACCCTCCCACCCACCCCTAGCTCATCCTTTAATTTATAGGCAGGTGCTACTTACACACTTAAAACAAAACAAAAAACCCTCAGCCTTTTAACTTCACTTCACGAATTCCCCACACCTTATTGAGAGTTTGATCATTCCCCTGTATGCCACTACCAGACATATAGTGAATTTACTAATACATTTAAAGGATGCTAATTAGTCACATTCCTACTCCCATAGCAACCTAACACTTAATCTCAAATTTGTTCAGTTCCTAGTTAAGGCAGCAGTCCAGCAGCAAGAACGAGGCCTCTGTGTCTTTTGCATTGTGTCACATGTATGATTTTTTACCCGCCGGTGATAAGTTGTACGTGTGCATCCGATGCAAAGAGCTCCTGTCTCTCAGAGAACAAGTCCGATCTCTGGAGGCTAGAGTGACAGACCTGGAAGAGCTGAGATAGACAGAGGTATATAGATGACACCTTCAGGGACATAGTAGCCAAGTCCCAACTTCAGACTGGCAGCCCTGGTGCTGCCTTGGAGGAAGAAGGTCTCATGATCGGAAAGCATCAACCTGGTACAGCAGGAAAGGATCCTGTAGCAAGGACCTGCTCGCCAGGTGGTGCATTGTCCTTTCACATGGAGGATGTGTCTCCCAGGGCTACTGCCCAGAAGGGAAGGTCAGGTTGGCCATCATAGTTGGTGATTCGATTATTAGTAATGTAGACAGCTGAGTGGCTGGTGGGCGAGGATTGCCTGGTAACATGCCTACTTGGTGCGAAGGTGGCGGACCTCACACATCACCTAGATAGGATTTTAGACAGTGCTGGGGAGGAGCTGGCTGTCATGGTACATATGGTCAACAACAACATAGGAAAATATGGGAGGGAGGTTCTGAAAGCCAAATTTAGGCTCTTAGGAAAAAAGCTGAAATCCAGAACCTCCAGGGTAGCATTCCCTAAAATGCTCCCTGTTCCACGCGGAGATCCCCAGAGACAGGCAGAGCTCCGGAGTTTCAATGTGTGGATGAGACGATGGTGCAAGGAAGAGGGATTCAGTTTTGTAAGGAACTGGGGATCCTTTTGGGGAAGGGGGGAGTCTTTTCTGAAGGGATGGGGGTAGAACCAGACTGCTGGTGCTAACCTTTAAAAAGGAGATTGTTCTAGTTTAAAAGCGGCTCTAAGGAGAAAGCCAACAGTCGCTTAGCAGCACATGGTTCGGAGGGAGGCATTAGAATTAGGGCATCCCAACTGTGAGGTTCCAATAATAAGAAAAGTAGTCCAAGTGCCTGTATTTAAAAACTCACCTGAGCTAAAATATTCCAATTTATCCCTATCAATTAAAAAGCAGAATGAAAATACAAACAAAAAAACACACTTTGAAATGTTTGTATGCTAATGCCAGAAGTCTAAGAAGTAAGATGGGAGAATAAGAATGTATAGCAGTGAATGACGACAGACTTAACTGTCATCTCAGAGACATGGTGGAAGGAGGATAACCAATGGGACAGTGCTATATCGGGGCACAAATTATATCGCAATGACAGAGAGGAGCATCTGGGAGGTGGGGTGGCGTTTTATGTCTGGGATGGCATAGAGTCCAACAGCATACAGATCTTGCATGAGATTAAATGCACAGTCGAATCTTTATGGGTAGAAATCCCTTGTGTGTTGGGGAAGAGTATAGTGATAGGAGTATACTACCATCCACCTGGCCAAGATGGTGAAACGGACATTGAAATGTTAAGAGAAATTAGGGAAGCTAACCAAATTGTTAGTTCTGTAATAATGGGAGATTTCAAATATCCGATATCGTACAGAAGCAAACCTTGCACATAAGCAAGTACTCAGTTAAACTGGTGCAGGAAAGAACATATAGTCCCACTGAAGATTCAAAAAAGTGATTTATTTAAATTCAGAGGATCACAGTTCATTTAAATGATCAGGCAACTCCATTCAAAATGCAATCGGGAAAGTTTAAAGTCTCCCGACACGGTCCGTGTTTCGCGAAAGCTGCATCGGGAGGGACCACAGCATATTATAATCTACAATAAAATAGCATTTATGAGCAATAGGACATACAGGGCTGCGAATATAAAGTGTAAAAAGGATGTTGTTATAACATAAGAGTTTCAAACATACCTTCAAATGTTACTTTAAAGTTCACCATAGGAGCGCGAGCGTCCTTTGACAGTGACAGCCATTTAAAGACAGAAAAGGCGCGAAAGACAAGACTCTCGCGAGACGCTGTGACGGGCCCAATGACACACATGTGAATTAATTAATAGAACAAGTGCCATTCTATCTCTTTATTGAGACCACTGGGAGATACTGTGTTCACAGTGAAAATCCAACGTTGCTCTTTCCGACCGAGAATCCCGGCATAGTCTCCCCCTCGTTGGGGGCTAGAGACCACCTCCAGTACTAAGAAGGAAAGAGCACTGATAGGATGACTAGCCTGGAGCCAATGCGAAACTAAAGGCTCATCGATTCTAGAAGATCTAATGTTGCTACAATGCTCTATAATTCTTGTCTTAATCATGCGGGAAGTCTTGCCCACATATAATAGCGGGCAGGGGCACTTCACTATTCACTTCCCTCCCGATGCAGCTTTCGCGAAACACGGACCGTGTCGGGGGACTTTAAACTTTCCCGATTGCATTTTGAATGGAGTTGCCTGATCATTTAAATGAACTGTGATCCTCTGAATTTAAATAAATCACTTTTTTGAATCTTCAATGGCACTATATGTTCTTTCCTGCACCAGTTTAACTGAGATTTCAAATATCCCAATATAGACTTGGTAAATGTATAATCGGGACATGCTAGAGAGATAAAGTTCCTGGATGGAATAAATGACAATTTTATGGAGCAATTGGTTCAGGAACCAACAAGAGAGAGAGCATTTTAGATCTATTCTCAGTGGAGCACAGGATTTGGTGAGAGAGGTAACGGTGGTGGGGCAAGCTTGGCAATAGTGATCATATCATCATCAAATTTGAATTAATGACTGGATGGGGGACAGTAAGCAAATCCAAGGCTCTAGTGCTAAACTTTCAAAATGGAAACTTTGATAAAATGAGAAAAATAGAGAAAAACTGAAAGGAGATCTACAAAGGGAAAAAGTGTTCAAGAGGTGTGGACATTGTTAAAATATACGATCCTAGAAGCACAGTCCAGATATATTCCACATATTAAGAAAGGTGGAAGGAAGGAAAAACTATTACCAGCATGGTTAAAAGGTGAGGTGAAAGGCTATTTTAGCCAAAGGATCTTCATTCAAAAATTGGAAGAAAGATCCAACAGAAGAAAATAGGATAAAGCATAAGTGTTGGCAAGTTAAATGTAAGACATTAATATGACAGGCTAAGAGAGAATTTGAAAAGATGTTGGCCGTAGAAGCAAAAACTCACAGTAAACACTTTTTAAAGTATATCCGAAGCAGAAAGCCTGTGAGGAAGTCAGTTGGACCGTTAGATGATCGAGGGGTTAAAGGGGCACTTAGAGAAGATAAGGCCATCACAGAAAGATTAAACAATTTCTTTGCTTCAGTGTTTATTGAAGAGGATGTTGGAGAGATACCTGTACCGGAGAAGGTTTTCATGGGTAACGATTCAGATGGACTGAACCAAATCATGGTAAACCTAGAAGATGTGATAGGCCTGATTGACAAACTGAAGAGTAGTAAATCACCTGGACCGGATAGTATACACCCCAGGGTTCTGAAGAACTAAAAAATGAAATTTAGGATCTATTAGTAAAAATTTGTAACCTATCATTAAAATCATCCATTGTACCTGAAGACTGGAGGGTGGCTAATAAAACCCCAATATTTAAAAAGGGCTCCAGGGGCGATCCGGGAACTATATACCAGTTAGCCTGACTTCAGTGCCAGGAAAAATAGTGGCAAGTGATCTAAAGATCAAAATCACAGAACATATAGAAAGGCATGGTTTAATGGAACAAAGTCAGCATGGCTTTACCCAAGGCAAGTCTTGCCTCACAAATCTGCTTCACTTTTTTGAAGGAGTAAATAACATGTAGATAAAGGTGAACCGGTAGATGAAGTGTATTTGGATTTTCAGAAGGAACTTGACAAAGTTCCTCATGAGAGGCTTCTAGGAAAATTAAAAAGTCATGGGAGAGGTGGCAATGTCCTTTCGTGGATTACAAACTGGTTAAAAGTCAGGAAAAAGAGAGCAGGATTAAATGGACAATTTTCTCAGTGGAGGGGGGTGGGCAGTGGAATGCCTCAGGGATCTGTACTGGGACCCATGCTTTTCAATATATTTATAAATGATCTGGAAAGGAATACGACAAGTGGGGTAATCAAATTTGTAGATGATACAAAATTATTCAGAGTAGTTAAATCACAAGCAGATTGTGATAAATTGCAGGAGGACCTTGTGAGACTGGAAAATTGGGCATCCAAATGGCAGATGAAATTTAATATGGATAAGTGGGGAAAAATAACCCATACTATAGTTACTCAATGTTAGGTTCCATATTAGAAGCTTCCACTCAGGAAAGAGATCTAGACGTCATAGTGGATAATACATTGAAATCGTTAGCTCAGTGTGCTGTGGCAGTCAAAAAAGCAAACAGAATATTAGGAATTATTAGGAAGGGAATGATGAATATAACAGAAAATGTCATAATGCCTCTATCGTTCCATGGTGAGACTGCACCTCGAATACTGTGTACAATTCTGGTTGCCGCATTTCAAAAAAGATATAGTTGCGATGGAGAAGAAACAGAGAATGGCTACCAAAATGATAAAGGGGATGGAACAGCGCCTCTATGAGGAAAGACTAAAGAGGTTAGGACTGTTCAGCTTGGAGAAGAGATGGCCGAGGGGGGGGGGGGGGGGGGGGGATATGATAGAGGTGTTTAAAATCATGAGAGGCCTAGAACGGGTAAATGTTAATCAGTTATTTACTCTTTCGGATAATAGAAGGACTAGGGGGCACTCTATGAAGTTAGCATGTAACACATTTAAAACTAATCAGAGAAAATTCTTTTTCACTCAACACACAATTTAACTCTGGAATTTGTTGCCAGGGGATGTGGTTAGTGTAGTGTAGATGGGTTTAAAAAAGGTATGGATAAGTTCTTGGAGGAGAAGTCCATTACCTGCTATTAATCAATTTGACTTAGAAAATAGCCACTGGTATTACTAGTATCAATAGCATGGGATAGACAGTTTTTGGGTACTTGCCAGGTACTTATAGCCTGGATTGGCCACTGTTGGAAACAGGATGCTGGGCTTGATGGAGCCTTGGTCTGATCCAGTATAGCATGTTCTTATTTTCCTCTGTGTTTGCAATTAGCAGCTATCCCTTTATTTGTTGCACTCCTGTTTTAAAGACTAAATCTGATAGCTGGAAATTGATGTACCAAGAACAAAAATCTCTCCCAAAAGATATACTTACCCCATGGGAACATCAGTGACACACTGCTGCCCCTCATGATTTTGACTGGGCTTTTCCAGTCTTTTGAAACTGATCTCTTAATAATCTTAGAGGAAACTTTCTCCATTTACTGAGTATATACAATTCCTTCTTACAGTATTAACGTGCTATTATAAACTAAATTATAACAGTTGGTTTTATTGCAACTTACTCCCCAAGTTAATTTGTATACCATAGCTATTTAACGAACATGCTTTGTAATATCAGAAACTGCTGCATTTAGTACTCACTGAACAAAACCATATATATATATATATATATATATATATATATATATATATATATATATATATACACACACACACACACACATATACAGACAGATGCAAAAGTGCACAATAAGATATTTAGGGAAGTGTGAAGGTTATGGCTAAAGAGATAGCAAATGTACTGCATGAAAAAATAATGCCAGCAAACTAAATGTTAAATTACTAAAGCACGTCTTTATTTTGCAATTGAACAATTAAGATCCACAAATAAACTATATGTATATTTTTCAAGTTTGTACCTAAACAACTATTTGTCAACTGAAATTAAATATATCCACAAAATGTGTAACAGAGCATTGATTTCACATAATATAATGATGGTCTTAAGACTAAAACAAGACTTGTGTAACTTAGCATATTTATTCTCCGAGCTGCTGGTATTCTGTATAATGTTAGTGTACAGCGTTAATGGCAAGAACTTTGTACTTTAGCTGAAATGAAGACAAATACAGAAGGCAGTTTTTAAAGCATACAGTAGCTGCAGTAAGTGACAAGGACCACATTCCTTTTCACAGTATTCAGTGTTGACCAAATTCAAGCTTACACCTTTCTCAATCAGCACTTTGCTGCCTAGCCTAATGGTTATTTTATCAACTGATCTTTCAGGAGCACCTGTCTGAATGAGAGGAAATGAAAAATCAAATCATTTTTTTTAGGTGAGGGTATTTTCAATAGAAAGCTGCAGAACAGGCATTTTGGCTTTGTATAAGGATATGTAATATAATTAGGCTAAGCAGCAGGAGAGCTCTTTGCCTCAGAAGTGATCTGCTTACAGATTTGCCCGTCGTCACAAGCCCAGCTGTATCAAACAGATGGAAAGCCTCAGCAGAATCACTATCCCATCTCTTGAAGGAGCTTACAGCAGTAATGTCCACTTGTATGGCTGTGAAGATGATCGAGACATGAGACCTTTCCCCCTTTGAACTTACACACACAAAGTATAGCACCTGATACAGAAATAGAAACCCCCCACACAAGAATAACCTTGCCAAACTGACAAATACAAAGACTAGTTCATTGGTAAGCGTTTTGTGAACCTAAATGAAAGTCTTGGCTTTCAGATTCCTTTATTTAAGAATACAATTATGGAGTGTTACTGCAACAATATCACTGGGTTGTTACTTGATGCTTAATCTCTGTACTTTGTGGATATATTCTAATTAATAAACAGAGAACAAAACAGCTTAATGTAAACTGTTTTAACTCCTCTCCTGTTTTTAGGCATGAGCCTAGAAATAAAAAAAAAAAAAGGTTACAACTTATTGTTGAATTACTGTACTTATCTTCAGTTATCAAAACTAAAAATAAGCTCCTCGTGGTAAGTACAAAACAAAAATCAATACTGTTTTCCAAGTATTTACCTAGGTAAAGTTAAAAATAATGCTAAGCATAAACTTTTTACAGTAAACATAGCTCACTGTTAGCCGAGAGAATAAAACTGACCCAGAGAGACCCAATTGGACTTTTTCCCTTCTTTGCATCTTTTTTTTTTGTTTAGTTAGTGTCTGATTTCATACACTCATTACACAGCAAAGCTAGGGATTAGAAGATGTAATTTGGAACATACATCAATCAGACCAGGGTGCAATCTAAACACCCGATTCACTATAACTTTCCTCCCATTCTGTGGCTAGGGGTGGAAATAAGCTTGGTGAACCTGGCCCCAAGTGAGCTCTGTTCAGAAAGCTGTTCACATTCTCTCATTCTCAAAATCTCACAAGTTTATTTTTCTCCCAAAAATTCAGTCAGTAGTAAATGTGATATAAAGTGCTATTTTAGATTTTTAAAAAAAAAAAAACAACAAAAACAAACAAAAAAAAAAAAAACCAACTTCAAAATGAACCTTAAATGCTAAATATGAAATAATGCAGCCACAATTGTGTGAAACCAAACTACTGAAAAAGGAAACTAGAGCAGAATTAGAGTGGATGGATTTCTGTGCAGGAATGAAACTAGCAATATATACACGTTTATATCCAATAAAACAATTATATGACAAGCACACACTATATTTCAAGGTGGCAATGTTTCACTGTAAAGTGCTGGACAATGCTCAGCCAATCAGACTGCCAAGACTGGCTCAACATTCCAAGCTCTTGTACTCTACGGGTGGCGTGCGCTCATGCAAGCAAACATCTGATATGATTCAATTACAGAAGAGCAGGGAGGAATTTCCAAGTTTTATACTGTTTAAAATAATTAAGCACCCCAAAAAATGTAAAGCTGAAAAAGCAAATGTTGCTTACCTGTAACAGGTGTTCTCACAGGACAGCAGGATGTTAGTCCTCACATATGGGTGATGTCACAGGACGGAGCCCAATCACGGAAAACTTTTGTCAAAGTTTCTAGAACTTTGACTGGCCCCTAACTGGGCATGCCCAGCATGGCACTAACCCTGCAGCCAGCAGGGGTCCCCCTTCAGTCTTGTTTTGAAAGCTACAGGTAGTGCCGAAAAATAAAAGAAACGAACCCAACACTGCGGGGTGGCGGGCGGGTTTCGTGAGGACTAACATCCTGCTGTCCTGTGAGAACACCTGTTACAGGTAAGCAACATTTGCTTTCTCACAGGACAAGCAGGATGGTAGTCCTCACATATGGGTGAGTACTGAGCTGAGGATGTCTGAACATGCACCAAATGTACCCAACGGCGTGCAACAGGCACAACAACTGGGGTGGAATTTGGTAGAGGGCATCCGGAACCCTATCGGGCAGGCGGAAGGGTGTTGGTACGTCATGTTGGAAAAAGGTTACGGAGGACAGATTGGCCGAAGATGGAATCCTGTCTTCCGGCTTTGTCCAAGCAATAGTGGGCTGCGAAAGTATGGAATGAGCTCCAGGTAGCAGCTCTGCAAATGTCAGGAAGCGGCACCGATTGTAGGTGTGCTACTGAAGTCGCCATGGCCCCTCACAGAGTGCTTTAACACGGTCTTGAAAAGGAATGCCTGCTTGCTGATAGCAAAAAGATATGCAATCCGCCAACCAGGAGGAAAGAGCTTGCTTACCCACAGGTTGCCCTGATTTGTTTGGATGGAAAGAGACGAATAACTGAGTGCTCTTCCTGTGGGCAACTGTACGGTCTAGATAGAAAGCTAGCGCCTGTTTACAGTCAAGGGTATGCAGAGTCTGTTCCCTTGGGTTGGAGTGAGGCCTGGGAAAGAAGATAGGTAGTATGATGGATTGATTAATGTGAAACTCCGAAACTACCTTGGGCAAAAACTTAGGGTGAGTGCGGAGTACCGCCCGGTCCTGCAGGAGTTTAGTGTAAGGCGGATAGGTGACTAGGGCCTGTAACTCACTAACCCTGCGAGCAGAAGTGATAGCTAAAAGGAATAACACTTTTCATGTGAGATATTTAAGGTCACAGGAGTGGAGAGGTTCGAAAGGTGGTTTCATGAGCCGACCGAGAACCAGATTAAGGTCCCAAGAAGGGGCCGGAGGACGTAAAGGTGGCTTGATATGGAGCAAGCCTTTAAGAAATCGTGTTACGAGGGGTTGTACCGAAATAGGGACATCCCCGATTCCTTTATGGAAGGCGGCTACCGCGCTGACATGCATTCTAATGGAAGAGGTCTTTAGACCGGATTCTGATAAATGCCAGAGATGTCCGTTCCCAAGGGAATGTGCCTGTGGATGGAGAGATACTGGAGTATGGGAAACCACACTCGGCGCGGCCAGTGAGGTGCTATCAGGATCATGGTTCCTTTGTCCTGATGTAGCTTCACGAGAATCTTCGAGAGAAGAGGAAGTGGAGGGAATGCATAAAGCAGACCGGTTGCCCACGTGAAGGAGAATGCATCTCTGGGCCGAGAGTGCTTGCTCCAAATTAGGGAGCAGTAATTTTCCACTTTGTGGTTCTGAGGGGACGCAAAGAGGTCTATTTGGGGATACCCCCATTGCTGGAAGAGAGAGATCGCTACCGATGGATTGAGCGACCACTCGTGTGGTTGGAAGACCCAGCTCAGTTTGTCTGCCAAGACATTGTTCACTCCCGGCAAGTAGGCGGCCCTGAGGTACATCGAGCGGGAGAGCGCTTCCACCCAAATCTGCGCAGCTTCCTGACACAGACGGAAGGATCCTGTGCCGCCTTGCTTGTTGATGTACCACATGGCCACCTGGTTGTCCGTCTGAATCAGGATTACGTGATTTGATAGGCAATCCTGAAAAGCTCTGAGAGCATATTGCATCGCTCGAAGTTCCAGGAAATTTATCTAGTGTTTGGCTTCCTCTGGAGACCAAGATCCTTGCGTCTGTAGATTGTTTACATGAGCTCCCCAACCGATGTTGGAAGCGTCGGTGGTGAGAATGATTTGAGGATCTGGTAGGTGAAAAGGCAGTCCCTGGAGGAGATTGGTGTGATCTTTCCACCAGGCTAGAGATAGAAGGAGTGCGTCGGTGATGTAAACAATGGTTGACAGAGGCTGAGTGGCTTGAATCCATTGTGACCTCAGAGTCCAATGCATGACTCTCATGGCCAGGCGGGCCATTGGTGTCACATAGACTGAGGACGCCATGTGTCCCAGCAGGACGAGGAATTGGCGAGCTGTTGCTGTGTGTTGAGACTGCAACTGGTGAGCTAGAGACACGAGGGTTTGAACTCGCTGCTGAGGAAGAAAGGCTTTTGCCTGTAAGGTGTCCAAGTCTGCCCCAATGAAAGATAAGGTTTGAGATGGGAGTAAATAGGATTTCTCGTAATTGACAAGAAATCCTAGAATTATTAGAGTGTGACTGGTCAGGTTCAGGGAGGACCGAGCGACTTGCAGGGTTTGGGCCCTGATCAGCCAGTTGTCCAGATAGGGGTAGACATGGACACCTTCCTTCCTGAGAAAGGCTGCGACAACTAAGAGGCATTTGGTGAAAACTCATGGTGCCGATGCTAGGCCGAAAGGGAGCACTCGATATTGGTAGTGCTTTTGGCCTACTAAAAAGCGGAGATACTTGCGATGAGCCGGAGCTATCGCAATGTGGGTGTAAGCGTCTCGGAGTCTAGAGAGCAGAGCCAGTCTCCTCTTTGTAGCAGAAGTAGAAGAGAGCCTAAGGTTACCATTTTGAACTTCTCTCTTTGAAGGTACTTGTTGAGGGCTCGTAGGTCCAGAATTGGACGAAGTCCTCCTGATTTTTTTGGGATCAGAAAGTACCGGGAATAGAACCCTAGGCCTTGTTGTGAAAGAGGGACAGGTTCTATTGCGTTTGACTGGAGAAGGAGGGAAACCTTCTGCTCCAGAAGGGCAGAGTGGCCGGTTAGTCCCCATGTTTGCAAAGGTGGGGAGTCTGGTGGAAGAGTTAAGAAGTTTAAGTGGTAACCCTGAGCAATGATTGCTAATACCCATTGGTCGGTTGTGATTGAGTGCCACTTTTCATGAAAGTGTCCTAATCGACCTCCCACTGGTATGCTTTGTAGAGGGATCTGGCTTCCGCTCTCCAAGTGGAAGTCAAAAACCCGAAGCAGGCGCTGGCTGGGGAGCTGCTTGCAGTTTTTGCTTTCGAGGCTGGCGAGGCTGAGATTTTTGATAAGGCCTCGGTCTGGATCTTGTTGGTGGGGGATAATACTTCCGTATACGGAAGAATGATATCTTAGAGTCCTTTTTGAAGGGCTGTTTAGAAGGGAGATCAGAAGGTATCGATGAGAGCTGCTCGAGGGTCTCATGATGGTCCTTTTAATTCAGCAACTATTTGTTGAATTTGTTATCCAAATAGATTATCCCCTAAGCAGGGCAGGTCAGAAAGTCTGTCTTGAACTTCTGGGCGAAGATCAGAAGACTTGAGCCAGGCCCAGCGTCTTGCCGAAATGGCAGCTGGGCCTTCAAAACCCTTAGTTACAAGGGCTTGAAGATGTTGTTGGAATTGTTCAGGCAGGGTTTCAGAGAAATCTTGTATTTGCTTGAAAATGACCCTATTGTATTGGGTCATGTACAGCTGATATATACGTATATAGGTATAGACGAGTATGGCTTCGTCCTTTTTGCCTTCTTTTGGGCTGATTCAACCACTACTGAATGGTGGTCAAGCTGAGGTTTTTGAAAGCCAGGTGCTGACCGTACGAGATAAGTAGAGTCAGCTTTTTTATGTACTGGAGCAATGGATCCAGGATTCTCCCAATTCTTTTTTAGAAGGTCAAGAAAAACCTGATGAATTGGAATGGAAGTGATCACTTTAGGGGCATCCAGGAATTGGAGAAGCGCCATCATCTGGTGCCTGTCATCTTGCTCCGTTTGAAGCTGAAAAGGGACCAATTCCGACATTTCCTTCACAAAATTGATGAAAGAGAGGTCCTCTGGAGGAGAACACTTTCTTTCAGTAGGAGAGGGTGGTGAAGGTAAATCATCGGTGTCTGTGGACGTATCATCCCCCCAGGTGTCATAAGGATCAGCGGACTGACCTGTAAGGACCAGGAGGGGGTTGGATACCTGATGGTCCCGGCTGAGGCTCTGAGAAAATCGAAGGAATCACCGGGGGCACCGAGAATGCCCTGGCGGGCATTGGTGCCGGCATCGATGGCGCCGATGTGCGTATTGCCCCCGATGAATGAATCGGTGGCGAGGGACGACACGGCATCGATGGTTGAGGCACAACTCCCGAAGGAGGAATGCGAAACGGTGTTTCTCCTCCCAATGAAGCTGTCATCGGGGAGCGCACCGGGGCTGTCGGTGACCCAGGAATTACCGGTGGAAGGGCAGTCATGAGCGCTTCCATCCGGGAGAGCAGCGGTGCCAGCGCTGCTGGAATCGGGTCGGTGACCGGTTCCACTCTCGGCGCCAGAGTCTGTGCCGGAGGGACCTGGAACCGTTGCATCGCCTTGTCGATGGCCTCCTGGACCAGCCGGTCCAGTTCTTCCCGGAGACCTGGGGTAACAAGACCCGGTTCCGTAATGGAAGAGGGAGGCTGAGGCAGAGCCGGAGGGACCACCTTTACAGGCGGAATCGCGACTCCCAAACCCTGATCGGGTGAGGGTTGCCTCGCTGTCTCGGTCGCAGGAGTGGACGGTGCCACTCCTGGCCGGGGTTTTTTCGATGGAGGCTCGGACGGTATCGAGGTCGATGACTTTGGTTCCTCGAGGGTCCGAGACTTGCGATGCCGGTTTCTCCCTCCGATCCCCTTGATCTTCGGGGGAAGGGACGGGAGTCTATGGCCGTGGAGACGTCGATGGCGGATGGTCACCGGAGGATTGTCGATGGTGGTGCGACTTCGACGGTGCCGGTTCCGAAGACGTCGATGTGATGGACGGCGTCGGGGTGTGAGCATGGAAAAGGAGTCCCATCTTCTCCATTCTGACTTTGCGACCTTTAGATGTCATCAAGGCACATTTGGTGCAAGTCAGGACGTCATGCTCACTACCTAAACACCATACACAGACTCTATGAGGGTCTGTGATAGACATGGTGCACGTACAATCTGGGCACAGACGGAAACCTGACACCATGCCATGAGAAAAAATTTAGCCACGGTACAGTCGACGGCCATTAGGCCTCGAGGGCCAAACTCGACGGTAATCGATGAAAAACGGCAAAAAACTTACCGAAGTACCGCGGACTGAGTAAAGAAAGAGGAGGGACCCCTGTGGGGCAAATTTAACCTTAAAGAAGTCCGTGAAAAAATTCCTGTCAGGAATGTGGTCAGAGCTCCTTAACCGCGAAGGTACTGCTGCGCGGAAAAAAGAAGACTGAAGGGGGGACCCCTGCTGGCTGCAGGGTTAGTGCCATGCTGGGCATGCCCAGTAGGGGCCAGTCAAAGTTCTAGAAACTTTGACAGAAGTTTTCCGTGATTGGGCTCCGTCCTGTGACGTCACCATATGTGAGGACTACCATCCTGCTTGTCCTGTGAGAAATAAGTTAACACGTGCTGTGACCAATGTCTTTCTGCTTGTGGTACACAAATTCTCAGCTAACCAACATAAGACAAGATCTTTCATAGCACAGAGACGGCACTTACAAGCACTTATTAACATATCTAGTGTATTGCATATTATGTCTGAAAGAAGTGCATCTTGCTTTTGTTACCTTTGTTTTATTTATATTCCTCACTTCCTCTTTCCCCCAAGCTTGGACCCTTGTCACTCTCTTCTAGAGCACTTAAGAGAATTTTACCGTGGCAGTGTCCGGAATAAAATTATATCTCAAGTTAAATGAAGGCTGAGTTTAACAGATCAGTTCAAAGATACAGATTTCAATCCTCCCCACAGTATCCACATACTTTTGCACATTTTAGAAACGCAATGAGCTATGGTAATAACGTGTGTTGGCACTAAGGCTGCTGCCCCCACATTTCTTACTGCCAAGTATAACATGAGACAAACAAGGATTATTGACCAAAGGTCCAGAGAGGCTTGAAATGGTAGGAAGAGGAATCACATGCTGTCTGAAAGAGAGAGATAACTAGCCTGAAAGATGAAACAGGTAATCAACAACAAGAAGAGAGACAGAGAAGCATTTCTTTCAATCTCTGACTTTATTCTTTCTAGGGGGCTATCCTCTACGTGTTGAAAAGAGAGACTCAAATGTTATTAACTTGGTCATTAATTCCCATGAAACATTATCCCAAACAAATTATGAACCCATTATCTTATTCGTCCCCAAGCCTCTGCTACATCCCTCCCATCCTATTGCCACTGGAGCCCTGTTTGAAAGATAAGGATTCTGCTGATGACTCAAAGGATGGATTTTCAATGGTCATGTCATTATGGAAAAAAATGTTGAGATGAATATTTTGGCTATGATTTTTCTTGTGCCTAAGGGAAGGGCAGAAGTGTTCAACATCCTACTTGTATGTACCTGTTGTATACTCAACTGCTGACCCTATCTGATAATTACTGTGAAACCTAACACTATTCAATCCATTCTTTATAGATTTCATTATTCAGGAGGCCAGCATGTTTCCCTGATCCACTAGCTAAGCACAATTTCTGCCCTTTGTTCAAACCCAAACAATTCTACTTGAACATGGATCTCCTATGAAAAATGCAGAAAAAATGGTAAAAATGAATACAAATGGTAAACAGATGCTGGAGAATTTCCTTTGTTTTTTGAAAATACAGTCACAACTAAGGAAGACTCCTCAAGTAGGATATCTGTTGAGTTATAGTCAGCCAGCACTGGTGCAGACATCCCATATTTTCAAAGAACAAATGAAATTCTCCAGCATCTATTTATCATTTGTATTCCTTTTTACCATTTTTTTCAGCAGTTCAATCTGAATTATTCATAGGAGATCCATGATCAAGTAGAATTGTTTGGCTTTGAACACAGGGCAGAAAATTATGTGCATAGGCCTTAGAGGGTTAAGAGGGCAATTCATGCTGCAAGACCAGTTGATGCTAATTGAAGATTTCAGCAGGGTTAAATCTCAGATAAACCTTCTCTATTCTTTGAGCAGCAAGGGGATTTGTGCAATTAAAACAATGGATCTTGGAAGGAGAGAAAATGGGGAGGAAGCCGAAAAATAAAACACTTTAAAAATTTCTCCCAAACTAACTTTACCAGCCTTAAAAATTAAATGAAATATTTCCCATGCCTCTCCAAGAAAGATGGCAGCAGTGATCTTGCTCACCCTCTAAACACCTTCCTTGCTAGTTTCTATCATCCCATGGTATTTGAGATGCTTGTAAAAAAAACATTACTTGTCAGACTATGACCCATCATCATCAGGATGGCTGATGAAATAATGAGGGAAGTAAGAGTGACCATCTTTACTGAGTGCTCCAAAAAAGATATCTGCCCCCAATCCTCTGGTGCTATAGCACCACAGAGAACAAATTACTTTGGTGATTTGTGATAATTTTGAGGGCTTGAATTCAGTATTATGCTCACTTTGATTCTTTTTACTTTGCAACAAATTGGAAGTGCTGTCTAACCATAAAAGAAGAAAATCAAAATGCTGGATGTAATGTGGGTCAGTGGCTAAGGGGGCAAAAGAAGCGAGAACAGTGTGTAAAAAATATAACAGCTAAGTTTTATTGCTTAAGAATTTCATATTATTTAAAACATCAAATACATCCAACTCAATAAAACTGAGTGGCAAAATCCTACACACCCAAGCTTTTGTTACGATTCTGAAACGAATGGATGCAACCATCTCTGGTTGCTTAACAGCCTAACTGTGTATTACTTCATATTTAGCACAAAAACATGCACACACAAGAGGAAAAAAAGGAAAGCCCAAAAAGTAACTATGTAAGAAGCCTATCAAAAAAAAAAAAAAGGATAAATGGCAATTCAATTTGCAATCAAAGCAAAATAAAGATTTAAAAAATATATATACATCACACACTGGCACGGAATTGTGAACATCAATAATATTGCTCTTATTTACAATGAAATCCACTTGAACTATCATTAAAAAAATCATTTTGTATAATGGAAGTGTTACAAATGTAACTTTTTTTTTCTTTTTTGCTTTATATTTTTTAAAGAAATGGTATGAAAATAATTATTCATAAAATCCAGTCTTAATTCTAAACCACTCTGAAAGTCATGTGAAAGGTACATTCATGTTTGTATTCTACAGCATGAAACACTCACATAGAAAGAACCAAAAATATCTTGTTTTTCTCTCTCCCTCCCTCCCCCAGCCTTACTAGGACAGCGATATAGACCTTCATAACCTGAAAAGTAAAATAAAATAAAGCAGTTTTGATTTTCAGTGGCTGTACAAAAATAGTTTTAAGGCCATTTGTACCACAATAGGTAGAAAGATTACTTTAGCTAAATAATGCTTTCTGGTGCAATAAGGCGTAAGGTTTTCCACCTCTCCCTGCTGTATGCTCACCAAATTCTTTCAGCAGTACATTTCATTTTGGAGGGATGGAAAACAATTTATTTGTTCATTAAATGGTGATGATCTTTTATCTCTCACCAGGAGTAATTTATTCTGGCAAATGTGTGTGCCTACTGCACTTAGCTAGTGCACTAAGGACCCAATTCGTTAGCTGATTTCTCCCATTCTGTGTATTGGAAAAAATATACTTTTGATAAATTAGGCCCTAAACCTGATTTTCTATGTGCAGTTAAAGCTTTAGCCAAGATGGCGATAAGATTTCTGACCTACATTTAACTGATACTATTGTGGTGATCAAAAAAAGAGGCCAATAAGTGTACCCCACGTCACTGTGGTATAAATGGTACTCGAACTCAAACTGCTTTGGCAACTTTAAGAATATTTAAAGTATGGAGGTCAATATTCAGTAAGCCAGTGTGCATGAAAGTTAGCTGGATAAAATTATGTGCATAACTTTATCCAGCCAGCTCTGAGTAACAGTAGTGAGCACAAAGTTTAACTGTGCCCTGGGAATGCCTACATCCCCACATCTTTTTATGCAGGTAAATTTTATACACAATGAGTAACACGCACAAGTTACATGCACAAAATTTACCTACTGAGCAGGGGCAGGGAAGTTTTCAACCCAAAGATTTGGCTACAACTGTTTTGAATATCAGCTTCACAGATACTACTACATAATGTTGCTGTAAAGACTTCATTCTGAATTTCCCCAACAAGATTATAAAATGTATGCGACTAGTATTTTAATGTACACCAAGGCAGCACAAACAGCTCATCTAATTCTATGTACTGTGTATACATATACATATGTGCAGTCTTTCTTAATATAAGGGATTATTTCACCTTCATTTTGAATAATTAAGTGCTTAATCTAGCCCTCCAATTAGTCAATGACAGTTCAAAATGTCTGATAAATTTCAAAACTCAAAACTTGAAAAGCTATCCCAAAGTATAATTGATATTTGGGGATTATGCCGCTTGCAAATTGTCTTCATGAACTGTTATACACAAATTAAAGCCGCCTTCTTATGATTATGTCAGATATCGGTCTTCGACCCCATTTTAGGAGGAAAAAATATCTATGCAATGACCTCTTCAGTTGTACATTAGGAAGGGTTTATTGGCTGGTGCTGTGTTATTCAGACAAAGCTGCTGTAAATTTATAGAAAGATCCAGACTGGACAATGCACAGCAAATTAAACCTGATTTCTAATTTTATATAAACTGGGCTAGCAGATGTTTCTCCTTTGTAATTCATTGTAATCAAGGGGCAGGTCATATTCATACTCTAAAGAGGGATCTATCTATCTATCTATAGTGAAGGGCTTTGGTTAGAATCAACAATGGCATAAGATAAACCTGCACTTCCACAGAGAATAAGAGCTCTAAAGCACAGTAGTTTTAGATACCTGAAGGCGCACATCAAGTGACAGTCAAAGGACTACCTAATCTTGACATTTCCAGACCACAGATTCACTTTAAATGATATTTTCTAAGCACAGGGCAGGCTTCACAAACAGTCAAGCTGTGTCCTCACTGGTCAGGCAGCTGAGAATGATCTATCTTATAGAAGAGCTTCACAGTAATGGAGAGCCTGGGTTGTCCTATAAGCAGTTTATGTTTGCAGAATACAGAAATCAAGAAGTTAAGCAGTTCTTTCCTGAGATACAACCTGCTGACGAGAAACCCTATAAGAGAATTCTAGTAATGGTGGAAGAACAGTTTCAACCTATTGTGAACTCTCCCAGAATATTTATTAACACTAATAAAACAAATCATCTCTCATGCATTGGCAATGGAATGATTCAACTATGCAAGGCACTCTCAACTCAACTCTGTGAAGCAAACACCACCAGATGTTTATCTAACTGGATACTTTAATCATGTCACATCAAGGATTACTGCTGGGCCCTGATCTTGCACTTGGGTCTAGGCTGCGGAATGATATCACAAAGAATAGATTAAAGTGAGAGAGGCCTATTCTGCATAACTTATTTTTTGTTTTAATCAACAGACCTAGAAACAAGGTTTTAATTATCAACATATTCAGGTGAGGCAAAATTTGTATCTGGACAGACAAGGAATGAGTAAAGTCTGCTGCTCTGGCATTAGACATACTTTGATAGATGTATGAAAGATCGCATGAAACTCTAATTGTGGTAGCTTGGAAATATTTGCTTTCACATCTCCCAATGTTTATTTTCAGCAAGAAGGGCAACCTGCCACAGTTTTGGGGGTCAGTTTCCTTAAAATGCTCCCAAATATTTCAGAACAGTCGTGCACGTACAGCAAACTATAGCAGAAGTAAAAAGTCTTCTGACCTTGGCATTTCAACATCAGAGAAACTCCATGCTGTCACTGGACCCAGGAATGAATGCCAGACTGGTTTCTATTTGCTTTCCAGCTATTGTAAAGTCTTCATCTGGATACCACAGCCACATTCTCAAATGGTTCCATGCTTTGCGCAATCAGTTTTATATGGAATGTTTGCACATGACTGATATTTTTCAGACCAAACACTGTATCATTTTTCTTTCATTGTACAAAATTATATTTACCTTTTTAAAAATATTTTAAAATTACACATAGTTCATTTAGCATCTTTTGGAGTTTTTACTCTTATAAAATTTTATCCTAATTGATATGAATTGATTGAAATTTCTTTTGTAATTGTCTACTCAGAGGGCTAAATGTAAGAAGGTTTTACACATTTTTCCCAGTTGAAAGAAAGATCTTTTAGAAGTTCACATTTGGTTTTTAAATGCAGCATTGAATGTGCTATTTAATTCTAGATAGCATATATAAAAAAAAAAAAACAAACAAAAAAAAATATAGCAGGCAGTGAATTTGTATGGTTTAGCTGGCTTTTTTCTTGTTTAGACTTCAAACTTTGAGATATAGTGTAGGCAAAAATTAGGTTATCACAAGACATTCAAAAGAGTGGTAGTGCCATAAAGCACATACTTACCTACAGCCAAGCTAGGACATATCTCACAATAGTATTTCTTCCAGCAGAATCCAAAACAGAAAAGCAACAAAGTATACACAACTTGAAAGTAAGCAAAGATATGGTTTCACAGATGGACAAAAAGCCTCCTGATACAGACATGCTAATTAAATAAGAAACAATGCAGACAAATCTGGAACATTCATGCACATATACAGGTAATGGAACCAAAACGACTGTGTCATTTAGAGATGAAAACAAATATATATATAGTGTTTTATTCCTTCCTAAAGAAATGTCAAAGTGGTTTTACACTAACATGGCTTGAAATCACCCAGCAGGGCACCTTGGAAAAAAGAGTGAATTGAATAGATGAGGAAATGTGTCAATACAAACTAAACTGCTATCAAGCACTGCTGAAAAGTTTAAACTGTGTTGCAGTTTAGAGTCTACCAGATGAAATATGCAAAGATAGAGACTGACACTACACAAGGAATTTCATACGAGGCTATTAAAAAGAAATATTCCTTCCCCCCCCCCCCCTCGCCCATTAAGTCCACTGTACCAGCAATGCAAAGGCAGGGGCGATGATGGCAGTTACTTCATGCTGCCCACTGGTGGCATGCAAACACGTCGGGCAAAAGAAGGGGAATCCATCCTGGTTTTTCCAATATTCTGGGAATTTCTCAATATGAAAAGACTGATACACAGGGGGTGAAAAGCACAGGATTGACTCATCTGCTCCTTATGACATGGTGCCAGTTTACCACCTTAACCAAGGGATAAAATGATCACATTATGCGCAGTGAATTTCCACACAGTGCCCTTTCAATCCTCCTATCTCAAGGCACTTGTGAAGAGAATGTGGCGATGTAGGCATTGGTTGCATCAGGTTATCTTGAGTCACATGACCTGGAATAACCACCCACAGCTCTAGGCATCCTAGTTATTCCTGCTGCAAAGAAACAGATTTCATTTGCGCTCTGCTTTTCCTGGCATTTTACATGTTTCCATGCATTTCCACATTTATTTTGTGTCACATTTAAAGTCATTTTCTGCATTGTTCTGCTGCAGTATTTAACCTGCAATTCACTAGTTCATAAAATAAATGCAGGAAATGCACCGAGAATCTGGATTCTGAATGATAATTTTAGTTATATGAAAAAATGGGAATCCTGTTTAAAGCTTAAGCAGTCAGCCATTAAGAAGGGGGAAGACAAAATAGTGTTATGTCAGCAAGTAAGCACCTAAATATATTACCATCAACAAACACAATGGTGCAAATCTGGAGACTGTATATAAATTTTTTCTTTGTAAACAGCCTTTGGCGAACTATCTTTGCTTTCATATATATATATATATATATATATATATATACATATATATATATATCTCAGAGTGTCTAACAGATACTGAAATAATTTCAAGCCTTGTTTGTAGCTATGAGTACGCATAATTGTTTTTGTTTTGTTTGTTTTTTTCTTTTAAATGGAAAGGGACTGTATGGCACTACAACGACATTTCATAAATTAAAAGTCCTTCGTTCTGGTTTTCTTTTCCCAAAGCAAAGAATGAAAATTATAATCTTGCAGTGAATGAGAGATGTAGATTTTTTTTTTTTTTTTTTAAGAGATTGATTTTTGTTTTTAACATAAAGTGCAACAGTGCTGAAGATTTCAAAGTCTTTTCTCAATGCTTGGCCGTTCTCGATCACCACCTCTTGCGAGAAGGGTTATGCCGCCATTAACACTGCCAGTTATCCAGTCATAGGACAGGAGTCTTCGGCTTGCTTCATAGCCCGTTTGCTCACTGTTTATTCAAGGACATCTTTAAGGGTTTAACGAATCCTTCCTCGTAGACCTTTAAGATAGCTTCACAAACAAATCTGTACTGACTCTGAGGGGGGGGGGGGGGGGGGGAGGGAAAAAAAAGGTTTATTAAAAAAAATAATTAAAAGTTACAAGTCATCAAAACTGACTGATTTGCTCACTATTTTAAGTTTCAATAACATTACAAGAACTAGGGGGCCTAAAAAGGAGACAAAATTTCCACTACATGAGACTTTACTAAATCCTTATCTGAAAGATGGGGTACAGGTCTGGTAACCTCTACAAGGTAACGACTCAATGACATTGAGAAATTCCACAGAAAAGCAGCAAGACTCATAGGAAGGAACCAAATATTTACATTACCTGCATAGTCTAGAAAGACTTAAGATATTTAGAGAAAGAAGGAGATGAGGCGATCTCACACTAAGAGGGTCATACCCAGCTTTATGTGATGGATTGTTCAGGGTAACCAGTTCCAGATGACAGCTGATTACTAGGCACTATTCTAACCTCTAATTTTCAGCTTGAGAAGTCCCTCGTCCTATCAGTAAGAATCCATGCAAAAATCTTCTCTCTTTGGAGGAATATTTTTGCAGGAATGCTGAGGACCTGGAACAGTCTACCATCTGATCTTCTATGAGTAGATAGAAATTAAGGATATTCTTACCTGACAATGATATCAAAGGATACAGAGATAGAAAAAGGCCAAAATTAACAGCTGTCATGTAGGACATATGGAAGGAGGCTGAACATGATGAACAAATGAAATTTTTTTTGGCCCAGTAGGTCCTCATACCCATTTCATTTAGATCAATCACAGGGCTGGAATCCTGGCACCATGAGCCTTCATTCACAACTACTTGGAAACATTTTTCCCTATTTTAATAAACTTTTTTCCACTGTTCCTAGTCTGGTCATTGCAACAAAATCTTGAGCCCAGGTGGTCAAGCACTAGGGCTTCTTGTGGAACCCTGAATCATGGGCTCTAAATCCAGCCATCAGATGTTCCCCTTATCTATCTATATGTAATTACTCACCATTTTAACAAAAGCCATCAAGGTGAGATATAATCAATAAATAGTAAACCAAATACATAAAATAACATAAAACCACATCCTTATAGTCCCATCATAACATATCAACCTCCACTCTGAGATTCAACCCAACCCTAACTTGATGAATTCTCAGTCACTCTCACTAATTCCTCAATCTAATGCTCAACTAGGAAATAGTGGCTTAAAACCCATACTTTCACCAACTTTCGAAATCTCAGATAATTATTCCCCCTCCTGAGTTTGAGAGGTAGCATATTCCACAATACAGGCCCATAATGGCTACAATTTCTCTGAAGCTCTGTTAATAGCAGTAACACCAAGAACTGCTGAGAGGGCATCAGCACCCTCATAGGCTCGATCTGG
The DNA here is from genome assembly GCF_901001135.1 of Rhinatrema bivittatum. Classification (NCBI taxonomy): domain Eukaryota; kingdom Metazoa; phylum Chordata; class Amphibia; order Gymnophiona; family Rhinatrematidae; genus Rhinatrema; species Rhinatrema bivittatum. The sequence continues at coordinate 26,658,948 of NC_042620.1, read as the reverse complement.
CTAATAAACCTGTCAGATATTTAGGGAGGCCTTGATAAACACAAATAACCAGTGTACTCTGAACTGAATTCTAGACTTACCGGTAACCACTGAAAGCCACTCAAAATTGGGGGTTATGTGGTCATGTTTCTTGCAGCTGTAACCACTTTAGGCTGCACCCAGATAATCTCTCATATATTGAGTTATAGTAATCAAGTCTAAAATGTACAGTAATTGTAGAATGGATCACCATCACAAAATCCTTAGGTGTCAAGTTGAACTGCAATTGCCTGATCTGTCTCAGATGGCAGAATGAAGCATGCATAACCAATGTAATTTGGGGCTTCAACATGAGCTTGCTATCTAATATAACCCCCTAAGCTAACCACTGTCTCTTTAAGGTGAATTTTCACTATAGAAATCTCCAGATCCACCAACAGCGGTCTATCCCTATGACTAATTCATAATGCTTCTATTTTCCCTGGGTTCAACTTCACCCACCTATCTTCTAGCTAACCAGCAACCTCTCCCAAACACACATTCACATTTCCAATATCTATTATCTGATCTCTACCTATATGTACAAGTATCTGAAGGTCATCCAGAAACATATTGTACTTCAGGCCAAAATGCTAACCAAATTGACCAGTGGGGCCATTTAAGGGTTGAAATGTAGGGAAGATAGAACTAGTTTTGCACTACCCCACGTACTAACACCAATACGTCTGAATCTCTGTCATCCCAGTGAACCCAGGGTGTTTTGTCACTCAAGAAAGATGAAAAGCACTTCAGTGGCCTTCCCCCTTCCAAACCATGACCATAATTTCCTCTCTCTTCCAGGGGCTGTTAACATACTTGATTCCACAGCATTCTCAGTCCCTGGCCAACCGGAGGTGTGGAAACCTGAATCAGGAATCACACCGGGGACCCTCCACAATAGATTTTATATGTTATCATGCTTACGCAATTGTACTGTAGCTCAGATGGAATGATGCACTGCATGGGCATTGGAATGGGGTGGGTTACCAAAATCTGGCCCTTCCCGCAGAATTGCTGAGGGAGATTGGGGGCAGGGAAGGCAGCAGAACAGCAGTGCTGTATTAGCTGTATCCTTCACCTCTGCAGCTCTAGGCCTGACTGCTGCACTGAACACCACTGGACTCTTTACAGCCACCAGGTTCAAAGTTGGGCTAGGCAGTAGAGCAGAAGGCACCACCACTCTTCTTTTGCCATGGAACAGGAGAATCCAAGGTGGGGGGGGGGGGGGGGGTTGGAGGAAGAGAAAAGAGCTAGAGGTGAGTCAGGCAGGGAAGCAAGAGAGCGAGACCGGTGAGTGGCACAGAAAAGAAGGAGGGGGTAGGAAGGGGACAGAATTTGGTTGGCTTGGCTCCCCTCCCCAACCAAAAAGGAATTATGCTGCCCCTGCTGCTCTGCATTTGAGAGTTCGGTATTTGAGAGATGGGAGCATTAAAATTATACAAATATGTTCAAGGTAAGTTCAGTTAATTAAGCATTATAGAAAGCACAGTTCAAGAGCTATCTTTTTTCAAGACCAGGAGCCTTAGGGTTGCTGACCCTGCTGTAAGTGTCACCCTCAGGAAGCCTTTGTGCAGGGCTGGGATAACAACAGGCTAAAAATACAGCTGCAAACTATCTTTATGGACACAAATGGCAAACGAATCAGAAGAACAAGGAAGAATGTGTTGATTTCTTTTCAAAGTAATGATTTAATAAAAGTTTATTTTAATTCAATACTGCTATGCAGAAGGATCCTGGTTCAATTCCTGACTCAGGTCTGGGGGATGCTGAAGGGTTGGCTTTCACACCCCCCAGTGTGAAGGGTTGGGGGGAGGGAGTCATGGTCATCGCTCAAGGGTAACCCCCAGTGGCCAGAGATTCAGGGTCCAGGATTGTAGGGTTCAGGCCCAGAACCAGCACTGCAATAACCCAAATACTTACATTGGGGGGAGGGGGGAGTATAAACTAGGAGAAAATCCAGGATATTGCGAATAAAGGCTCATGCAGTCAGATTCTGAGCACGAAAAAAACACCGGGTCAAAAAAAAAAAAAAAAGTAATATGATACTGAAAAGTAGTCAAATAACTCTTAACTTTTCTTCAGTCTAATTCTGATGGACTCTGAAGAAAACAAGATGTCCTTTCAGGTAGGCCAGTGCCAGGGTGTTAAGATGCCCTAGGTGACCCTGACAGTGTTGCACCTCCACCCCTCCCAGTCGTATCTTCCCCACATTCACAATTAAAAAATTATGCATTTATAACAGATTTTACAAAAAGGAAAAAATACAGTCTTCTGAGGTAAAACTATTACTTACAACACTTATAGCAAATGTTGCTTACCTGTAACAGGTGTTCTCAAAGGACAGCAGGATGTTAGTCCTCACATATGGGTGACATCACAGGATGGAGCCCAATCAAGGAACACTTTTGTCAAAGTTTCTAGAACTTTGACTGGCACCTACTGGGCATGCCCAGCAAGGCACTAAACCTGCAGCCAGCAGGGGTCCCCCTTCAGTCTTGTTTAAAGCTACAGGAAGTGCAAAAACTAAAATAAGAAAACGTAACAAACCCAACACCACGGGATGGCAGGCAGGTTTCGTGAGGACTAACATCCTGCTGTCCTGTGAGAACACCTGTTACAGGTAAGCAACATTTGCTTTCTCACAGGACAAGCAGGATGGTAGTCCTCACATATGGGTGAGTACCGAGCTGAGGATGTCCGATAAATGCACCAAATATACCCAAAGACGTGCAAGAGGCACAACAATTGAGGTGGAATTTGGTAGAGGGCATCCTGAACCCTAACGGGCAGGCGGAAGGGTGTTGGTACATTAAGTGCAAAAAGGTTGCGCAAGACAGACTGGCCGAAGATGGAATCTTGTCTTCCAGCCTTGTCTAAACAATAATGGGCTGTAAAGGTATGGAGAGAACTGCAGGTAGCAGCCCTATAAATATCAGGAAGTGGCACAGAACGTAGGTGCGTTACTGAAGTTGCCATAGCCCTGACAGAGTGTGCTTTAACACGGTCTTGAAGTGGAATGTCTGCTTGTTGATAGCAAAAGGATATGCAGTCTGCTAACCAGGAGGAGAGAGTCTGCTTACCCACAGGCTGCCCCAATTTGATGGAATTGAAAGAAACAAACAATTGAGTGCTTTTCCTGTGGGGAGTTGTACGGCCTAGATAGAATGCTAGAGCCCGTTTACAGTCAAGGGTAGGTAGAGCCTGTTCTCCTGGATTAGAATGGGGCCTGGGAAAGAAGGTGGGTAGTATAATGGATTGATTAATGTGAAACTCCGATACTACCTTAGGCAAAAACTTAGGGTGAGGGTGGAGTACTACCTGGTCGTGCAGAAGTTTAGTGTAAGGCGGATAGGTAACTAGGGCCTGTAACTCACTAACTCTGCGAGCAGATGTGATTGCCAGAAGAAAAATCACTTTCCATGTAAGATAGCGAAGATCACAGGATTGGAGAGGCTCGAATGGAGGTTTCATGAGCTAACCCAAAACCAGGTTAAGGTCCCAAGAAGGGGCCGGAGGGCACAGTGGAGGTTTGAGGTGGAGCAAGCCCTTCAAAAAGCGTGTGACAAGGGGTTGTACTGAAATGGGAACATCCCCAACACCTTTATAGAAGGCGGCTACCGTACTGACATGCATCCTGATGGAAGAAGTTTTTAGACCTGACTGATAAGAGCCAGAGATAGTCTAGAAACTTCGTGGTGGAACAGGTAAAAAGATCAAGTGACAGTGAGGAACACCATGACTTAAACCTGTTCCATTTGTAAAAATAAGATTTTCTCGTGGAAGGCTTCCGTGAAGGAATCAGGACACGGGAAACCGGCTCCGAAAAGTTGAGTGGCTGAAGAATTAGCTTTTCAACGTCCAGGCAGTCAGGGACAAGGCCTGAAGATTGGGGTGGCGTAGGCACCCATCGTCCTGGGTGATCAGAAGCAGGTCCTTCCCCTGGGGAATGTGCCTGCGAATGGAGAGGTCCTGAAGAATTGGAAACCACACTTGGCGTGGCCAGTGAGGGGCTATCAGGATCATGGATCCCTTGTCCTGACGTAACTTCACGAGAGCCTTCGAGAGAAGTGGAAGTGGAGGGAATGCATATAGGAATCCGGTGGCCCATGAGAGGGAGAACGTATCTCGTGGCTGTGAGTGTGGGCTGCGAGTGAGAGAGCAAAGGTTCTCCACTTTGTGGTTTTGAGGTGATGCAAAGAGGTCTATGTGAGGATAACCCCAGCGTTGGAATATCGAGTTAGCTACTGTGGGGTTGAGAGACCATTCGTGTGGCTGAAAGGTGCGACTCAGCTTGTCTGCCAACACATTGTCCACTCCCGGCAAGTAGGTGGCCCTGAGGTACAATCGCGTGAGAAAGGGTCTCCGCCCATATCTGTGCCGCTTCCTGACACAGTAGGTAGGAGCCCGTTCCTCCCTGCTTGTTGATGTACCACATGGCCACCTGATTGTCTGTCACGATCAGGATGACCTGGTTGGACAAATGACCTTGAAACACTCAAAGCATATCTGATTGCTTGTAGCTCCAGGAAATTTATTTGGTGTTTGGCTTCCTCTGGAGATCAAGCTCCTTGGGTTTGCAAATTGGCGACATGTGCTCCCCAGCCGAGGTTGGAAGCATCAGAGGTAAGAGTTATTTGAGGATCTGGAGCCTGGAAGAATAGGCCTTGGAGGAGATTCATCTGATTTTTCCACCAAGCTAGAGACTGTCGAAGTGGGTCGGTAATGTGGACAACGGTCGATAGTGGTTGAACGGATTGAGTCCATTGTGACCTTAGAGTCCACTGCATGACTCTCATGGCCAAGTGGGCCACTGGGGTAACGTGTACCGAGGACGCCATGTGTCCCAGCAGGATGAGGAAGTTTCGTGCAGTCGAACAGTGTTGAGACTGTAGCTGGTGTGCGAGAGAAATGAGAGTGAGAGCTCGCTGTCGAGGCAGAAAAGCCTTTGCTTGAAAGGTGTCCAAGTTTGCCCCTATGAAGGACAAAGTTTGAGATGGGACTAAGCAGGATTTCGCGTAGTTGACGAGAAATCCTAGCGAAATCAGAGTGTGTAAGGTAAGATGTAGGGACGACAGAGCAGCTTGCTGAGTGGGAGCCCTGATCAACCTATCGTCGAGATAGGGGTAGACGTGGACACCTTGAGTCCTGAGGAAGGCTGCTACTACTACGAGACACTTGGTGAAAACTCATGGAGCAGATGCTAGGTCGAATGGGAGCACTCGGTACTGATAGTGCTTGGGGCCTACCAGAAATCTCAGAAATCTGCGATGAGATGGAGTTATCGCAATGTGTGTGTACATGTCCTGGAGGTCTAGAGAGCAGAGCCAGTTTCCTCTTTGCAGAAGAGGAAGGAGGGAATCCAAGGTTACCATCTTGAACTTTTCTCGTTGGAGGTACTTGTTGAGGGCACGCAGGTCCAGAATTGGACGAATGCCGCCGATTTTTTGGGGATTAGAAAGTACCGGGAATAGAATCCTAGGCCCTGTTGGGAGTAGGGCACTGGTTCAATTGTTCTGGATTGAAGGAGTAGGGAGACTTCCTGATCCAGGAGTAGTGAATGGTCTGATGTTCCCCACGTCAGCCAAGGTGGGGAGTCCGGTGGGATGGAGAGAAAGTTCAGGATATAACCTTGAGAGAGGCAAGGACCCACTGGTCCGAGGTGATTGTGTGCCATATTGACAAGGCAAGGATTGTGTGCCATATTGACAAGGCAAGGACCCACTGGTCCGAGGTGATTGTGTGACATATTGTTGAAATGGCACAATTGACCTCCTACCGGCACCTGTGGCAGTTGAAGCTGGCTGCTGCTCTCTATGCAGAAGTCAAAAACCGGAAGCAGGGCCCGGCTGAGGAGCTGTTTGCGGCTTTTGTTTACAAGGTTGACGAGACTGGGCCTTTTGAAAAGGCCTCGTAGAATGACCTCTAGACTGTGGTGGATAGGACTTCTTTGGACGGAAGAATGACTTTTTGGTGTCCTTCCGAAATGGCTGTTTTTCAGAAGGCATCAGAGAGAGTTGGCGAAGGGTCTCATGATGCTCCTTTAATTTCGCCACCGTCTGTTGGATCTGTTCACCAAACAGATTGTCTCCGATGCAAGGCAGATCGGACAATCTGTCTTGTACTTCAGGGCGCAAGTCCGAAGACTTAAGCCAGGCCCATCTTCTTGCAGAAATAGCAAATGCCGAAACCCTGGAAGCGGTGTTGAAGATGTCATAAGAAGACCTTATTTCATGTTTCCCCGCTTCAAACCTTTGTGAACAAGGGTTTGTAGCTGTTCCTGGAATTGCTGAGGCAGGGACTCTGTAAAGTCCTGTATCTGCTTGAATAAGACCCTATTATACTGGGTCATATAAAGCTGGTAAGAGGCGATCTGAGAGATGAGCATGGATCCCTGGAAGACATGTCGGCCAATGGCATCAAGAAATTTCTGCTCCTTGCCTGGAGGGGAAGGAAGAGTGGGGCTTTTGAGTGTCATGCCCTCTTTTGGGCAGACTCTACTGCCACGGATTGGTGATCCAGTTGAGGTTTTTGGAACTCTAGAGCTGACTGGACCAAGTAAGTGGTGCCCGCTTTTCGGCTGACTGGAGCTACCCCAGGGTGTTCCCAATTCTTTTTGAGAAGATCCAAAAGAACCTGATGGATAGGGATGGAGGTTATTTCCTTGGGAGCATCCAGGAATTGTAACAGCTCCATTATCTGGTGTCTATCATCTTGCTCAGTCTGTAATTGGAAGGGAACCAACTTATTCCTTCACAAAATTTATGAAGGACAAGTCCTCCGGAGGAAAACGCTTCCTGCTTTCAGTAGGAGAGGGTGGTGATGGTAAATCATCGGTGTCTAGGGAGGAATCGTCAGTCGAGGTGTCATAGGGATCAGCAACTGTCCCTCTAGGAACCTGAGAAGGACAGGACGAAGGTATTCCTGAAGGTCCCGGTCTAGGCTCTGAAGGCATGTGGAGGCACCGATGCAGGCATCGAGGGCATCGATGGATGGATCAGTGGAGCCGATGGCCGCACTGGCATCGATGGTTGGGGCATCGGCAGGACTCCCGATGGAGGAAGACAGAACTGTGTTTCTCCTCCCGATGACAGAGCAAGTGGAAAAGCAACTAGAAGCGCTTCTATCTTCGAGAGCAGCGGTGCCAATGCTGCCGGAATAGGATCGGTGGTCGGTTCCAGAATTGGCACCGGTTTCGGCGGAGGAATCTGGAATCTATGCATCGCCTTACCAATGGCCTCCTGAACCATCCGGTCCAGCTCTTCATGGAGACCTAGAGCAATCAACCCCGGCTCCGGAAGGGAAGAAGGAGGCAGAGGCATAGCCAGAGGGACCACCGTTAAAGGCGGAGTCTCTGCTCCCAACACCCGTCCGAGTGAGGTTTGCTTTGGTGACCTGGTCTCAGAAAGGGTCGATGCCTTTTCTGGATGGAGTTTCTTCGATTGCGGCTCGAACGATGGCGAAGTCGATGACTTTCCTTCATCGATGGTCCGAGGCTTTCGGTGTCGATGCCGATGTTTCTCTCTACGATCCCCTCGGTCCTCAGGGGGAGTAGAGGTAGACGATGGCTGGGAGGTTGTCGACACCAGACGGTCACTGGTTGGTGCCCGATGCTGGAGTGAAGTGGACGGCGTCGGTTTGGATGGCGTCGAAGCAATAGACAGCGGAGTTTGAGAATGGAAGAGAAGTTCCATTTTCTCCATTCTGACTTTGCGACCTCTTGGTGTCATTAAGGCACATTTGGTGCAAGTCAGGACATCATGCTCATACCCGAGGCACATTACACAGACTTTATGGGAGTCTGTTATGGACATGGTGCGAGCGCAGTCAGGGCACCAAAGGAAACCCCGACACCATGGCCTTTGAAAAATTGAGCCGCGGTGCAATTGACGGCCAGTAGGCCGTGAGGACCAAACTCAACGGGAATCAACCGGAACCGGATAAAAACCTTACCGGAGTACCATGGAAGCAAAAATTCGAGAGGGGGACCCTTGTGGGGTATGAAAGTTTTCAGTAATTCCGTGAGGAAAATTCCTGTCAGGAATCTCTGTGGAGCTCCTTAACCCGCGGGGCTACTGCTGCGCAGAAAAAAGAAGACTGAAAGGGGACCTCTGCTGGCTGCAGGTTTAGTGCCATGCTGGGCATATGGTTGACATCACAGGATGCCAGTCAAAGTTCTAGAAACTTTGACAAAAGTGTTCTGTGATTGGGCTCCATCCTGTGATGTCACCCATATGTGAGGACTACCATCCTGCTTGTCCTGTGAGAAATTACATTTACATGCACGGCTATGATGCCAATAGAAAACCCTGCAAAAAAGATTCTTGGAACCCACATGGCATTAAACCCTTTGTGATGTGTGTTGGGTGTGGGCTTGGCTTTCAGAAAGCCATGAGTAAACTGAACTACAATAGTAAACATCCCATACCAAAACAGCATTAACTGCCAGAACTCAATCAGTAACAATCCTACCTACAAAAAGACAATACTGTAAATATTAACAGTAGGCCCTTAACACACCTATACACCACCTATTAGGAAAACAGACAAGCTAGGTTAGCAGAATACCTCACCTCAGTCACACATACTTCACCAAATACAGAATAAAGAGACCATGAACAGAAACATGCAGACAAAAACTGAAGAAACCACAACAAGCCAGATTCTGCATGCAGTGGAACAATGGAAAAACAAACATTCCTCATAAAACATCAAACAATAAAATCAAGAAATATAAATCATTAATCATACTAATAAGAAGAATAAATATTTCCAAACAGCTGACAAATAGAATAACATCCAATAATTAAAAATTCATTAACATTTTCCAAACACCAAAAAAATATTTCAATACAGCAGACATATTAAATAACATCCAATAATTAAAACTCAAATTTGCCTACTCTCCATAACTGGGAATTTTTTATGTCCAGATGTATTGAGATTGTAATGGATCAGTGGGGGGTGGGCGGTGGTGTTGTGCACAAACTTTCTCCTTTCGATCATACACACAAACATGCATGCTCTCAATCGGTCTCACATACACATCATATGCTCTCTCCCCACAATTTTTCAATTACACACACACACACGCGCGCTCTTTCACTCCCCCTCCCCTGGAAGCACACGTGACAGTAACAGCTTCCTCCTTCAGGCCACGTGGCTTGAAAAAAAGTGGAAGAATCCCATGGGCCATGGGGGTTGCCCATGCTCTGCCTTCAGCTTGTGCCCGCATGTGGTCCCACTGCTTCTCTTCCCAGCGCCTGCTCTTTGACAGTGAGCCTGGCTGCTTCTCCTCCTCCTCCTCCTGACCATATGCAGACCTGCTACTAGAGCTCCTGCGCCTCACTGTCACGCCAGCCAATGTTCCAATGTGCTTCTCCTAAGAGTGATAACATTTCCTCCTCCTAATGCAAACCTTTTCTCTTCGGTGCCCTAGCATGAATGTGAAGAAGGTTGCCATCCCCACACCACCCCAGACACAGTGGCACTCAAGGCCGTCTCCTAGTCTACCTAGTGCGTCCAGTGGCCCTGTTTTCAGGTATCTCAATAAAATATATCTAAGATGAAGCAAAGTTCATACAAAATACTGATATCCATTCTGTGTTTGAACATGTAAGCTAAATTGACAGATGTCTTAATAAAAGCATAGAAAATCTCTTTCTAGGTCCTGATGTCACCACAAATGCTCAAGGCTGCACTTGTATTGTGTCATGATGCTACCAGAATGTGTAGCATGAACTGAAAGCCTCAAATGAATAGAAATCAAGTCATATGCATTGGCTGCCAGATTCTCCACAACTGCTATTATTCAGGATCATCCCATCACTAATAGTTCATAAATTAAAATGTATACATGAATATATCACTAGAATATGTAATAGCAGTCTTTATTATGTTGCTCGGCCTAACAATTTTCTCTTGCTTCAGCATTCAGCTCAATCAGAACTGGCCTCCACTGAGCTATCGCACCATAAACTTTCATGCACAACTACCCAGTTCACTTAGCCCAGTTACTGCAGTGTCAGTCCTCAGCTGGGAGCCATGCACAGACTCTCCTTTTCCAACACTTCAATCATGAGCACTAAGTCAGGCCACTAGGTGTCACCCTTGCACAATGACAGAGACTAAGGCTAAGAGACATCAGGACCAAAGTGCACAGTGGTACATCAAATGTTCTAGTTTTGCCTTTTTCTTTAAATGTGGTCTACTTCTGGTGAAGCATGGCACAGTTCTTAACTCATTTGGACAGAAGGCCTCTTACTATGCTTGTTTCTGCATAGGTACCATCTACATTTTGTGCAGTAGGGCACAGGCAAAATACATTTTTTTCTTATATTTGTAGCATTTCTCTTCTCAACTTATAGCTTATTAAAAACTCATTCACAAACATCTGGTGCAGAAAGCAATACATGCAATACTTACAGGAGTTTGGATCATCATGGCTCTCTGATCTCTCATTGTTCTTACAATATCCAGTGGATACACAGGCTGATTGCACTCTATGAGACACATAGCAGTTTCCATAGTGATCAGAACCCCGGTCCGTCCAATTCCGGCACTGCAAAACATGGTTGTGAGACTGGGTTTCTTTCTCACAAAATTATTCTTAAAATATCTCTCCAAGGAGCAGGAGAAGAGTGAGGAAGGGGGAGAAGAGGAGAATGAGGGGGTGAGTGCTCTGGGAGGAGAAAGGGTGAGGTGGGGAGAGTTAGAGGAGAAAGAGGGGGCTGTATGGGTGTGGGGTGGAAGCTGCACATTCCCCAAAGAAGAATGCACTTACCACTCTGGCCATGGCCACCCCTCACCCCAAAACAAAATATTGTTGGAGGAGGGGAACAGGAGTACACAAGTACAATTTTTCCTCTGGCAAATTTATTTATTTTTAAAATGTATCTGTACCCAAGGCAGAGGAGGATGAAATGATTTGCCCATGGTCAGAAGAAGTATCAGCAGGATTTGAAACCTGGCTTCCCAGGTTCTTAGCCTGATGCTCTGTTTCAAATCCTGCCTTTTAACGTGTGCTGTAAAAACATAATAGAAAACTTGGGATGTGTTTTTTTTTTTCCTGTGGCTGATGTTCAAGGTCAGACTTAACATGCAGAGTAGGCAAATGCCTATGGTAGCTGTCCAGTGGGGCAGCTTCCCTGCAGCGTGAGCCCTTCGGATTTTCATCAAAGCTATAGTGCTGCACTGCCAGCTGTCCACATGCTTAAGAGCAGTTAGGGGTATTACACCACTGCTGCTGCTGAGGTTCTTTGATATTAACTGTGGTGACTGGAAAATGACCATCATCTGGAGGGAAAAATAAATCCTTGAATTTCAAATCCCATTGTTGTTTTTGAAGCCATGACAGCAGATGCAAGCTGAAAGAGCAGGTACACAAAAGCAACCGAAAGGTTTCACATCCCACCAAGGGACTCCTTAAAAGGAGTAAGTCAGGCCTAGCTGCCTGTGAGTAAATTCTATAACAGGCGAGTTTCACGCTTTCTTAAGAACTAGTTTTAAAGTGCCTTTTAATATTTACAGAGAGAGCGCGCCTCTGTAGAGACCACTATGTATCTTTGCTATTTATACCACTGTAAGAGGGGGCACTTAACTCAGGATGGGGTTTGGAAGGTGGGGTAGGTTGGATGGGCAGTTTTACATACACAATCAGAGGTTCGGATAGCAAAGTTGACATCACTGCAGATTTTGTGTCATTTGAAGCGATGAAAGGTAAAAGAGGAGTTGATTTGTACAATGTACTCTCTACCTAGCTTGATGCACTCTGTACCTAGCTTCACTCAAGCTAGGCAGAGAGTACATTGTACAAATCAACTCCTCTTTTACCTTTCATCGCTCCAAATGACAGAAAACCTGCAGTGATGTCAACTTTGCTGTTTGTACCTCTGACTGTGGGGCCGATGCAATATTTGCGGAAAGCGGGCACTGACTTTTCAGCGCCCGCTTTCTTAACACACACATGGCACCCGCAAGAGGGGCACCATGCAATAGCGCCTCCTTGCTAACTCGACCCTGAGGTTACCGGTGGTCTGCCAGTTATGAACACCGATGCAGAGTTTATCGGTGTCAGTCTTCAAAGCGGCCGGCAGAGGTTTGTTTTTTTAAACTTTTAAAAAGTACAGAAAAGCAGTTTTTTCTGCTTTTTTGTACTTTTTTTCAGTGCGCTCAGCTATTAATGCCTGCTCCAGGCAGGCGTTAATAGCTGAGTGATAAATGTGTGTCTGAGACGCACATTTATTTTTTTGCATTTGGAGTGAATGAGTAAAGCAGAGTTGCTTACCTGTAACAGGTGTTCTCACAGGACAGCAGGATGTTAGTCCTCACATGTGGGTGACATCATCAGGATGGAGCCCAATCACAGAACACATTTGTCAAAGTTTCTAGAACTTTGACTGGCACCACTGAGCATGACCAGCATGGCACCAATCCTGCAACCAGCAGGGGTCCTCCTTCAGTCTCGTTTGCAGTAAAGTACGAGCGAAAAATAAAATAATAAAACGTAAGCGAACCCAACTCTGCGGCGTGGCGGGCGGTTTTCGTGAGGACTAACATCCTGCTGTCCTGTGGGAACACCTGTTACAGGTAAGCAACTCTGCTTTTTCACAGGACAAGCAGGATGGTAGCCCTCACATATGGGTGATTAGCAAGCTACAGGATGCCAGAGTATAATGAAGCCAAAACACCTAACGACGTGCAACAGGCACAACTGTGGTAGTTTTGGGTAGTTGGGCAGCCTGATCATCTTCCTGGGTCGTAGGAAGGAAGTTGGGTTTTTAAAGAGGAAACTATTTTTGTAGGACTGACTGGCCAAAGATGGAATCCTGTCTACCAGCCTTCTCTAGGCAGTAATGAGATGCAAAAGTATGGAGAGAGCTCCATGTGGCAACTTTGCGGATGTCAACCAGAGGTACAGACCGGAGGTGTTCTACTGACATTGCCATTGCTCTGGCAGAGTGTGGTTTCACTCGTTCTTGGAGAGGAATTCCTGCTTGGCGATAGCAAAAATAAGTGCAGTCTGCAATCCAGGTGGATAGAGTTTGTTTGCCTACTGAAGTACCCAATCTCGTTTTATCGAAGGAGATAAATAATTGGGTGGACTTTCTATGTGGTGAAGTGTGATCCAAATAAAAGGGAAGAGTGTGTTTACAGTCCAAGGAGTGAAGAGCTCATTCTCCTGGTTGAGAATGAGGTCTTGGAAGAAAGGTAGGAAGAGTTATAGATTGACTGATATGAAATTCCGAGACTACTTTTGGCAGAAATTTAGGATGGGTAAGGATTACTACGCGGTCATGAAGAAACCTAGTATAAGGTGGGTATGTTACTAGTGTGTGTAACTCATGACTCTGCGGGCAAATGTTATGGCTATGAGAAAGAGTACCTTCCAAGTGAGATGGTGAAGCTCACAGGAATGTAAGGCTTCAAAGGGAGGCTTCATGAGACATGCTAGAACTACGTTAAGGTCCCATGTAGGACTGGAGGGAGTAGTGGAGGTTTAAAAGTTGCAACAGACCTCTCATGAAGCGAGCAACCAGTGGTTGTGTTGATATCATGGTATTGTTGATACCTTTGTGGTAAGCAGCAATAGCACTAATGTGTACACAAATGGAGGAAGACTGTAGTCCTGATTCTGAGAGATGCCAGAGGTAATCCAGAAATTTGTCGATGTGACAGGAAAAAGAGTGTATTTCTTTTATTGCGCACCATAATGAAAATCTTTTCCATTTTGCGTGATATGATCTTCTGGTAGAAGGCTTTCGTGAAGCTACGAGGACTTGGGATACACTGAGAGGTTTAAAGATTGCAGAATTAACTTTTCAACATCCAAGCTGTTAGGGACAGTGAATGGAAGTTGGGATGACGTAGTACACCATTGTTCTGCGTTATTAGCATTGGGTCTGTGCCCAGGTTGGACTGATAGGTCTTGAAGGATGGGAAACCAAACTTGACGTGGCCAGTGAGGGACTATGAGAATCATTGTGCCCCCATCTTGCAGTAACTTCACAAGAGTCTTGCTAATGAGTGGAAGTGGAGGGTAAGCATAAAGGAGACCCACTGACTATGAGTGGGCGAAGGCATCGCGTGGGGGTGCATTGTGGTTGCGGTGCAGAGAGTAGAAGTTGTCCACTTTGCGATTGTATATTGACGCAAAGAGGTCTATGTGCGGATGCCCCCACTGGTGAATATGTTTTCTGCTACCATGGGGGTCAGAGATGCAGAGAGTAGAAGTTGTCCACTTTGCGATTGTATATTGACGCAAAGAGGTCTATGTGCGGATGGCCCCACTGGTGAAATATGCATTCTGCTACCATGAGGTTCAGAGACCATTCGTGGGGATGAAAAGCCCAACTGAGGTTGTCCGCCATCACATTGTCCACGCCTGCCAGATAGGTCGCTCTTAGAAGCATGTAATGGGAGAGAGCCTAGACCCAGATCTGCGCTGCCTCTTGGCATAGTAGATAAGAGCCTGTGCCCCCTTGTTTGTTCAGATACCACATTGCTACCTGATTGTCCGTTTGGATCAGGATTACTTTGTTTGAAAGACAATCCTGAAAGGCGAAGAGGGCATATCAAATTGCCCGGAGTTCCAGAAAGTTTATCTGATGCTTTAGAAACATAGAAACATAGAAATGACGGCAGAAGAAGACCAAACGGCCCATCCAGTCTGCCCAAACTTTTGACTCCGCTTTGGTCCAAACACCCTGGATTTGGAGGTTGTTGATATGAGCTCCCCAACCCAGGGTGGATGCATCTGTGGTCAATATGATTTGGGATTGTAGAGGTTGAAAAGGTAGTCCTATAAGGAGTTTGGACTCCTGTATCCACCAATCCAGGGAGAGCCGAAGCTGGTTGGTGACGTGGATAATGTGAGACATCTTTTGACTAGAATTTTAAAGTCCATTGCGATACTCTTATGGCCAAGTGAGCCATGGGGGTTACATTTTTTTTATTTATTTTTTATTTACGATTTTTATATACCGATGTTCATTTCAAAAAGAGATATCACATCGGTTTACAATAAGGTACAATAGGTAATTCACTATCCCCTAAAAGGGCTTACAATTTAAAATTTTTGTACCTGAGGCTAAGAGATTACAAAAATAAAATCATCAAAATCAAAGTTCTTAACAATTAAGCAAAAGGTATAACAAGGAGCATATTAAACAAATAATACAAAGGGGTGCACAAAGGGGAGTGCCCCTTTGTCGCACCCCTTCGGCGCGTGGCGCCTGCTGGCTTGGCGCCTTTCAAACTGCCCGGATCCGTTTGCGATGATGTCAGGGGAGGGGGCGGGTCTTAGAATCATGGCTTTCCCCACAGAAATATCTCCTCAGTTTCAAAGGCAGTTTTTTTCAATTTTTTTTGTCTTTTTACCTTGGATGTTAGCTGTTACAAGGTGATCAGCACTGGTGGGTAGCCCTCCCCATCACAAGCGCCTGCTGGCTTGGCGCCTTTCAAACTGCCCGGATCCGTTTGCGATGATGTCAGGGGAGGGGGCGGGTCTTAGAATCATGGCTTTCCCCACAGAAATCTCTCCTCAGTTTCAAAGGCAGTTTTTTCAATTTTTTTTGTCTTTTTACCTTGGATGTTAGCTGTTACAAGGTGATCAGCACTGGTGGGTAGCCCTCCCCATCACAAGCGCCTGCTGGCTTGGCGCCTTTCAAACTGCCCGGCTCCATCTGCGATGATGAACTGTGGACGCCATGTAACCCAGTAAGATCAAGAGATGATGAGCCGTAGTGGTCTGGCGAGACTGTACTGATCTTGCTCGGAGAAAGTTCTTTTTCACTCAACACACAATTAAACTCTGGAATTTGTTGCCAGAGGATGTGGTTAGTGCAGTTAGTATAGCTGTGTTTAAAAAAGGATTGGATAAGTTCTTGGAGGAGAAGTCCATTACCTGCTATTAAGTTGACGTAGAAAATAGCCACTGCTATTACTAGCAACAGTAACATGGAATAGACTTAGTTTTGGGTACTTGCCAGGTTCTTATGGCCTGGATTGGCCACTGTTGGAAACAGGATGCTGAGCTTGATGGACCCTTGGTCTGACCCAGTATGGCATGTTCTTATGTTGGATAATGAGCGTGTTCTGCTCTGTGGGAGAAACGCTTTTGCCTGAATAGTGTCGAGATCTACTCCTATGAATGATATTGTTTGGGATGGAGTCAGATTTGACTTGGGGTAGTTGATAAGAAATCCTAGTGATTGAAGGAGACTGATTGTGTAACAGAGGGACCGAAATGCTCCCTTTTGAGTATGAGCCCTGATAAGCCAATCGCCCAGGTATGGATAGACGTGGACATTGCTTTGTCTTAAATGGGCTGCTACAACTGCCAGGCATTTTGTGAATATACGTGGGGCTGATACAAGTCCGAATGGTCGTACACGGTATTGAAAATGAAGTTGACCTATTGTGAATCTGAGGTATTTGTGATGAGGAGGATATATCACGATGTGTGCATACACCTCCTGCAGGTCTAAAGAGCAGAGCAAATCTTTCTTTTGAATCAGCGGAAGCATAGTGCCCAAGGTTACCATTCTGAACTTTTCTTTTTTGAGATATTTGTTTAGGGCACGAAAGTCCAAGATTGGACGAATGCCTCCTGACTTTTTGGAATCAGGAAGTAATGAGAGTAGAACCCTTGATCCCACTGCTGTCGAGGTACTGGTTCCACAGCATTTGATTGCAGAAGGGTCACAAGTTCCGCTTCGAAGAGCGGGGAGTGAATGCTTGTGAAAGGACAAGATAACTCGTTCGGTGGTACAGTGAGGAAGTTGAGATGATATCTTTGGGTTATTACAGTTAATACCCACTGCTCTGTTGTGATGTTGTGCCATACATTGGAAAAAAGGCACAAGTGGCCTCCCACTGGAATTTATTTATTTATTTCGACATGGGAAGGAAGAGATTGGCTGTTGCTCTCTAGAAGAGAGTCAAAAACCTGAAGCTGGGCCTGTCAGACTAGAACACCAAAAGCTGGTTGGGCTTTTGGTGTTCTAGTCTGACAAGTCTGTCCTCTTTGTGGAGGTTTAGATTGTCGAGGTCGAGACTGAGGTGGATAGTACCTTCTCGGTTTATATGTGAACCATCTAGGATCTCGTCTGAAAGATCTTTTCGTGGTGGATGGATAATCCACAGAAACAGCAGACAACTGACGCAGGGTGTCGTGGTGGTCTTTTAATTGTGCAACTGTTTCTTGGACTTTAGTTCCAAATAAATTGTCACCAGTACATGGGAGGTCTGCTAGTTGATCTTGGACCTCTTGTCGTAAGTCAGAGGAGTTAAGCCATGCCAAACGCCGTGCACTTATACCTGCTGTGGAAACCTTGGGAGGCGGTATCGAAGATGTCATACACTGCTCTTATCTCATGCTTGCCAGCATCTAGACCTTTAAGGAGGATGTTGTTAAGTCCTTCCTGGTATTCATCAGGTAGAGATTTGGAATACTCCTGCACTCTTTCAGAGGTTTCTGGAGTATTGAGTCATATATAATTGATATGCTGCATTGACCCATGGAAGACTCTTCGTCCGAAGGCGTCTAATGATTTTTGTTCCTTACCTGGAGGTGCTGAGGAATGGGGTCTAGATTTTTTTTAGATTTCTTTTGAGCCGACACCACAATTACAGACTGGTGGGGTAGTCGTGTTTTCTGGAAACCAAGGGCTGATTGTACAAGATATATGGCATCAGCCTTCATATTTACAGGAGGAACTGAGCCAGGATGTTCCCCGTTACGGTGTAGTAAGTCCATCAGCACTTCATGAACAGGAACTGCCATGACCTCCTTGGGTGCACCTACAAATTGTAGCACTTCAAGCATTTTATGCCTGGCATCCTCTTCAGTTTGCAAATTAAAAGGAATTGTCTCAGACATTTCCTTTATAAAATTTGCAAATGTCAAGTCCTCAGGTGGGGAACTTCGATGTTCATCTGGGGGTGAAGGTTCTGAAGGAAGATCATCTGAGTTAGAGACTGTGGTATCAACCCCCCATGGATTATAGGGTTGGTCACCAGCACCTCCAGGACCTCGAGGTTGATGCAGAGGTTGAAATCCAGCCAGATCTAAAGAAGGCACCGATGGAAATCGAGGTGGCATCGATGGAAGTACAGAGGATGATGAAGGCATCGGTGGCATCTGTGTTTTCGAAGGACAGTGAGATGGAGCGGAACCAGATGGTCCTGGCGTCAGTTCAGTAATCGGTCGATTCGATTCCTCATCAGAGGATAATGGTATCTGCATCAGAGTCGGTGGCTTTGTAGGAGCCGATGGCACGGTTGATAGTGGTGTCGAAGGAAGAGCACCAATTAACGAGTCCAGTCTATCCAGAAGAGGAGCCAGCATCATCCGCATGGGATCAGGCATTGGCATGGGGGCCGGTGTCAGTGGAGACTGGAATGATCGTAAAGCTTGAAGCACTGCCTCTTGGACAATCCTGTCCAATTCTGCCCGAGAAGCTGGCATGGGAGGCACAGCAATCAGGGGTGGAGGCTCGGAAAGCTTAGCCGGAGGCTCTACCTGTGGAGGAGTCCCGGATCCTGGCACCGATATTGGTGGGGAATGCCCCGGTGCCCAGAGTCCAGACAGGAATGGGGCCCCTTCTCCTCGGGGCTTTTTGGTCGGTGGCTCAATCGATGTCGATGGCTTTCCGGTTCTGACATCGGAGGAGACACTTCGTCGATGACGGTGTTGATGCTTCTCTCAATGACTGGTCCGCTTTTTTCTGGCATCGAGGAAGAGGATGTCGATGCTTTGGAGCGGGAAGAGGAAGGCGAAGTGACATCACTGGTAGATTTTTGCTGTTTAGGCTTTGGTGGCGATGGAGTCTTCGAGGATAGAGGATTTTGACTCGATGTCTGTTTCTTTGAAGTCGATGAAGACACCTTAAAAAGGAGTTCCATCTTCTCCAAGCGGACCCTGCGGCCTTTTGGAGTCATTTGTGAACAGCTTGTACACTGTTGCACGTCATGAACGGGTCCTAGGCACAGAACGCCCAAGTCGTGCGGGTCTGTGATGGACATGGTTCTTGGGTACTCGGGGCACTTGCGGAACCTGGTGGCCATGATTTTTGAAAAAGAAAAACGGTCACGCGGTCGGTGACCGTCTGATACCATTGAGGAAAACTTCCGGGAACCGACTGGAAAACAACAGGAATAAACTTACTGGCATCGACGGTGGTTGATGGGGGACCACCGGATAGGGAAATTGTTTTCTAATTTTAAGTTTAAGTTCCGTGAGGAAAATTTGTGAAGTAAACTCACAGAGCTCCAGAGTCCGCGAGGCTACTGGTGCATAGAAAAAAAGAGACTGAAGGGGGACCCTTGCTGGTTGCAGGGTTGGTGCCATGCTGGGCATGCTCAGTGGTGCCAGTCGAAGTTCTAGAAACTTTGACAAAAGTGTTTCGTGATTGGGCTCCATCCTGATGATGTCACCCACATGTGAGGACTACCACCCTGCTGGTCCTGTGAGAATAGCCTCATTCACATGTATTTGCATGTGATGAGTGCTAACTCATTCACTCCGCGTCGGACACGCATTAATTAGGCGCTAATCCCCCTATTGCATTAGGGGTGGATTAGCGCCTATTTAACCCGTGTCCGACAGCAGGTTAAACAGTGCGCTCAGCTGAGCGCACTGTATTGCATTAGCTCCTGTGTATGTAAAACTGCACCCCAAAACCTATCCTATCCCCCAAACCCCACCCTGAGTTAAACGTGCTCCCTCGTACAGTGGTATAAATAGCAAAGTTACATATTGGTCTTGGTCTCTACAGAGGTGCTCTCTCTCGGCACATGTGATAAAATCTTTTTCGGTTGGAGGATTAATATGAAATTACACCTGTGCGATGCGGGAGCCCATTCCCCCCCCCCCTTTTTTTTTTTTTTTTTAAATCACTGGTGCTAATTCCACTATATTTATAGCATTTTGATAAATGTAGGCCATAGTTTGCACTGAAAATCTGAATTACCAAATTCTCATTTTTCTTATTACATTTTTTGCAACAGAACAAAACAAAAGAAAATGCCTCCTGAAAATAATCTTAGAGCCAAGTATGTCGTTGTTTTAAAAAAAATATTACTGTAACTCCTTTCCTGCCACCTACCATGTACGGTGGGGGGTGCAATTTTCACTGTGTTCTATGGCAGAGTCGGTGGGTGCTTTTAAACCCCTGTTGTAGCACCAATTTTCAAAGCTAAAGTACATGCATACATTTGCTACAGGTACAAAGTACCCATGAACATTTCCATCTGCTTTTTACATGGAGCAACAACAAAGAAATAAAACTTTGAAATGTGAAATCCTAACTAGAATTAGAAGGAAGAAGGAAAAATTGAGATTTAGCCATTTTGGATAGATGCACAGATAAATTTCCATCAAAACCCCCAACACCAAATCCCCCCTGCTCCATGTCCTCTAGTTGACCTCCCAATCTATTTCCTAATGCTGCCCTCCACACCAGTCCCAAAGCATGCTCAAAATACTGCCCCTGTGATGGCCTCTGTGGGCAAGCCTTCTCAGAATTTGCCATCTTCAACATTTTTCTCTAGAATCAGAGAGGACTGCTCTGAAAGAAGCGAAAAAAAAATGTCCATGGAGGCTGCATATGGACAACACTGAGCATGCTGCAGGTACACAGCTATGTGGGAACTAAGCACTGTGCATAATACCCAGTGGAGCTAAAGAATCTCCTAGATCAGGGGTCCCCAACCACCGGTCCGCAGACCAGGACTGGGCCGTTGGGGTTTTTTTGCCGGTCCGCGGCGCCGCCACAGACCAGTACTAAACACCGACAGTGTGCTCTGTGTTCTGCGGCGGCTCAGAGCATACTTTGTGGGGTGGATGCTGCCCGTTGCCCAGGGTCGGTGGAAGCACAACATTAGGGGGCGTCGAGCCGCTGCTGGCCGCTGGTGGACCTCATCCTACTAGCGGCTGAGCAGTGAACTACTGCTGTGCTGTGCCGGATACACACAGCAAGAAGATCAGCAGGGCTGTGGTGGAGCTGACGTCACCACAGCCTGAAGAAAAAGGTCGCGCCTAAATGTGCAGGTGCTCCTCCTCCTTCCTGCCCGCGCGGCCCCGGAAGAAAAATGTTGCCGGAGCCGCGCGGGCAGGAAGGAGGAGGAGCATCAGCCGCGTGAAGAGGAGCAGCACAGCCCGAGAAGACCAGGGCCGCTGCAGAGCCCATCCTGTGGCGACCCGTAAAGAAAAGGCCCAGAGGTGAAAGAGAGGCTGAGGGCCTGTAGACGTAGAGTGTGTGTGTGTGCATGTATGAGATGAGTTGAGAGATTGTGTGTGAGAGTCAGTTGAGAGACTGTGTGTGGGAGTGAAGACCTGAATGTTTGCAGAGAAAGCATGTGAGAGCCTCTGTGTGTATGAATGATTGTATGAGAGAGCATGTGACAGTGAGAGCCTATGCTTGAGCAAGACAGCATGTGGGAGTGAAAGAGCCTGTGTGTGTGAGTGAGAGTCAGACAGCATGTGCCAGTGAGAGACTGTGTGTATGAATGATTGTATGAGAGACAGCATGTGAGAGTGAGAGGTGTGTGTGTGTGTGTGTGTGAGAGAGAGAAAGCATGTGAGAATGAGAACCTGACTGTGTGTTTGAGGGAAGAAGACAGATGGAGAGAAAAGACATAGAAAAAAAGACAATATAAAAGGAATTGGCAAAAAAATAAGAAAGGGAAGGTGGAAACAAAAAAAGCCTGTGACCAACCGATTAGAAAACTAAGATCAGACAGCAAATGTAAAAAAAAAATAAATTACTTTTTACCGACTGACATGTAATCTTTGGGAATGTGCAAGAGTAGCACTTTCTCTATGCAGATCTCACAATGTACGAGATCAGCATGGAGGAACTGGAAGCCCACGGGGCCTGCACAGAGAAGGCAGCAGAATGGGCTTCAGTGCCAGTAGCAGCAATCAGCACTTCCCCAATAGCCACGCGGCAGCAGTGACAGTGGCAGCGGAGGAATGAGAGAGGCTCTGAGGTTGCTGGCAAAAGAAAGAGAAGGGGGTCTCTGCCTTTAATGTGTGCATGTGTATGAATGGGAGTCTGCCTGGGGGTGCATGTGTGTGAATGCATGGGTGCCTGTCTGAGGGTGTGTCTGTGTATGAGAATGAATGGGTGTCTTCCTGGGGTTTGTAGGTGTGAGAATAGGTACCTGCCTGTGTGTGGTGTGTGAGGATAAATTGGTGCCTGCCTGGGGGTCTGTGTGTGTGAGAATGAATGTGTGCATGTCTGGGGAGGGAGTGGTGTGAAAATGAATGGGAGCCTGCCTGGGGTTCAGTATGAGAATGACTGGGAGCTTGCCTGTGTGTGTGCATCCCCAGGATGCAGTAAGAGCTCATTGCCCCTTGCAGCTCAGGTATAAAAGATCGGATCTCTGCCGTGCTAGGACTGCTGTAAGTAAGAGGCAGGGAAATGGGAGCAGACGTTAGGTAAGCAAGGAAGGCAGGGTCCTGAACTTAAATGTAACCCTGTGCGCTGAGCTTAGCCCAGGTCTTAGCTCTCATTTTCGGGTGCATCTTTCAGCACTGGCATGACCATGGTAATTAAATAAGTGTGCACTAAAATCCAACCCCCCCTCCATAACCCGCCCCCATATGACCAAAGCCCCGCCCCCACCATGGAAAAATGGTCTTGCTTGAAGCTGTTCCCTGGTGCAAAAAAGGTTGGGGACCACTGTCCTAGAGAGCTCTGGAAGAGGCTGCCTGATTTGGCGCAGTCAGGATGACGACACCCCAGTTGTGTGACGAGTACACTGCTTGCCTTCAGAGAAACATCATTCTGTTTAGTTTCAGAGAGCACAACTGTGGCTTTAGACCTGCCTGTTCAAACATTATGTTCACAAGGAAAAGAGGGGGTTGGTATAGACTCAGTCATCTTTGATCTGTTGTTGATTTCTCTTATAAATGCTAGCTGCACAGTTATCTCAAATTGGCAAATTTGTTCTCTATGTTTAATTCCTAGCTCCTTTTCACTGCTCCAAGTTGTGTAATTCCCTTGTTTTATTGTAACTGCAACCTTTTGTCAGCACCTGTTAATGTTTATTATTATTATTTATTATTATTTTATTACTACTTTGTTCCTTCACCTCTTAATTGTAAACCAGCATGATGCGATATTCATCACGAATGCCGATATAGAAAAACTTAAAAAAAATGTTTTATATTCCGCAGTCTCCATAACAAGATAGATGCTGAGTACAGTATTACAGGCATAAAACAATAAAAAAAACATTAAAACAATGATTCTTTTGATGAGAATTATTGCAGGGGCCTACAATCTTTAAAGTTCTTAGATGTCAGGAAATGTATAGGAGATATTTAAAGATGACAAGTGAATTTCTTAATTCTGATAAGATTGTGTTAAGTGGCACACAAGGGGGAGACAGCCTCAAAGCCGACCATCTCAAGATGGATTATGAAAGGCATAGTGGCTGCATATTTACCTCAGGGGCTGCAATTGCTGGAAGGCATCAGGACCCATTCGACAAGACAGTCTTCACTGTGAGCAGAAATGCCTGCTCAGTAAATCCAATTGATATGGGTAAAGTGGCGACTTAGACAACTCTAGGTCCACTTGCCAAGCATTATATCTTGTGAGATAAGATGCTAATTTTGGGACAGCTGTCTTAATAGTGAGCTTGCAATCTACTCACCCATTGTAATGGGGCTTTGACACATCTCACAGATTCTTGACTGGTAGAGCAGAAGGACAAGGAAGGAGAAATTAAGACTTACCTGAATTTCCTTTCCTTTACTTCTGCTACTCCAGTCAAGAAGCCCACCCTGAGATGTGCAAATTGGGCTACTTCTATGAGAGTGAGATCTGATCGACTAAAGGTTATAAAAGAAAAGAAAAAGATTAATAAAAGGGGGAATTGGTTTGAGGAGAATTTTCATTCCTCCAAGGATTTTTAAGACTACATTTCTTAAAATGCTTCTCATAGTGTAAGTCAATGATATATCTCAAAGAAAGTATAGCTATTACATTTTTGTGTGTTTTTTTTTTTGTTGCGATTAGGTCAAACTTTTCGATTTCAGTTATTACATTTTTGTGTTTGCTAGCTGCTATTATTTAAATTTAGCTTTGACAGTAGTACACTGGCTGTATCTGGTTCCATGCATGACATACATACAGGTGATGTCATAAAAAAAAAATCTCTACCTCCAGTTGCTGGATGAGGGGACTAAACCCACAAGTTCTTGACTGGTAAAGCAGAAGTAAAGGAAAGGAAATTATCAGGTAAGTTAATTTCTCCTTCATCATGTTACTTAAAATTGCTCTAGAAAAAAAAAAAGGCAGTCCAATTGCAAATGAACATGCATTTTTCGTTTATCCACAGGGTGGCATCACTGACTAACCTCACAGGATAAAAAACTAAATTTTCTTTGGCCACAATAAGACTGAAGACACTCCAAATTAACTTGTGAATAAAGTCCTAGACTATTCACTACTGCTGAGAACAATTTCAGGAAAAATATATTTTTTACTTAATTACAGGATGAACAGATGACCACCATGAATGCCAGAAATCAGACTACACCTCACTAAATCTACAGTGCATTCTGGGAACTGCAGACCTGATTGGTTAAAAAACAAAACACACTATCCTGGTGTCCTAGGAGCCTGGATATTTTACTAGCTTTCGTTGTGAAAACTATAGAAAACTATATAACTCCCCCTCCAGTATTTCAGCGGACAAAGGGGTACATCTGGGAGCTGCTAGGCCACCGTGCAACCCATGAGGCTCTCTGGCAGGGGGAAGCTTTACTTCTGGGCCCTTAGGGCTTGTGATACACTCCTGAGGTCTTGAAAATCATGACAACTCTACACCAGACTGGGTTGGCTCCAAAATGAAGAGAATTCACTGATGTTTAACTTGCTGAAGTTGACCAAACATACATTTTCTTCTGGTGACACACTCACATATATATATATATATATATATATATTTATATATATAAAGTATATTAAAACTGTCACTTAGAAAAAAAACACGTAGTAGCCTCCCTTTACTCTAGGCAGATGGCTGAGAGGGGACATGGTAGAAGTTTATAAACTCATGAAAGGGGTGGAATGAGTAAAAGAAAGAGTTATTTACCCTTTCAAATACTACTAAAACAATGGCACACTCCATGAAACTAACAACCAGCAGATTTAAACAAATCGTAGAAAGTACTTTTTCACTCTGTGCGCAATCAAGCTGTGGAACTTGTTGTCAGAGGACGTGATCAAGGCAACTCTCATAGCGGGATTTAGAAGAGGTTTGGACAAATTCCTTGAAGAAAAGTCCATAAACATTATTAGCCAGGTAGACTATTTATTTATTTTTGAACATTTGATATTCCTCTCTTTGCCAGGCTTGGTCTCAAAGTAGATTACAGAACTTAGGACAAACAGGAATGAAATAGTTAAATGTACTTAACAATGTGTGCCACTGTATGAAAAACTGTTAATCCTCCTAATGAACCAGCTGGGGAAAGGCATAGTTGAATATCTATGCCTTGGCTTTTTTCTGGAAAGCAAAGTAGTTTGGTTCCTGGTAGATGGGTAAAGGAACCTCATTCCAGATCTCAGGAGCACAGCAGTTGAAGGCTCTTAGTCTTGTGCAGTTCAGTTTGGCAGAAGTGGGGAGGAAAGACGGGCCTCTTGTGAGGATCAGAGCTCTCTAGCCAGGATGTAGAAGGCAAGTAGACAGGTGAGACATTCCGGGGCCTAGGGAATAACATTGCTATCCCTTGAAGTAACAAGAAATGGGTCTACCTTTTGGTATCTGCTGGGTACTTGTGACCTAGATTGGCCACTGTCAGAGACAGGATGCTGGGCTTGATGTATCTTAATCTGACTCTTTAAAGGATCAATTCCCGATTCTCCTGGACTCTTCTGTGCGATTTTCTTCCCCTGAGATGAAGAACTTTGTTTCTCTAAGGGCAAGCAGGATTAATTAGTGACACAAGTGTTGCCTTCCAACAAAATGGAGATAACATCAACAAAGTCACCAATGGCAGGAATTTTTGTTGTTAAGCCCATTGTATATATTTTATTTTATTAAAGAACACAGCCCAAATAGCATAAAGGGTTCTTGAGGGGTGGTGGAATTAGATTTGACCCTAGAGGAGACTGGCCAAACCGTTGTTACATCGGGTGTCACTTTTTAAACAGATTTGGAAAGTAAATGTGTAGACTGAATTCCAAGTTGCAGTTTTGCAAATATCCTCAAAGGGGCTACCGGCTCCACCATGACTAACACAATGAGCCTAAGATCAGATTTGCCTGGGCATAATGAAAAGAGATGTAATCTGCTATCCCATTAAAGACTGCATTTGCTTACAGCAAGTCCAGACCTGTTGGGGTCAAATGAAACAAAAAGATGAGTGGACTTTTTAGGACCTTTGGTCCATTCTAGGTAGCTATGATTGTTTTGCCACCCAAATTGTGCAAGGCTGATTGACCTATATGAACATGTAGCCTAGGAAAAAATGTTGGCAGGATGAAAGAGGAAATCTGACATCATCCTAGGAACTTGGGAGGAGTGTGAAGCATCAGTTTAGCATGATGAAATTTAGTATAATTTTGATAAGTCACTAGCGATTGGAGCTCATTGACTCTATGAGCTGAGCTGACCACCAACAAAAATATGTCCTTGCAAGGTCAGGTGCCTGAACTTGTTCACAGGGCCGAAGGGGGCTTTCATCAGCTAGAGCAGTGGTTCTCAACCTTTTTTCGGCCGGGACACACATCTGACAGATGGTTCTCACAGGTGTCACACTGAATATGTGACCGTCACGGGGTTATATGTAAACACACACTCTGCATCCACGGGAACCCCTTCGACCCCCGACAATGGGTCAGAACAGAACTAGGTCATTACCCATACAACTCACCATACAAAAAAGATATTCTGGTTCTGGTGACATCTTAGTAAAAAGCAAAACAAACTCCCTTTACTACTAGGTAAGAACATGAGAATATAAGAAATTGCCATGCTGAGTCAGACCAAGGGTCCATCAAGCCCAGCATCCTGTTTCCAACAGAGGCCAAACCAGGCCACAAGAACCTGGCAATTACCCAAACACTAAGAAGATCTCATGCTACTGATGCAATTAATATCAGTGGTTATTCCCCAAGTAAACTTGATTAATAGCAGTTAATGGACTTCTCCTCCAAGAAATTATCCAAACCTTTTTGAACCCAGCTACACTAACTGCACTAACCACATCCTCTGGCAACAAATTCCAGAGCTTAATTGTGCGCTGAGTGAAAAATAATTTTCTCCGATTAGTCTTAAATGTGCTACTTGCTAACTTCATGGAATGCCCCCTAGTCCTATTAATCGAAAGTGTAAATAACCGATTCATATCTACTTGTTCAAAACCTCTCATGATCTTAAAGATCTCTATCATATCCCCCCTCAGCCATCTCTTCTCCAAGCTGAACAGCCCTAACCTCTTCAGCCTTTCCTCATAGGGGAGCTGTTCCATCCCCTTTATCATTTTGGTTGCCCTTCTCTGTACCTTCTCCATTGCAACTATATCTTTTTTGAGATAAGGCGACCAGAACTGTACATAGTATTCAAGGTGTGGTCTCACCATGGAGCGATATATAGGTACAATAGCCTTCCTTATGAAAAGACAGTAATTACTACTAATGCATATCCTATTGAGAAAACACAACAAATAAGATTGATACAAATGCCTACATGCTAGTAAAATACCTCACCTCTGTCACACACAAGACAGACCTTCACCAAGGACAGAAAGACCACAAATTATAAATTTGGAGACAGAAACTGGAATGGAAAACAAAAAAAACCACTCTGCATGCAGTGCAAACCTGGAGAAATGGAAACAAATACAGCACCTAATATAATCCCAGGATCTGCAATAATGCACACAAACTAAACTACACAAAGTTACACCTGCATTATGGCATAAACTTCAACAGTAACAACCCTATCTATGAAAAGGTAACACTACAAATATTAAACCAGGCCCCTAAACACCAATATACTTCCTAGTAGGAAAACAGAATAAGCCAAGCTGCTATAGAACACCCCACACAGAAATAATTGTAAAACTATACTAATAAATGTTTCAAAACAGCTGATGAACAGAACATCCAATAATTAAAAACTCATAAAAATTATTTTAAAATTGTCCAAATACCAATTACATATTTCAAAACATACAGATTACATAATACCCAATAATTAAAATGGCAGTCAATCAAGAAAAATAAACTTTAAAAGCCACCTTTACTTACCATCTCTAGCAACTCTCCTACTCCTTTCTCTTGCAGGCCAAAAGTACACACTAGAAGCAGCAGCAGCTGCTGAAGCTCTGTCCTCATGATCCTCTTTCTCAGGGCCCACAACCAGTCACTCACACACACACATACCCCAAAATTAGACTCCATGACCAATCTTGGTCTCACACACACACACACACATCAGTCATCTTCCTGACCAGTCTCTCTCTCGATCACACACATGCTCTCATATAAAAGCTCAAAATCACACAAATGCTCTCGTACCCACTCACACCCCAGCCCACACCCAGGTTCCCATTCACACCCACACTCCCATTCTCACATGCATGCACCGGGCCTCACTGCCAAACCTCTTCTTCCTTCGCGGCAGGGATGGGCTCCAGTTCCGCTGTGGCTTTACTCCACAGGGACTTCTTTTTTGCCGCCACGGGGATGGGCTCCCATGGCGGTCTTGCTTGGCCAGGGTCAGGCTTCCTCTTCACCACCACGGGGATGGGATCCTGTGGCGGCCTTGCTTCATCGGGTTGGGCTCCCGTGGCGGCCTCTCTTCCTCACTGCCACTCCTCCCAACCCCCCACCCCCGACCTATGCTATGTCCCTTCTTCCTGCCTCACCGGCCAATCAGAAGCTTCCTCCCTTTTTTCTACTCCCACTGGCAGGTAAAAAGGAGGAGGCTACTGATTGGCCTGCGCAGAACAGGAAGAATGGAGGAAGCTTGCCATTGGCCCACAGGGCAGGGAACGAGGAAGCACAACCGGGGCAGTGGGACACCGGGAGCTGCAACACACCTGCTGGTGCTTGGCGACACACCAGTTGAGAATTGCTGAGCTAGAGCAATATCACACTAAAATCCCATGAAACAGTAGGTGGCTTGATGGGAAGCTGTACAAAGATGTCATTTCCTTCTACATACTGCTGATAAGCACCAATCACACAGAGGTGTACCTTCAGAGTTGATTTTAAAGCAGACTCTAGAAGATGTAGAAGATATTCAAGCATTTTTTGTATCAAGCTAGAGAAGGAATCTAGAGATCTGACTTCACAACAGATAGTAAATCTTTTTCACTGAAATCCATAAAATCTCCTGGTGGATTCCTTCCTAGAAACTATACAGACTTGAGACATCTTGTCAGAGAATCCAAAGGAACAAATCCTTTTGCTCCCAACACCCAGAGACCAGATGATGGGATGAATTGCATGAACATAAGCCAATTTTGCTAATTCTAAATGTTTTGGGGAATTTGTTGGCAATGATGAAATAATAATATATATTTTTGTGCCTCTGGTTGGTTGAGAATTGTTTGTGGCTCCTAGGGAATTTACAGAGAGAAAAGTTTGGCTCTCCCTATAGTGGGAGGTGCGGCAAAGAAAGAGAACATGTGAAAATTTTAAATACAATTCTGAATGAAAAAGAGGATCTTAGTGAATTTATAAAATACCAAGTGAATTAACAAGTACTGCTGATTTAAAATATAATTTGTTAGTCCCTAACTTAGCATACATCAGAAACAGTTAAAAGTGAATTTTCAAAAGTTATGCATGTAAAAATCAGCATATACTTGTGTAAATAGCATATACTCATGTATGTGCCATTTTATGAGCCTCAAAATACATGAGCAAGGGTCCGCAAGTAAATGTGTGTGTAAAAAAAGGGGGCAGGCCAGGGGCATTCCAGGGTGGGGCCAACATTTACGCAAGTAGGTTGCAATTTTATAGCAAATGTTGCTTACCTGTAACAGGTGTTCTCGCAGGACAGCAGGATGTTAGTCCTCACATATGGGTGACATCACAGGATGGAGCCCAATCACGGAACACTTCTGTCAAAGTTTCCAGAACTTTGACTGGCCCCTACTGGGCATGCCCAGCATGGCACTAATCCTGCAGCCAGCAGGGGTCCCCCTTCAGTCTTGTTAAAAGCTACAGGTAGTGCTGAAAATAAAATAAGAAAATGTTACGAACACAACACCGCGGGGCGGTGGGCGGGTTTCGTGAGGACTAACATCCTGCTGTCCTGTGAGAACAACTGTTACAGGTAAGCAACATTTGCTTTCTCACAGGACAAGCAGGATGGTAGTCCTCACATATGGGTGAGTACCGAGCTGAGGATGTCTGAGCATGCACCAAATGTACGCAGGCGTGCAAGGCACTAGGCCTGGGATAAAATTTGGCAGAGGGCATCCTGAACCCCACCCGGGCAGGCGGAAGGGTGTTGGTACATCACGTTGTAAATACGTTGCACAAGACAGACTGGCCGAAGATGGAATCTTGTCTTCCGGCTTTGTCTAAGCAATAATGGGCTGTAAAAGTATGGAGAAAACTCCAGGTGGCAGCCCTGCAAATATCAGGAAGCGGCACCGATCGTAGGTGTGCTACTGAAGTCGCCATGGCCCTCACAGAGTGTGCTTTAACACGGTCTTGAAGTGGAATGTCTGCTTGCTGATAGCAAAAGGATATGCAGTCCGCCAACCAGGAGGAGAGAGAGTGTTTACCCACAGGCTGCCCCAATTTGATAGGATGGAAAGACAAATAATTGAGTGCTTTTTCTGTGGGCAGCTGTACAGTCTAGGTAGAACGCTAGAGCCCGTTGCAGTCAAGGGTATGCAGAGCCTGCTCTCCTGGATTGGAATGGGGCCTGGGAAAAAAGTTAGGTAGAATAATGGATTGATTGAGATGAAACTCCGAAACTACCTTAGGTAAGAACTTAGGGTGAGTGAGGAGTACTGCCCGGTCCTGCAGAAGTTTAGTGTAAGGCGGATAGGTAACCAGAGCCTGTAATTCACTAATTCTGCGAGCGGAAGTGCTTGCTAAAAGGAAAATCACTTTCCATTTGAGATATTGAAGATCACAGGATTGAAGAGGCTCGAATGGTGGTTTCATGAGCTGACCCAAAACTAGGTTAAGATCCCAAGAAGGGGCCGGAGGATGCAAAGGAGGCTTGAGGTGAAGCAAGCCCTTCAAGAAGCGTGTTACAAGGGGTTGTACTGATATGGGAACATCCCCAACACCTTTATGGAAGGCGGCCACCACACTGACATGCATCCTAATGGAGGAAGTTTTTAGACCTGACTCTGACAAGTGCAAGA
The DNA here is from genome assembly GCF_901001135.1 of Rhinatrema bivittatum. Taxonomy (NCBI): domain Eukaryota; kingdom Metazoa; phylum Chordata; class Amphibia; order Gymnophiona; family Rhinatrematidae; genus Rhinatrema; species Rhinatrema bivittatum. The sequence goes on along the minus strand of NC_042620.1, from coordinate 26,627,570 downwards.
GATAGTCCAGAAACTTCGTGATTGGACAGGTAAAGGAGTGAAGGGACTGAGAAGAGCACCATGACGTAAACCTGGTTCATTTGTAAGAATAAGATTTTCTTGTGGAAGGCTTCTGTGAAGCAATCAGGACACGGGAAACTGGTTCAGAAAGGTTAAGTGGCTGAAGGATTAACCTTTCAACATCCATGCCCTCAGGGACAAGGCTTGAAGGTTGGGGTGGCGTAGGCACCCATCGTTTTGAGTGATTAGAAGTGGGTCCTTTCCCAAGGGAATGTGCCTGTGAATGGAGAGATCCTGAAGTACTGGAAACCACACTTGGCGCAAACAGTGAGGTTCTATCAGGATCATTTATTTATTTAAAATCTTTTCTATACCGTCGCTGTTATATACCATCGCAACGGTTTACATGTAGGCACATATTTAATGTAGGTAAAAGAGTACTATAGTACATTCTAACAGGTGCCGTCAAAGGTTCGGTTACATAGAAACATAGAAACATAGAAATGACGGCAGAAGACGACCAAATGGCCCATCCAGTCTGCCCAGCAAGCTTCCCTCATTTTTTCTCTCATACTTATCTGTTTCTCTTAGCTCTTGGTTCTAATTCCCTTCCACCCCCGCCATTAATGTAGAGAGCGGTGATGGAGCTGCATCCAAGTGAAATATCTAGCTTGATTAGTTAGAGGTAGTAGGGGTAGTAACCACCGCAATAAGCAAGCTACACCCATGCTTATTTGTTTTTACCCAGATTATGTTATACAGCCCTTATTGGTTGTTTATCTTCTCCCCTGCCGTTGAAGCAGGGAGCTATGCTGGATATGCGTGAGGTATCAGTTTTTTTCTTCTCCCCTGCCGTTGAAGCAGAGAGCTATGCTGGATATGCATTGAAAGTGAAGTATCAGGCACATTTGGTTTGGGGTAGTAACAGCCATAACAAGCCAGCTACTCCCCGCTTTGTGAGTGTGAATACTTTTTTCTTCTCCCCTGCCGTTGAAGTTATGCTGGATATGCGTGAGTATCAGTTTTTCTTTTCCCCTGCCGTTGAAGCAGAGAGCTATGCTGGATATGCATCGAAAGTGAAGTATCAGGCACATTTGGTTTGGGGTAGTAACCGCCGTAACAAGCCAGCTACTCCCCGCTTTGTGAGTGTGAATCCTTTTTTCTTCTCCCCTGCCGTTGAAGTTATGCTGGATATGCGTGAAGTATCAGTTTTTCTTCTCCCCTGCCGTTTAAGCAGAGAGCTCTGCTGGATGTGTGAAGTAACAGTTTTTCTTCTCCCCTGCTGTTGAAGCAGAGAACTATGCTGGATATGCATTGAAAGTGAAGTATAAGAATGGAGTGATCAAGCTAGTTGAAAGGCATCAGGAATAGAGGAAGGTGGAGGTAGTAATTTGGATATTTGGTTTGGGGTAGTAACCGCCGTAACAAGCCAGCTACTCCCGTCTTTGAGAGTGCAAATCCTTTTTTCCACATTTCCTCTTGCTGTTGAAGCTTAGAGTGATGTTGGAGTCACAGTAACCATGTGTATGTTTATTGAATAAGGGTATTGTCTCCAGGCAGTAGCCATCATTCTGGCGAGTCACCTACTCTTCATTGGCGGCCTCTTGACTTTATGGATCCACAGTGTTTATCCCAAAATGATGGCTACTGCCTGGAGACAATACTCTTATTCAATAAACATACACATGGTTACTGTGACTCCAACAATATATCATTAGACAAAATAATTTTTAGAGAAGTGGGTCATGACAGAGTGTACCGAAGGTATTTTCACGGGTAAATTTATCATACATGGTGTTATCAATATGCTTATTGTGATGTGTAGTTCATGGACTTCTCTACTGTACCGTCCTAAGTACTGTGTGTCGGTGCTTATCTGCCTATTCCTGAATAATTTCTATTCTCCCGTCTCTTTGTAAAATGCTTGTTTAAAAAGCCATGTTTTTAAACTTTCCTTGAATGCCTTGAGATCACTTTGTAATCTGATCTCTGGAGGCATTGTGTTCCATATTGTGGGTCCTTCTAATGATAAGGCCCTTTCCCTCACTTGGGTTAGTCTTGCTGTTTTTACTGAAGGAATGGTTAGGAGTGCTTTATTTGCTGATCGAAGGTTTCTGTGTGGGACGTGTACCCGTAATACTGTGTTTAGTCAGTCTGATTTCTCATCATGAATTAGTTTATGGATGGTACATAGGGTTTTGTATTTAATTCTGTGTTCAATCGGTAACCAATGAAGTTCCGCTAGGGTTTCGGTTATATGGTCCCTCCTCCTTTTTCCGGTTAGTATTCTAGCTGCTGTGTTCTGAAGTATTTGAAGTGGTCTTAATGTTGTATTTGGTAGTCCTAGCAGCAGGGAATTACAGTAATCTGTGCTGGAGAAAATTAGTGCCTGTAGAATTGTTCGGAAGTCATTTTGAGTTAGTAGTGGTTTTAGTTTTCTGAGTACCATGAGTTTTGCATATCCTTCCTTTACTTTTAGTGATATGTGCTGTTTTAGATTGATTTCAGGGTCCAGTATATTATTCCAAGGTTACGTACTTTTCCAGCAAGTTCAATTTTCTGGTTGTCTTTGAGGATTATTGAGGTTTGGCTGATTTCAGTATTTTTCCGTTCTAGGTGTAGAAATTCTGTTTTATCAATATTAATTACAAGTTCCATTTCGGTTAGTAGCTGTTTTATAATGCTTAGGTACATGTTAGCTAGATTTAATGTTTTCTCTATTGTGTCATCTATAGGTAGAATTAGTTGGATATCGTCAGCATAAATGGCTCCCTTGTCCCGACGTAACTTCAAGAGTGTCTTCCAGAGAAGTGGAATTGAAGGGAATGCATATAGGAGACCGGTTGCTCATGTTAGGGAGAACGCGTCTCTTGGCTGATAGTGTTCGCTGCGAGTGAGAGAGCAGAAGTTGTCTACTTTGCGATTTTGAGGTGACGCAAAAAGAGGTCTATTTGCGGATAACCCCATTGTTGGAAAATCGAGTTAGCTACTGAGGGGTTGAGAGACCACGCGTGCGGTTGAAAGGTGTGACTCAGCTTATCTGCCAACACATTGTCCACTCCCGGCAAGTAGGTGGCCCTGAGGTACAGCGAGTGGGAGAGGGCCTCCGCCCATATATGCGCAGCTTCTTGACACAGAAGGTAGGATTCCATCCCTCCCTGTTTGTTGATGTACCACATGGCTACCTGGTTGTCCGTCTGGATCAGGATGACTTGACTGGAGAAGCGATCCTGAAATTTCCTGAGAGCATATCTGATTGCTTGAAGCTCCAGGAAATTTATTTGGTGTTTGGCTTCCTCTGGAGACCAAGATCCTTGTGTCTGCAGATCGGCCACGTGGGCTCCCCAGCCAAGGTTGGAAGCATTGGTGGTGAGAGATATTTGGGGGTCTGGAGCCTGGAAGGACAAGCCTTGGAGGAGATTGACCTGATTTCTCCACCAGGCGAGAGACTGACGGAGTGAGTCGGTTACGTGGATAATGTCGACAGGGGCTGAATGGATTGAGTCCATTGTGACCTTAGAGTCCACTGCATGAATCTCATGGCCAAGCGGGCCATTGGGGTGCCCTGAACTGAGGACGCCATGTGTCCCAGGAGGATGAGAAAGTGGTGTGCAGTCGTGGAATGCTGAGATTGCAGCTGGTGTGCAAGAGACACGAGAGTGAGAGCTCGCTGTCGAGGCAGAAAAACCTTTGCCTGCAAGGTGTCCAAGTCTGCCCCAATGAACGATAAGGTTTGAGATGGGACTAAGTAGGATTTGTCGTAGTTGACGAGAAATCCTAGCGAAATTAGAGTGTGTAAGGTAAGATGTAGGGACGACAGAGCAGCTTGCTGAGTGGGAACCCTGATTAACCAATCGTCTAGATAGGGGTAGACATGAACAGCTTGAGTCCTGAAGAAGGCTGCAACTACGACGAGGCATTTTGTGAAAACTCGTGGTGCAGATGTGAGGCCGAATGGAAGCACTCAGTAATGATAGTGCTTGGGGCCTACTAATTCCATCCCATCGCAAATACCTACAGGTATTTGCAATGGGATGGAATTATCGTGATATGAATGTATGCATCCTGGATGTCTAGAGAGCAGAGCCAGTCTCCTCTTTGTAGAAGAGGAAGAAGAGAGCCCAAAGTTACCATTTTGAACTTCTCTCATTGGAGGTACTTGTTGACCTTCCACTGGCAATGGGATCTGGCAGCTGCTCTCTATGCAGGAGTCAAAAACCGGAAGCAGGACCTGGATGAGGAGCCGCTTGCGGCTTTTGTTTTTGTGTCTGATGAGACTGGGCTTTTTGAAACTGTCTCGTAGAACGGGTTCTAGTTGGTGGCGGGTAGGATTTCTTTGGGCGGAAGAATAACTTCTTAGAGTCCTTCCGGAAGGGCTGTTTTGAAGAGTACTCAGAAGGCATCAGAGAGAGCTGTCTTAGGGTCTCATGATGGTCCTTGAGTTCCGCCACCATTCGTTGAATCTGCTCGCCAAACAGATTATCTCCTACACAAGGCAGGTCGGATAATCTGTCTTGTACTTCAGGGCGAAGGTCGGAAGACTTGAGCCAGGCCCATCATCTTTCTGAGATAGCAGCTGCAGATACCCTGGTAGCAGTGTCAAAGATATCGTAAGATGATCTGATCTCATGCTTGCCTGCCTCAAAGCCCTTGTTTACTAGGGTTTGGAGTTGATCTTGAAATTGCTGAGGCAGGGAGTCTGTCAAGTCTTGTATCTGCTTAAATAAGACCCTATTATATTGGGTCATATAGAGATGATAAGAGGCAATTCTGGAGATGAGCATTGATCCCTGGAAGACACGGCGACCAATGGCATCTAGAAATTTCTGTTCCTTGCCTTGGGGAAAGGAAGTGTGAGGTTTTGATCTCCTTGCTCTTTTCTGGGCAGATTCTACAACCACAGATTGGTGATCCAGTTGAGGTTTGTGAAATCCTGGAGCTGACTGAACAAGATAGGTGATGTTAGCTTTCCTGTGGACTGGAGCAACAGAGCCAGGATGTTCCCAGTTCTTTTTAAGGAGATCCAGAAGAACCTGGTGGATAGGGATGGAGGTTATTTCCTTGGGAGCATCCAGGAATTGTAGCAACTCCATCATTTGATGCCTATCATCCTGTTCCGTCTGTAATTGAAAGGGAACCAATTCAGACATCTCCTTCACAAAATTTATAAAGGAAAGATCCTCTGGAGGAGAAAGCTTTCTACTTTCAGTAGGTGAAGGTGGTGAAGGCAAGTCATCAGTGTCTGATGAAGAATCATCAGTCCAGGTATCGTAGGGATCAGCACCTTCTCCCTCTAGGGGCTAGAGGAGGACGGGGCGGTGGGATCCCTGAAGGTCCTGGTCTAGGCTCCAAAGGACTCGAAGGAATAACTGGAGGCACCAATGAAGGCATCGAGGGCACCGATGGATGGCTCGGTGGGGCCGACTGACGTATCGGCACTGATGGCAGAGGCATCGGCAGAACTCCCGATGGAGGGATGCAGAACGGTGTTTCTCCTCCCGATGACAAAGCAAGCGGGGAGGGCACCAGATCCATCGGTGACCCGGGGTCCATCGGTGGAAAAGAGGCTATGAGCGCTTCCATCCTCGAGAGCAGAGGTGCCAACGCTGCTGGAATCGTGTCGGTGGTCGGTTCCACAATTGGTACTGGTGTTTGTGCCGGAGGAACTTGGAATCGATGCATCGCCTTGTCGATGGCCTCCTGAATCATCCGGTCCAGTTCTTCTCTGAGACCTGGAGCAAGCAGCCCCGGCTCTGGAACAGAAGAAGGAGGCAGAGACATAGCCGGAGGGACCACCGTTAAAGGCGGAGTCACGGCTCCCGATACCCTGTCGGGTGAGGGTTGCCTCGGTGACCCAGTCGCCGAAAAGGTCGGTGCCTCTTCTGGCCAGGATTTCTTCGACAGCGGCTCGACGATGGAGAGGTCGATGATTTCGTTCCCTTGATGGTCCGAGACTTTCGATGCCGGTGGCGATGTTTATCTCTATGATCCCTACGATCCTGAGGGGGAGTAGAGGGTGTTAAAGGCCGAGAATTTGTCTATGCCGGACGGTCACCGGCAGGAGGTTGATGCTGGTGCCAAGATGACTGTGCCGGTTCTGACATCTATGCAATGGACGGCGTCGGGGTTTGAGCACAGAAGAGAAGTTCCATCTTCTCCATTCTAGCCTTGCGACCTTTTGGTGTCATTAGGGCACATTTGGTGCAGTTTAGGACATCGTGCTCACATCCGAGACACACTATTTATTTATTTATTTAACATTTTTATATACCGAAATTCATGTAGCAAAAGTTACATATCAATTAGGTTTACATTATAACATTAAACAGGCAAGTCAGAGTGCAATTACATCGAACAGGTGGATAAAACTTGGATCAAGTAACTGGGTATTAAAGAACAAAAGATTTAATAAATAATGAAGTACTAGAATGGACCTGGCTAAATATGCAGTAGACATGTTACAAGGTGCACATATTTGGAAAGGTTGAGAGTAAAATTATTGGTATGGATAGAAGGCTTGTTCGAATAGCCAAGTTTTGAGTCTCTTTTTAAAGGCGATAGGGCAAGGTTCTTTCCGGAGGTCTGGTGGTAGAGAGTTCCATTGCGCGGGGCCTGCTGTGGATAGAATACGTTTATTTAATGAGGATTTGATGGTTGGGGCGAGGAGAGTATCTTTATAGGCTGTTCTCACCGGTCTGGAGGGTATATGTGGCTGAAGAGGGATACTGAGTTCCAGAGGAATGAGTTTGTGTATAGATTTATGTATGATTGTTAGTACTTTGTAGGAGATTCTGAACTTGATTGGGAGCCAGTGTAGGTTTTTCAAGATGGGGGTAATATGATTTCTTTTGTTAGATTTAGTTAGAATCCTGGCTGAAGCGTTTTGGAGCATTTGTAATGGTTTTATTGTGTTGGTTGGTAGGCCAAGTAGGAAGGAGTTACAGTAGTCAATTTTTGAAAAAATGATTGCTTGGAGAACTGCCCGGTAGTCTTGGAAATGGAGAAGCGGTCTGAGTTGTTTCAGAACTTGCAATTTATAGAAGCCGTCCTTAGTGGTATTATTAATGAATCTCTTAAGGTTTAGTTGATTGTCCATGCTGACTCAGAGGTTTCTAACTTGAGGTGAGAAGGATAGTTGACTAGTAGGGGGGTAGGTTAGACGATGCATAGTTACAGTCTTGTGTGACGAGGAGTATTTCGGTTTTGTTGGAGTTAAGGATCAGGTTAAGGCTCTTGAGTAGGCTGTTGATGGCTTGGAGGCAGTTGTTCCAGAATTCTAGTGTTTTTTGTAGTGTTTTCATAACCGGGATGAATATTTGCACGTCGTCTGCGTATATAGTGGGTTAATTTTAGTTTGGAGAGAAGCTGGCAAAGTGGTAATAGATAAATGTTAAAGAGGGTGGGGGATAGGGAAGAGCCTTGAGGGACTCCCAAGGATGAGCGAACTGGGTGTGATTCTTCATTGTTGACTCTGACCTTATAAAATCTGTTATGTAGAAAAGATTTGAACCAGCTGAGAGCAGTGCCTTTGATGCCGATATCCGTTAGCCTATCCAGAAGCGTTGCGTGGTTTACCATGTCAAATGCGGCCGATAGGTCGAGGAGAATGAGTAGGCCGGGTTGTTTATTTATCTAGATCCAGTAAAATTGTGTCTGTCAGAGAGATTAGCAGAGTTTCTGTATTTCGGGTTTTTCGGAAGCCGAACTGAGAGGGGGCTAGTATTTTGTTATCTTCTAAGTATTCCGTGAGTTGCTGGTTGACTATTTTTTCTAGGATTTTTGAAATGAAGGGGAGTTTAGCGATCGGGCGATAGTTGGAGGGGTCATCTGGAGACAGGTTGGGTTTTTTCAAGAGAGATTTTAGGATTGCGAGTTTCAACTGGTCAGGTACTGAACCTTGCATTAGTGAGCGGTTAATAATGTCGGCAATTGGTTTGGCGACTGTTTTTGAGCTGGCAATGAGTAAGTTGGCGGGTATCGCGTCTGTGGGGTGAGAGGCGGGTTTGAGCTTCTTCAGGATTGTTTCAACCTCTAAGGATGACGTCGGCTCGAACATTTCAAGACTAGTGTTCTGTTGATAATGAGAGTATTGGGCTGGTGGCGGTAGAGGAGCGTTGTTGGCTTTTAGAGGTCTGATCAGATCGATGATTTTTTTCTTGAAATATGCGGCTAACTCTGAGGCTTTGCTGGCCGCTTGATTGTCTGGGATAGTCGTGGGGGTAGATTTAGTGAGAGATGAAACAAGGGAGAATAAAGCTTTAGGGTCGAAGATGAAGTGGTGTATTTTCTGTGAGAAAAAGTCCCTCTTTGTTTGGAGGATGGATATCCGGTAGCGGTGCATGAGAGATTTGTAAGCTTCCAGGTTTGATGGGGGAAGGGTTTTTTCGCCATGTATGTTCGAGTCTTCTGATTTCTTGTTTCAGGATTTTTAGCTGGGGGGTGTACCAGGGTTTCCTGTTGTTCGCATTAGAGCGGAGAGCTTTAGTGGTTAAAGGACATGTAAGGTCTGCTACGTCCTTAGTTATTTTGATCCAGGAGGTTGTGGCTGAATTGGCATCCGTGAGGTCTAATGCAGAGGATAGGTGTGGGTTGAGGGTTTCTGGGTTGCATAACTTCCTGAATTGGACTGTGGTTTTTTGTAATGGTAGGAGGATAGGTTGGGTGAACTTGAGAGTTGTAGAAATCAACTTGTGGTCTGACCAGGGAACTGGGGAACAAATTGTAGATGAGGCAGTGGTAAGGCTTTCATTTATGAAAATTTAGTCTAGTGTATGTCCCGCTTTGTGCGTCGGCTCTTTGATAATTTGTTTGAATCCCAGATACTGAAGTGAAGTGAGAAAGGTTTCACAACTGGATGATTGAGGGGTTTTATCCACGTGGAGGTTGAAATCTCCCATTATTATAGCAGGGGTATCGGTGTTGATGTGTTTGGCTAGGAGCTCAATTAAAGGAGACGGGTCCGATTCTAGGCTTCCTGGAGGGGCATAGGTAAGGTCGATTTGAAAGTGTTTAGATTTGAATAAAGCGAATTCGAGAGAGGGTAATGAGATGGTGGTCTGTAGGGATAGCCCTAGCTCTTTTTTTGTGGCTAATAATAGATCGCCTCCTCTTTTTTTGACTCTGGGGATAGAGAGGATGTCGTAAGTGCGAGTAGGGAGTTGGTTGATTAGAGCCGTGTCTTCAGGTTTCAGCCATGTTTCGGTGATTGCGCAGCAGTCCGGATTTGATTCTGTTAGATAGTCGTATAGGAGATGAGTTTTTTTCGATAGTGATTGTGCATTGATCAGGGTTAAGGAGAGTAGCATGAGGCCCAGCAGTTGGTTCAGTGGTGAAGTCATGATTGGGATAATTCTTTTTTGAATGAAGTTGGGATTGGTGTGGTTTTTTACAGATTTTCTCCTTTGAACTCTGTAGACTTTGTGAGGGTCTGTGATGGACATGATGCAATTACAGTCCAGGCACTGGCGGAACCCCGACGCCATGGCCATGAAAAAATTGAGCCACGGTACGGTCGACAGCCAGTAGGCCGCGAGGGCCAAACTCGACGGTAATCAACGGAAAACGGGTAAAAAACTTACCAGACTACCGCGTCTTTAAAAAGTTGAAGGAGGGACCCCTGTGGGGTAAGTTACATTTTAGTAATTCCATGAGGAAAATTTCTGTCAGGAATCTCTACAGAGCTCCTTAACCGCTTGGCTACTGCTGCGCGGAAAAAAGAAGACTGAAGGGGGACCCCTGCTGGCTGCAGGGTTAGTGCCATGCTGGGCATGCCCAGTAGGGGCCAGTCAAAGTTCCAGAAAACTTTGACAGACGTGTTCCGTGATTGGGCTCCATCCTGTGATGTCACCCATATGTGAGGACTACCATCCTGCTTGTCCTGTGAGAAAAGCAATTTACTCATATAGATTTGGCAGCCTACCTGCTCTACATCCGGAGTAAGTGATAGTAAACATCTTAAAAGTGAAATACTGACTGAGTGGCAGAGTCTGACTGATATGGGGGAGGGGAGTTGAGACTGAAGAGCCAGGAGTGTCTCAATAACCTGCCGATGGACTGGGCGAACTGGTAATTGGTAACACTGGTAATTTCATTGCTCGTCTTACATTGGTAAAACCTGACTTATGGAACTAAATGCATGTAAATTATGCAGATAAAGTCCCCAGGTGAATACATGAGAATATTATAATAGGTTAGACATAATACATGAGCATAGCAGTTGCTAAGCCTTGCAAGTGGCACTTATCTGGACAAGTTCTGATTTATCCAGCTAAATCAGATAGCCGGATAAGTCTTAAATAGTTCTACTTACCCTGATAAGCAGCTCTATTTGAAACTTATCCGTTTATCTGATTTAGCCAAATAAGTAGCACTTTTAAAACATATCTGGCCGAGTAGTGGCAAAGCCATTACTTAGCCAGTTACATATGTTTACTGGGTAAATGCAATATGTATTTGTGTAGTTTTTTTTTGGTTGCAGGGTATATTTCCACATATTTTATATCATATATGCACAGGTTATAAAATATAGGAACAGATTTTTGCACACCCATGTATATGCATATATGGGTGCTGTTAAAAAAATTATCCTCCCTAGTTTTATCTGCTAACAAGGGCCCAAGCTTCAGAAGTTGCTGCCTGATCTCTTCTGAAACCTAACAGTAACTCAGCCCCCCAAAAAAGAAAAGTCTGATGCAGAACATTGGACAGGTTCCAATATTTATCAGTGCAATGTTAACTGAGATGAAAACCTTTTTTTTTTTACCAAAACACTTTTTTTTAATATAAAAAAATAAAACCATGGTAGAAGGCAGACAGTCAATGTATACAAACATCACAACAAAATAAAATGTTAATTAATTTCATGAAAATGGGCTACCTTCTCTCATTTTCAAATCAGTAACGTTTAAGCTTCTGCAAAATACGATATCTTTAATTGTGCAAGAAGATATTTTGTTGTGACAGTGCAATAGTTCCCCTTTAATAGGGAAGAATGATATGTAAATGGAGCTTAATCCCTGTCCCTAACTAGCCATTTACTGAACAGAAGTTAGAGCTATGAATACCTGCAATGAACCACAACTGGCTCATCTCTACCACTCCGCTTTTCTCGCACAAGAGACACAAAATCCAGGAAGTCACTGGAATCATCAGGAACTCCATGGTCAGGCCACGCTATGTACTGGATCTGGGTTAGCTGACGGCTCTCATTTTTCTAAGCATGAACAAAGAAATTAGAAGTATTTAGGAATGCTCTTTTCATATTGTATGACATGCTTTAAATCAGATGCATTCTGGCAGGAAGATGCCATTAAAGGCAACAAAAATGAGGCGGGGGAAAACAGAGTGCTTAGAGCTAAATGTTAGACATGCTGGGGATCCAGGGGGAGAAACTTGGGAGAGGGCTCCCCAATCTAAGGTCCCCTACTCCCGGTGTCTTTTTCCCCTGTGGCCCATTCCCAAGTCCTCTTCAACCTATCGCTCCGCCTGTTTTCAGTTCTTGAACCCTTTTCTCTCCCCTGCTCCTGCTCCGGGCCCTTTCCTGCAGCCACTACCTCCTATATCCCAGATTCTCTCCTTCCCTTCCCAGATCCCTTTACCTCCTACCCCAATCTTTGGCCCTTGAACCTTCGCCATGGCTCCTCCCTGGGTTTTCTCCCTTTTACTCTTCCCAACTTTTCCCCCTCCTAGTCCCCCCTCATGAACTCTTCCCAGCTTCTACTCTCCCCAAAGTCCCTTCCTCGGTTCTCTACCTGTTAGCCACTCCCCAAGGACCCTCCCCTCTCTCCCCATCCTTTTCCCTTCCCAGTGTGGGAAGAAGGGGTAAAGCTACTGCAGGGCTTGCACTGCTGCAGCCTTAAAATCTCGGTTGGTGGAAGACCGGCCTGGTCCTGTGCTGTACTGCTTGCACCTCCAGGGAGGCTCATGGGGCCTCTTGTGTGGTATCTCGGACATTGTCTCTGGGGGCTCCGTAACATGGCTTTTTGAATCCTCTTTTTTTTGGGGGGGTGGTAGCAGGCAATACATTGCTGTGATCTCTGCTCCTCTCACTGGATAGTTTGCTTACAGTTTTGCCAGTGTTATTGACAAGAAGACAGAGACAATTCAAAGTAATAGTGTGGTGATTTCTTTTTCCCTGTACAGCTTCAGCAGAAAACTATCCAACCATGTTTTGTGGCTGCTGTTATTCCACAAGTCATGCCCACTGGCAAAATAAAAGGGAGGTCAAAGAGCAGCATAGATTGTAGCCCCTTGGAAAATTAATAGTAATGGTCAAATTTTTCAGGCAGTTTACAGTGCTGCTAGGGTCACCTTTCCCATTAAAGAAAACAGAGGAAAAATGAAACCCGGGGGTGGGGGGAGAGAAGGTGAATCTCTATGAAAGATGATGTACTTTAGCAGAAGATGAGCTCACCATTTCAATCTTTAAGCAAGTACATTCAAAATAAGATGCACCGATTACAAAGGCAACCTTCCGGCTTTTGGAAAACAATTTTGTGATTTCTACAGATATGGACCTCTCACCTCCCCAGGAGATGTAAAGCCCTACTGTCTCTGCCACCTTTGTCAAATCTCACTCCATCCCTTTTCTAAACTGACACTATTAAACAAATGAAACCTGTAAATTACATAGTAACTGGTGACCAAAATGGCCCATCCAGTCTGCCCAGTTGAGATTCATCCTCTTTTGGTAGATGTGCATATAAAATTCCCAAATGCAACCCTAAACCAACTCCCTGCTTTGGGCCTTCCAGCTGATTTCTCAATCCTTCTTGTATATCTGTCTCAAGTATGGACAAGTCCATGAGGAGATCACGTTTGACTTCCCTATGATTTCTCTGAGCCCTGATGAAGTCATACCACTGCTTTTTTTGGGTTGCAACTCTTGCTCGGTGCAGGTTATTTACATCCTCTTACCACTATCAATCCTATGTGCTTATCTCACGCATTCTTGAATTCCGCTACCATTTTTGCCCCCATCATTTTCTCCGGAAGGGCATGCTAGGCATCTACCACTCTTCCTGTGAAAAAATATTTCCTAATGTTCTTAGCATAAGTCTTCCCCCTGGGAGATTCACGTCATGACCCCCGGTTCTACAACTTCCCTTCCACTGAAAAACATTTGCCTCTTAACCACCATTAATACCTTTCAGATATTTAAATGTCTCTATCATATCCTCCCTGCCTCTCCTCTTCTCTACAGAACACATTGCTTGCATATGCAGACAAACTCATGCCTAGCTCATTCTGTACTATTAAAGCCCAGTGAAACTGTGCTGTTTCTTCACTGATCTGATGAAAGGAGCATAGCTCTTCAAAGCTAGTCAAAAACATTGGGGGCAATTTTCCTACTGTTTGCGTTGGTGCAAACACCAAAGGTATTTTTCACTCATGGGTTTTGCACTAATTTTCAAAGCAAACAGGTGCTCTGAAAACTATCCTCAAGTTAGTCAATAGAAAGGTATTACCTACAACTTTTTTTTTTTTTTTTTTTAACTCATTTCCATGTACAGAGAGAGGAAATGAACTGGTAGGCAGCAATGAAATCTCATTCGGGCCGATTCAGTAAAGTCCACGGGACTTTCCCGGCGCGCGCACCGGCCACTCGCCCGTGCGCGCGATTCAGTATTTAAATGAGGCCCGGCGGTAGAAACGGGCAAAAGGAGGCGCTAGGGACACTAGTGCGTCCCTAGCGCCTCCTTTTGGCCCGGAGCGGCAGCTGTCAGTGGGTTTGACAGCCGATGCTCAATTTTGCCGGCGTCAGTTCTCGAGTCCGCTGACAGCTACGGGCTCAGAAACCGGACGCCGGCAAAATTGAGCGTCCGGTTTTCGATCCGACAGCCGCTGGCAGACTTCAAATTTTTTTTTTTTTAACTTTTTTTTTAACCCTTCAGGACCTCCGACTTAACATCATGGCGATATTAAGTCAGATGTCCTGAAAGTGCTTTTCTGTGCACTTTCCCGGTGCCAGAAGAAATTAGCGCCTACCTTTGGGTAGGCGCTAATTTCTGAAAGTAAAATGTACGGCTTGGCTGCACATTTTACTTACTGAATCGCGCAGGAATACCTAATAGGGCCCTCAACATGCATTTGCATGTTGAGGGCCCTATTAGGTTGGGCGGGTTGGACGCGTGATTTCGGCCCCTTATTGAATAAGGGGAAAGGGAAAACGCGCGTCCAATGGTGAGTTAACAGTGCGCTCCATCAGAGCACACTGTACTGTATCGGCCCGTTTGTTCGGAAAGACTGTTTTTTCAATGTATGATGGTGATGTTAAAAAATCTAATATGTGAGACTTGAGAGTGGGCTGGAAGGCGTACATGCTGCTTTCATTTATTTGTTAACTGGCAGACCTTAAAATCTCTGAAGTACCTGGATAAGGAGGAACTGTTCTAGTATGGTTTGAGTGATTAATATCTCCTGTATCAAAACCTCCACTCCCCTCTCACCCAACCCACTGCCTCTACGTGAACTTGGCCAAGTCCGTTCACTTTGCTGTGAGCCAGTTTAGCCAGTTCTAACTGGGTATTGATACAAACATTGTCCCATCTCCACACATCATATACTGTGGTTTCTAAAAAAACAAAACAAAACAAAACAGATGTTGTAGTCCCCAGTTCAGGTGGCTGTAAGCATGTGATGAGTATTAATTATCTGAAGCTGAGCTTCTCAGCATAATGAAATGATCAGATACTTAGCATTACAAATTACTTGTGCGGCAATGCCGACTGACTGGCTCTTGTACTGCATGTGTTCATTTATGCCATCATAGCTAACATGGGCCAGTGGAACCCAGTAAGTGGGAGGTAAAATGGGCTTGTTGATGTCATGGCTGCTCCCAGAGATTCAGAGGAACTGCGGAAGGAGATGCTCTAAGATTTTCTTAAATTACTGAGTAGCTTAAATATTGCTACTCGGCATGTGTACTTTTGAAAGATTTCAAAAGTATTTCATTTACACTAAACAAACATTTCTGGATAGGTAGACTATGGATGCTGGTGGTGTCAAAGGACCTGAATAAAAAAAAAATGAATTTTCAATGTTTTATGAACTCGGTCAGCACAAAGGCAAGTAAAAGTGTTAGTGTATAAGAAAATGAAGTTGCATGAATGTGTCTGTGCAATAGTCTACAAGAAATCAAGGATTTGACTAATGGTCACAGAAAAAAAAGGAGACTTTGCATGAAAAGCAGGGAATCCCGCAAGAAGCATAGAGTGAAGAATGCACATCATGGCTGGTATAATGGAGAGGGAGAGAGAGAGAGAGAGGACTCATTGTCTTTATGAAAAATAACTGAACAGGCATTTTTTTAAAGTAATATTGGCTCACAAAAGGGACCCAGCTTTATGGTACAGGGCTATGAGTCTGAAAACTCCCTGCATTGGTGCTTTTACTTGCAGACTTTGCATCAGCTCTCAAAGTACGAGGATGGCAAACACCAGCAGAAATCTGCACCTGCTTTTTCTGCATAACAAGGCATGTACTTTTATAACTGCAAACTATGCACATTGTTGTCCCCCAGGTAGAAGGCTTTTGTAAATTGCTCTCTATAACCTCAGAGGAAATAAAAGTTTTTATATAAACCTCAAATGCAGTTGCGTGTTTGTCCACTTGGATATACAGAAATAAAGGTCAACAAGTAAGTTGTAGGTGAGACCTTTTGGTAATAAGAGTTGAACATGTTTCTTACCTTTTAATATATAATGGATATAATAATTTGCACTTACTTTTAGGTACATGTTATTTCCTTTAACTTGGTTGCCTAGTGTTACGTCCCCTCCCACAGGTATGCAGTTTGTGCTGTAAAGCACTTCAATGCTTCATGAGATATATGTACATCTATTCAGGGTTCTATCCTGTGTTATCTTGTTATACATTCTCCTGTTGTATTTACTATCGTTAATTTTAAATTGTAATCTTCATACATCGTTCTATGTAACATGTTGTTTCTGTATGTAAACCGGAGTGAAGGCAACTCTGCTATACCTCGGTATATAAAAAATGCTAAATAAAATAAAATAAATAAAGGGGTTCGCCTTTATTGAAAATTACAAAGAAAACCGTTGATAGCATAAAATAAATTTCCTGGAATGGTAAAGTATGTAAAAGAATCTATGTGCCACTGCTAATGGATAAAGAGAGCTCATGAGGCAGGCACTTGTTTTGTGTGTTCAGTGATTCTGCTCAAGGTAACACAATTCCGCCTTTAGCTGAGCTTGTTCCACCTTCTAAGTAATAGCTATGAACAAGTATTTAAATCAAAAGTCCTATTCTGACTATATTCATCAATATTTCCTTTTAGAACTAAAAAATAAAAGGAAATATGAGATATGTGATATAAACTCACTGTATAACATACTAAGTTCCGGATTCACTAAGCTTTGGGAGATGCCTAAGAACATTCAAGCTTGAACTCAAGGAATGATTTAACACCCCCCCCCAAATATTTTCCAGCCATCAACACCTATCAGTCCCGATTCTGAACTATCTTAGAAAGTCTCTTATACCTAGAGAAAAAACCTAATATATCTTAAGGCTAAATAAGATGTCTTTTTTCCAGAAAAAAATAAGGTCTTTTTAAAAATAGTACACTAGGATAAGATTTTATTTTCTGTCTGTATAGTCAATATCATGAAATGCCATCTTGCCATATGCTTCAGGTGAAAAAGGTCTGCAATGGAGAAAGACACTACGGACTTAAGACAAGAGTTGCATTGCTTTTGGTCCCACCTCTGTGTTAGTTAAAGTCATCTCTCTGAAGACATAGGCAGGATTTCCTTCATCTGAATGGCAGGTTATCTGGTAATTTCCAAATGAAGAACTTGCAGCAGGTTCTGGCCAGTACTGGTGACATTTCACCTAAAGCCAACAGGTTTTAAAAGATATTTGTGCTCAGATCTATGAAGAAGCATACATTTTCACCACACACCAGAGGACATCAATTCAAAATAATCACGTGTTTACCCAATTTTGCACTATAGCACTTTTATTAGGTGCCCACAATGGGAAGAGAGGCAGAATGCAAACAAGTGTATATTTAGAAACCTTTCCTATGACTGGTGATCCACTTTACACTTAAAACAGTAGCAGCTAATTGTTCCCAAACAATAGTTCTTACACTGAAGTCATGATCAGTGTCCTAGTGCAAGCATTAGTCGCTGGTTATTCACTCGGCACATCTCTAGATAGCTGGATAAGAACATAAGAACTTGCCATGTTGTGTCAGACCAAGGGTCCATCAAGCCCAGCATCCTGTTTCCAAAAGAGGCCAAACCAGGCCACCAGAACCTGGCAAGTACCCAAACACTAAGAAGATCCCTTGCTACTGATGCAATCAGTAGCAGTGGCTATTCCCTAAGTATAATTGATTAATAGCCATTAATGGACTTCTCCTCCAAGAACTTATCCAAACCTTTTTTGAACCCAGCTACACTAACTGCACTAACCACATCCTCTGGCAACAAATTCCACAGCTTTATTGTGCGTTGAGTGAAATAATTTTCTCAGATTAGTCTTAAATGTGCTACTTGCTAACTTCATGGAATGCCCCCTAGTCCTTCTATTATTCGAAAGTGTAAATAACCGAGTCACATCTACTCGTTCAAGACCTCTCATGATCTTAAACACCTCTATCATATCCCCCCTCAGCCATCTCTTCTCCAAGATGAACAGCCCTAACCTCTTCAGCCTTTCCTCATAGGGGAGCTTGTTCCATCCCCGTTATCATTTTGGTTGCCCTTCTCTGTACCTTCTCCATCACAACTATATCTTTTTTGAGATGTGGTGACCAGAATTACACACAGTATTCAAGGTGTGGTCTCTCCATGGTGTGATATAGAGGCAATATGACATTTTCCGTTATATTAACCATTCCCTTCCTAATAATTCCTAACATTTTGTTTGCTTTTTTGACTGCTGCAGCACACTGAGCTGACGATTTTAAGTATTACCACTATGATGCCTAGATCTTTTTCCTGGGTGGTAACTCCTAATATGGAACCTAACATTGTGTAACTACAGCAAGGGTTATTTTTCCCTACATGCAACACCTTGCACTTGTCCACATTATATTTCATCTGCCATTTGGATGCCCAATCTTCCAGGCTTGCAAGGTCCTCCTGTAATGTATCACAATCTGCTTGTGATTTAACTACTCTGAATAATTTTGTATCATCCGCAAATTTGATAACCTCACTCGTCGTATACCCTGGATAGGAAATTACTATTCCTCATATCGCTTTACTGTTTTGTAATAAATGGTATGATATGCCAACCTATCCACCATTACGAAATGTTTAATCAGAGAAAGATCAAGAATCAAAACATGGTGGATCTTTATTTAGCAACCCAGAACTTTAGCTTAAAACAGGGGGAGATTGAAAGAATAACCTAAGGTAGAGACAGAATTGTTAGGAAAAGCATAATCAAGAAAATGGACATGATTAATAAAAGCATACAAGTACATCTGCAAAGATTTGCAAACAACAAGCATTCTAGACAAAATCATATATAAAAACTATAAAAACCAAACATTTGAAGTTTGTTTTTTTTACAGCAAGTTAGAAGAAAGAATAAGTGAATGAGCTCCAAACTAAGCTCTAACTTACTCTGCCCCTTTCCACTTGAGTAGTCAGCATTACAACCATTGAGGAGCCTTGTTCCCATGTCATCTGCCAAAAATCTGGACAAGTGTTAGGTAAAGGACCCTGGCAAGCAATGTAGCGGTTTATTATGCTAGAAGAAGGGATCTCCATCTGAAAAGGAAAAAAAACCCCACACAGAATTATTTGCTGTTCCTTAAAGTTATAAATACGATTAATCAGTGGTATCTTCTCCATTAAGCTAATCAATTGTCAAATTGTCTGTGCTGGAGAAAAAAGAAAAAGTAGAGATACACTGCACAAAATTCGGAAGCATACATGGAATGAAGTGGGAATGCCACATTTCCAACAACCTTAGAACAGGATATAACAGTAGAGCAGGAAATAGTGTTTCTCCTTTCTAGAATACTGATAAAGAGCTCTAAATTTAAAAAGCCTACTTCTTATCAAAACCCAACTTACATTTAAATAATTTGCATTGATGTAATCATCGCTACCCTTCAAAATGACCCGTGTAGCATCGTCTGAAAAATAAGAGGTAAAATTTTATTTATTTATTTTATTTATTTATATTCTTTTTTATACCGAAGTATAGCTGAGTGCCTTCACCCCGGTTTACAGTGAAACAACTTCATACAGAGAACGAGTTATATGTAAAGGATAATTATAGATAATAAATATAACATCTCGGCAAAAAGGCAGAGTAGAACAAGTTATCAGTAGGCAATATATAACTTAAGTAAATAGAAAAAGTCTTGTTACAGAAATCAAGAATTGGGATAAGTCAGGATTTGTCATATCAGTTACAATTACTGTGCAGTCTTTATCCTTTGACTTCTCTTCCAATTTTGAGTCACTCAAGCTGCTGTTTGCTTCACATTGCATAGCCTGCCTTCCAAAGCATGGGTTTGCTAAGAGGACGACTGCCTTGATGGGAGGACAATTTTCAGAATCACACAGAATGAAAGCAATTTTTAAAATCCATTTCAATGGCTATTTACCCAGGTAAAAGGGTTATTTGAAAATTCCCCATTGTATATGTGAGTAAAAGTACACATGTAGTTCCACAATGCACATAACTTATCTGCGGTTTTATAGAGGTGTTACCAAGGTGAGGTTAGGTCAGGGACAGCAACAACATGCATAGTTTTGCATTTTCAAAACACACATTGTTTTGGTCTTAAAAAAGTATATGCAAAGACAAGAGCAAATCTCTGCAGGTACATTTTTCTTGGGCAATTTTCTAAGGGAAAATATGTAAATTCTTTCTTTTGGGAAATTGATACAAAATCTGTGGGTAAAAGTACTTGCAGACTTTTCACTTGCCCACAAAATTTTGAAATTTACCCCCAGTGTGCATACTTTTGCCTTCCACTATTGTTTTCTTACTCATTTAATATAAATCGGTTGTGGCTAATATGAGGCATATGTAGTAAAAAAGTGTTAAAATGAGTACATGCATTAATATGCTATGTAAAAATCTCAGAGTTAAAATGTGTGTTTAGTGTATATGTGGGTGCTTTAATTTTAACTTGCCCATATATGCTAAACAGGACCGATATGCTAATGACCTTATTAAATATTAGCGAGTTGTGTACGAAGGCTACCTGAGCAGGAATTAAATTTAACATGCACATTAAATGTGGCTCCTGTTGGGGGATGTAGTTAACTGCTAGTATACTGATTTGGCATGCTAGCATTTTACTAATCGGGGACACCATGCAAGACTCTGTTCCTCCCCCACCCTCATAATTCAAATTGTCCAAATTCTACCAGATCTCCCCAAATATCAACCATGTGCATTCCCTGCATACTAAGTCTCCACCCAAATACAAGCTATTGGAAATCCTCTCACCCCTATATATGGACACCAAGTTGGTAGGGAGATAAAGAACTGTCCAACTGCTGGTTTGGCACTGGGCATCTTTTGGAAAGGTTCTGGGGTGGGAGAAATCGGGCCAGTTTGCTTTGGGGAAGGCAAATCAAGATGCTTGACATTTCGGGTGTGAAGAAGTGGGACAGTTTGCATTTATGGGGATTGTATTTTGGAAAGGGAAGACCCCTAGGCTAATTGGTGCTTTGGGTCTGTTAGAAGACCTGTTAGAAGGTCTGTTAGAATCAATTTTTGAATCCATAAGTTCACTATATTACTCTTATTGTATCTATATGGTAGATTTGACAGGTCATCTCTACTACGTTAAATAGTTAAATTGTATGTACATATTATATTATATTATATTTATTATTACTATGTTAAATTGACATCCGGTTTTATTGTTCCTTATGTTCTACAGTTCTATGTAAAGCCCCCATCCGCTGTTGGGCAGTTCATCGTTTTATGTAAACCGGAGTGATTTGTAATTCCCACAAGAACTTCGGTATATAAAAATTAAAAATAAATAAATAAATAAAGAAGAGCAGTTCAGTATATGAACAAACTGCGCACTATGCATATTATTGGTAGAAAAGAAGTCTTTTTTTTTTTTTTACACCTATATTTAAAAAATACGTATCATTCTTAGCACAAAATCTTTAACGTACACAGGCTCCAATAGAGCAGTTCTCTCAAGAGCGAATACTAATTTTACTCATCTAATAGCTAAACAGCTTGGAACTCTGTGGGATTTGCCTAGTGTGTTTAGATTTTCAACCCAAATCCAAGTTTCTGAGAGAATTCCTAGCTTTTATGGGACCTCACAGTTCGCCCCAAAAAAAAAAAAACCAGCCACTGCCTAGAACTTCTCTGCTGTTGATATTAGTAAAGATGAGAAATGTTCATGTGCAAGAAAGAAGGCAGCATACTTACACACATGCTGCCCTGATACAATCTGAGCAGAAAAAGCAAAGTTGCTTATCAGCAACCAGGAATTCCTGCGCATGCACGCCACTTTGTGAGCCCCTCAGTCTCTTCCAGAGCATGAGTTTTAGCAAGACAGTCAACTATCCAGGGAGACAGGCTGGTATTAGGCATGACTACTTCATTCTGCTGTCTACGAAGAACCCCATTTAGAGGTAAGCAAATTTGCTTTCTTTGTTGACAAGGAGGCATGAATTAGCCATTTATGTGTGGGGAGTCCCAAACTGAGTGTTATACAGTGGAAGCACTCACATAAGACAACCAGTTCCCACCCGGTGGAGAATGGACTACTGGAACATGCTATCCAGACAATAGTGAGATGTGAAAGTGTTGCATAGATGACCAAGTAGCAGCTTTGCAAATGTCTTCAATAGAATTGGCCCTGAGACAGGGCCAGCAGAAGCACTAGGCGAGCTAGGCCTGGGCCTAGGGCTGAACCCCTGCCAGAGCACATTCTCGGGCGGATTTTAAAAGCCCTGCTCGCGTAAATCCGCCGGGATTTACGCGAGCAGGGCCCTCGCGCGCCGGCGCGCCTATTTTGCATAGGCCGCCGGCGCGCGCAGAGCCCCGGGACGCGCGTAAGTCCCGGGGTTTTTTTTAGGGGGCGTGTCGGGAGGTGGGGCCGAACGACGCGGCGTTTTCAGGGCGGGCCCTGGGGCGTGGTTTCGGCCCGGGGCGTTCCGGGAGCGTGGCCGCGCCCTCCGGAACCGCCCCCGGGTCGGGTCTCGGCGCGCCAGCAGCCCGCTGGCGCGCGTGGATTTACGTCTCCCTCTGGGAGGCGTAAATCCATGGATAAAGGTAGGGGGGGGGTTTAGATAGGGCTGGGGGGGTGGGGGGGGTGGGTTAGGTAGGGGAAGGGAGGGGAAGGTGAGGGGAGGGAACAGAGGCAGGCTGCGCGGCTCGGCGCGCACCGGCTGCCCAAAATCGGCAGCCTTGCGCGCGCCGATCCAGGATTTTATAAGATACGCGCGTATCTTATAAAATCCAGCGTACTTTTGTTTGCGCCTGGTGCGCAAACAAAAGTACGCGATCTCGCTTTTTAAAAAAAATCTACCCCTCTGTGTTCCCTCACTCCGGAGCATTCACCACCACCAGGCTGGAACTTGTCCGCTCCTATCTTCATAAAACAGCAGCTTTCTTTGTTTGGCGGTCTGGGCAGGGGTACATGTGGTAGGCCGGACAAAGCCTCTGGCCCCGCCCCTCCCCAGCAGGGCAGGGTGGGCGCACAGGATGAAGGTTTTTCATCACTTTCGAGGGGCTCGGCGAGGCTTTCCACGCCCTCCGTCAACAGAGCAAGGTGGGTCCAACCCTCCCTCTCCTGATTCCTCTTTGCCGCTGTTTGCGAGTCATATGGAGCCACCATTGCTCATGAGAGGTAGGCTCAGAAGGTGCCTAGGTGCCTAACCCTTACACCAGCCATGCCCTGAGATGAACTACCTCTCTCACTTTATGAGTCTTGACAGAGTCTGTAATCTGTAAACCAACAAGTTCGTTAGCCAATTGGACAGAGAGTTCGTTTTGCAACTGCCTATTTCTAGTACAAACATGATAGCACGGGAAAATAAAATTTAAGGATGAGTCATTTGATTGAAAAGTTCCCAGGAGTAAATAAGTATACCCATAACAGCAGCATTGGCCTGTAGCACTCTTCTAGGAATGGTATATCCAGCAACAATGCCACCAGCTCATGGAGTAGGAGTCCAGGGCACAAACTGTGGCTTGGGCTCGCCCTTTTTCTTTATTCCTTTAAATATACAACTTCTCAAGGTATTTTGAACACATTCTTTTTTTATAAAATACTTACAAGGCGAAATGTCTCTGTATCTATTTTTGGAAATGTTTTGAGGTAATTTGGCACAAGACATTGTCATTCCAGGCTTTTTTCTATACAGTTGCTAAAAAAAACAAAACAAAAACAAACAAATATGGTCACAGTGTAAGATATGTTAAGGAGCTCTGACTATAACATGACATACAGCAGCAGGGTCGTAAAACTCCATCACTTTCCAGAAAACATCTGCACTCTTGTTCCAGAACCGACCTGAAGTGATGCTTCTCTCTAATGGCACTCAATTTTTTTTTGTAAAGCCACTGCTTCATTTATTTTTTCATAGCAAATCATCATCTATGCAATAAGAAATGACTGTGGCATTTACAAAGCATGTTTCAGTTAGTAACTTTCTCAAAGTACTTTATAATCATAAGGCCTTATTTACTAAAGCTTTTCTCCTTTTTCTGCTGTGAACAGCCTAGGTGTCAGTTTCAGGGTCTAGTTGGAAAGAGTTTCAAAGAAAGATCAATCCATTGCACTGAAGCACAAAGGAAAAAGTGATCTGCTCAAAGGTCACATACATCGTCAGTAGCAGACTGGGACCTCATGCCTTGTAGTTCTGTGCTCTAATGACAAGACTCCACCTCTCCCTCTTCTGTGCCAGTAGATCATGAAGAGTGAGATACATCAGTTCAATCATTGGAACTATACAAGTAGGTTGTCGGCTGGCTCAAATTTTTATTTTTTTTTAAACTCTGAAAGGCTGATCCAGTCCTGTTTTACCGTATTGCGTATTTGGAGTTGCAGTTTCAATTTCTGTAAATAAAGTGGAATTACATGTTTATTCATGCAATGGGGCAAAACTCGGATTGCCACAGCCTCTCGTGAGGAAAATGAAGCCAGCTGGCAACCCTATATAAAATTTCCCCTGTCAGAAATGGGGTTAGAAGGTTTTGAAAGCTATCCTCCTGTAGAATACATTCTTTTCCAGTTCATGCTTATTTTTGTGCAGCACTGTTCTTGCTAACTGAACACAAAGAATACAGAGAACAACTTATGAGCTATTTATCAAACAGGAAATGGTTATGAGAGGTTTGATTTAAAAACAGGAAATAACCGGGGTATCCTCTTGCTGCACAAACACTTCATTTAATGAATGCGCAACCACGAGCAGTAACATCTAACCCTCACTTACTATATTTGATATCAGTTGAAATCAGCAATGTCACCACAATAAAGAGCTGTGATCTAATTATCAGATAATAAGTCAGAAGAGTCAACATTCCCCACTCTAAGCACTGTTCTGCCACCGACTCTACGTTACCACCCTAGAGGACAATACTCCTCCTGCTCCGTACTTCCAAAGGTCTCAAGAACCACCAAAATGCCACTCCCATCTTCTCCTGGAGGTGGCTGCATCTATATTTCTGATGTGCTATGTGGGTAAGGGGATTTGGAATTTCTGTGTGTGTTTTCCTCATTTTTGCTGTACCCCACACCTTCAACAATTCCTAGAAAGGCAGGATATTAATCTAAATAAATAAATATAAAATTTGGCATGCAAGGTGCCACGTGAAAGGAAATTATTACTTACAGCAACATTCAAGACTGGAGAGATATACACGTGTGTCATGCTCCCCATCCCATTGTGATCACTATGAATAAAGCAAATGTTGCTTACCTGATGTAACAGGTGTTCTCACAGGACAGCAGGATGTTAGTCCTCACAAATGGGAGACATCGAGGATGGAGCCCACCACGGAAAACTTCTGTCAAAGTTTAATAGAACTTTGACTGGCCCCTACTGGGCATGCCCAGCACAGCACTGACCCTGCAGCCAGCAGGGGTCTCCCTTCAGTCTGATTTTCAAAGCTACAGGCAGTGCCTAAAAAAGTAAAAACTAAAACGAACCCAACACCGCGGGGTGGCGGGCGGGTTTCGTGAGGACTAACATCCTGCTGTCCTGTGAGAACACCTGTTACATCAGGTAAGCAACATTTGCTTTCTCACAGGACAAGCAGGATGGTTGTCCTCACAAATGGGTGAGTACCGAGCTGAGGATGTCCTGGCTTGCACCAAATGCACCCAATGACGTGCAACAGGCACAACAACTGGGGTGGAATTTGGGAAAGGGCATCCGCACCCTACCGGGAAGGTGGAAGGGTGTTGGTACATCATGTTGGAAAAAGGTTACGCAAGACAGATTGGCCGAAGATGGAGTCCTGTCTTCCAGCTTTGTCCAAACAATAGTGGGCTGCAAAGGTATGGAGAGAACTCCAGGTTGCAGCCCTGCAGATGTCAGGAAGCGGCACCGATCGAAGGTGTGCTACTGAAGTCGCCATGGCCCTCACAGAGTGTGCTTTTACACGGTCTTGAAAAGGAATGCCAGCTTGCTGATAGCAAAAAGAAATGCAGTCCGCCAACCAGGAGGAAAGAGCCTGCTTACCCACAGGTTGTCCCAACTTGTTAGGATGGAAGGAGACAAACAATTGAGTGCTCTTCCTGTGAGCAACTGTACGGTCTAGATAAAACGCTAGAGCTCGTTTACAGTCTAGGGTATGCAGAGTCTGTTCCCCAGAGTTGGAATGGGGCCTGGGAAAAAAGATAGGTAGTATGATGGATTGATTGATATGAAATGCAGAAACTACCTTAGGTAAAAATTTAGGGTGAGTGCGGAGCACCGCCCTGTCTTGCAGGAGTTTAGTGTAAGGCGGATAGGTGACTAAGGCCTGTAACTCACTAACCCTGCGAGCTGAAGTGATAGCCAATAGGAATAATACTTTCCATGTGAGATACTTCAATTCACAGGAGTGCAGAGGTTCGAAAGGTGGTTTCATTAGACGACCAAGAACCAGATTAAGGTCCCAAGATGGGGCCGGAGGATGTAAGGGTGGCTTCAGATGAAGCAAGCCTTTAAGAAAGCGTGTCACCAGGGGTTGTACTGAAATAGGGACACCTTCTATACCTTTATGGAAGGCGGCTACCGCACCGACATGCATCCTAATGGAAGAGGTCTTTAGACCGGATTCTGATAGGTGCCATAAATAGTCCAAGAACTTAGAGATTGGACAGGAAAGGGGATCAAGGGACTGAGAAGTGCACCATGATGTGTACCTTTTCCATTTATATGAATAGGATCTTCTGGTGGAGGGCTTTCGTGAAGCTATCAGGACACGAGAAACCGAATCCGAAAGGTTAAAAGGCTGAAGGACTAACCTTTCAACATCCATGCCGTCAGGGACAAGGCTTGGAGGTTGGGATGGAGGAGGCATCCGTCGTTTTGAGTGAGCAGATGCGGATCCGTTCCCAGAGGGATGTGCCTGCGGATGGAGAGATCCTGGAGTATGGGAAACCACACTTGGCGTGGCCAGTGGGGAGCTATCAGGATCATGGTTCCCCTGTCCTGGCATAGCTTCACGAGAGTCCTTGACAGAAGAGGAAGTGGAGGGAATGCATAAAGCAGACCTGTCGTCCACTTGAGGGAGAAGGCATCCCTCGGCTGAGAGTGTTGGCTCCGAATGAGAGAGCAGTAATCGTCCACTTTGTGGTTCTGAGGGGACGCAAAGAGGTCTATGCGGGGAAAACCCCACTTGTGAAACAGAGAGGTCACTACCAGAGGATCGAGTGACCACTCGTGTGGCTTGAAGATACGGCTCAGCTGGTCTGCCAATACATTGTCTACTCCCGGCAAGTAAGTGGCCTTGAGGTACATGGAATGGGAGAGGGCTTCTGCCCAAATCTGCACAGCTTCCTGACACAGAAGGAAGGAGCCTGTGCCTCCCTGCTTGTTTATGTACCACATGGCCACTTGGTTGTCTGTCTGGATTAAGATTATCTGATCTGATAGATGATCTTTGAAAGTTCTGAGCGCGTAGCGAATTGCTCGAAGTTCCAAGAAATTTATCTGGTGTTCGGCTTCCTCTGGCGACCACAACCCTTGGGTTTGTAATTCGTCCACATGGGCCCCCCAACCGATGTGGGAAGCATCGGTGGTTAGGATTACCTGTGGATCTGGTAGGAGAAAGGGTAAGCCCTGAAGGAGATTGACTTGAGTCGTCCACCAGGTTAAAGACAGGCGTAGCTCTTGTGTAACTGTGACGATGTAGGGCAGAGGCTGGAAAGCTTGAAGCCATTGGTGTCGCAGAGTCCATTGCGTTACTCTCATGGCTAGTCGGGTCAAGGGAGTAACTTGAACCGAGGATGCCATGTGTCCTAGGAGGATGAGGAATTGGCGAGCTGTGGCAGTGTGTTGAGACTGGAGCTGGCGAGCTAGAGACATGAGAGTTTGGACTCGTTGAAGTGGAAGGTAGGCTTTTGCCTGTAAGGTGTCCAAGTCTGCTCCAATGAAGGATAAGGTCTGAGATGGGACCAAGCAAGATTTCTCGTAATTGACAAGAAACCCTAAGGAGAGGAGTGTGTGAATTGTCAACTTTAGGGAGGATTGCGCAATTTGAGGGGTGGAGGCCCTGATTAGCCAATCGTCCAGATAGGGGTAGACGTGGACACCTTTCTTCCTGAGAAATGCTGCTACTACTACGAGACATTTGGTAAAGACTCGTGGAGCAGATGCCAGCCCGAAAGGTAGTACTCGGTATTGATAATGGTCGTGGCCTATCAGAAAACGCAGATACTTGCGATGAGATTGTGTTATCGCAATGTGGGTATAAGCGTCCTTGAGGTCGAGAGAGCACAGCCAATCCCCCTTTTGCAACAGAGGGAGCAAGGCGCCCAGGGTTACCATCTTGAACTTCTCTTTTTGCAGATACTTGTTGAGGGCCCGAAGGTCCAGAATTGGACGTAACCCCCCTGATTTCTTTGGTATTAGGAAGTATCTGGAATAGAATCCTTTCCCTTGTTGACAAGGAGGGACGGGTTCTATAGCATTTGATTGTAGAAGAAGGGATACTTCTTGATGTAATTGAGTCAAATGGCTGGTTAGACTCCATGCCTGAAGGGGCGGGGAGTCTGGCGGAAGTGTTATGAAGTTGAGGTGGTAACCCTGTGCGATAATTGCTAGCACCCACTGATCTGAGGTAATCTGTTTCCAACGGGGTAAGAAGTGGTACAGCCGACCTCCCACAGGGATGTGAGGAAGAGGGAGTTGGCATGTGCTCAATACAGGGAAGTCAAAGGCCCGCCGCAGGCCCAGGAGGTGGGGCTACAGTAGGTCTTTGCTTTCTCGGCTGACGAGGCTGAGGCCTGTTAGAGGACTGTGCAGGACGAGCCCTAGTTGACGGAGGGTAGTAGCGGCATGGTCGAAAGAACGACTTCTTAGAGTCCTTCTTTTGCAGTTGCTTGGAGGTCACCTCAGGTGGGACAGATGAGAGTTGTTTCAACGTCTCATGGTGGTCTTTTAACTCCGCCACAATCTGTTGAATTTGCTCTCCAAACAAATTGTCGCCTAAGCAGGGCAAATCAGCAAGACGATCTTGGACCTCTGGGCGAAGGTTGGATGACTTTAACCAAGCCCAACGTCTGGCTGAGATGGCTGTGGCTGAAACCTTCGTGGAAGCATCGAATATGTCGTAGGCAGTCCTAATCTCGTGCTTCCCTGCCTCAAATCCCTTGTGAAGAAGGGCTTGAAGCTGCGGTTGGTATTGGTCCGGCAACGTGTCAGCATAGTCTTGCATCTGCTTAAGGATGGCTCTGTTGTATTGAGTCATGTAAAGTTGATATGAAGCTATGCGTGAAATCAACATAGCTCCATGATACACTTTCCGTCCCACACTATCCAGGAACTTGTTGTCCCTGGTAGGTGGGGTAGAAGAGTGCGGCTTAAGACGCTTGGCCTTCTTCTGCGCGGACTCAACCACAACAAAGCGATGATCCAGTTGAGGTTTTTGAAAACCTGGTGCTGACTGGACAAGGTATGTGGAGTCAGCTTTCTTGTTAACTGGTGACACCGATGAAGGAGATTCCCAGTTTTTCTTGAGCAGATCCAAAAAACACCTGGTGTATAGGGATGGAAGCGATGATTTTTGGAGCATCCAGAAATTGAAGTAGTTCCATCATCTGGTGTCTGTCATCAGCTTCAGATTGTAGTTGAAAAGGTACAACTTCTGACATCTCTTTCACAAAATTAATGAAAGATAGATCCTCAGGAAGAGATCTTTTTCTACTCTCTGTAGGAGATGGTGGCGAAGGCAAATCTGTGTCAGAAGAGGTATCATCATCATCACCCCAGGTATCGTAGGGATCATGTGGGGCTTGTAGCCCTGATGGACCTTGGCTGAGGCTATGAAGGCATCGATGGAAACCGAGGTGGAATCGGTGCGGTAGGTGGAACCAGAAATGGCATCGATGGCTTCGGTGCTGCCGATGGAATCGGTGCCTGGCGCGGAATCGATGGAGCCGAAGGATAAATCGGTGGAGATATACCAGAAGGTACCGATGGAACTACCCCGGAAGGGGGAATTCGAAACGGTGTTTCTCCTGCCGATGAGAAACCAGTCGGAGACGGTGGTGTTGTCGATGGCACTGGAATCACCGATGGAAGGGCCGTCATGAGTGCCTCCATGCGGCTCAGTAGCGGTGCTAGCGCTTGTATCAACGGCTCGGTGGTCGGTTCCCTCCTCGGTGGCGAAGCCGGTGCCGGCGTCGGTGCCGGGGGCGGCACTGGAACCGGTGCCGGAGACGGTGCCGATGGAGGTTGTAATTTCTTCATCGCTTTCTCGATGGCCTCCTGGACCAGCCGGTCCAGTTCTGCCCGGAGACCAGGGGTAACCATACCCGGCTCGACGGGAGAGGGAGGCTGAGGCAGGGCCGGAGGGACCACCGTAACCGGTGGGATCACGGCCCCCACACTCCGAGAGGGTGAGTGTTTCCTCGATGCCGGCAAACGAGACGTGGAGGGCGTCCGGTCTGTTCGTGGCTTCTTTGTCGGTGGCTCGGCTTGAGCAGAGGTCGATGGCTGTGGATCCTCGACAGGCCGAGACTTGTGCCGTCGATGGCGGTGCTTTTCCTTCCGATCCCCTCGCCCATCCGGGGAAGGGACGGGAGTCGACGGCCGAGAAGCGATCGATGGCGGACGGTCACCGGAGGGTTGACGATGATGGTACAACTTCGACGGTGCCGGTTCCGATGACGTCGATGCTATCGATGGCGTTGGGGTGGGTGCATGGAAGAGGAGCCCCATCTTCTCCATCCTGGCTTTGCGACCCTTGGGTGTCATTAAGGCACATTTGGTGCAAGTCAGGACATCATGCTCACTACCCAAACACATTACACAAACCCTGTGGGGGTCTGTGATGGGCATAGTCCGGGTACAATCCGGACAACGACGGAACCCCAAAATTTAGGCTGGGGATCGGTAAGTGCCAACAGGCCTCAAGGGCCAAATTCGACGGCAGTCGATGGAAGAAGGCAAAAAACTTACCGGGTTCCGTAAGATGACTAAAAAATTTGTCGAAGGGAGACCCCTGAGGGGCAAATTTTCTTAGGAAATTAATTTCCAAATTCCTGTCAGGAACGTGGTTAGAGAGCTCCTTTCACCGCGTGGCAACTGCTGCGCGGAAAAAAGAAGACTGAAGGGAGACCCCTGCTGGCTGCAGGGTCAGTGCCTTGCTGGGCATGCCCAGTAGGGGCCAGTCAAAGTTCTATTAAACTTTGACAGAAGTTTTCCGTGGTGGGCTCCATCCTCGATGTCACCCATTTGTGAGGACAACCATCCTGCTTGTCCTGTGAGAATCAATGATGCAATACAAAAAGGGAACATACAGCACTCAAAGAACAATCAAAATCAAAATAACCAATGCCTTTAAGCATAGCCTTTTTATAACTGTATACTCTGCATAGATCTAAAGAAGCAGATGGCATCAGCCTAATTCTCTTTGTAACACATCAGGAGACTTTCAAAGACCCACAGTTGATAACTAGCAACACATTTTTAGGTGCTTACTTACATCAAACTGAGCAAGAATAGTCCCACTGTGCAGTCCCTCTGCCAGCTGAAACATGGACTCCCTCAGAGCATTGTCATCCTGGTGTACCCCATCCAAGGGTGTTTTTTCTGGGATGTACTGGAAATCAGGCTCATTCTCTAGCTTTTCTTCTACCACATCGTAGACAGCTGCAATACGTACGTATATACTAAGGTGTTAAAACTGTATACATAAATGCATACTCGAGCATATGCATATAAAACATGCAGATGTCAACTTGTAGGGCAAAGAATACTGAATGTGCCTTCTTCAAGCATTCCAACAAAATGCACAACTCTATTAGTAGTCCTTCTGAAGATGATAAAAAGGCTTGGCTCTGTTATTTCTGGGAGCAATTTTCAAAAGATTTAAGGGAGGAAACACTTTTACCCATGCAAAAATGTGGTTTGAAAATTACTAGCTCCCCCCACCCCCCATCCATATATGGGTAAAAGCAAGCACACTTACTTTTAACCCATGCAAAGTAGGCAGAATATGCATGTGACGGCATTTTCAAATCAATTCTGATATGCACTTTGTACTTGCACCCATGCAGGTGCAAGTACTTATGTTGTACACACCTCCTGAATTTTCAAAGGGAAGTGTCACAGGAAGTTTCCCTTTGAAAATTCACTTGCAGACCCCATGGGTACAAAGAACAGGCCCATAGGATTTCAAAAATTGTGGAAACTGTTATAAAGAATAAAATCACAGAGCGTATAGATAGACATGGTTTGATGGGACACAGCCATCATGAATTTACCCGAGGGAAGTCTTGCCTCACAAATCTCCTACATTTTTTTGAGGGGGTAAATAAACATGTGGATAAAGGTGAACCGGTAGATGTGGTGTATTTGGATTTTCAGAAAGCATCTGACAAAATCCCACATGAGAGGTTTCTAAGAAAACTAAAAAGTCATGGGATAGGTGGTGAAGTCCTTTTGTGGATTACAAACTGGTTAAAAGAGAAGAAACAGAGAGTAGGACTAAATGGTCAATTTTTTCAGTGGAAAAAGGTAAACGGTGGAGTGCCTTCAGGGATCTATACTTGGACCTGTGCTTTTTAATCTAACTAGATAAACGACGCTTGACCTGTAAACACCTGTATTTATACAGGTGTTTACCTGTAAACACCTTGACCTGTAAACACCTGTATTTATTATAAGAATTTGTATTTACTATTTATATTTATTATTTAGCCATTAACATTGTTCTGTTACCACTTGGTACTATTTCTCTCCTTTACCTCAAACTCTAAGTTCCTACTAAGTTAGCCATGTTATTTATACCCAATTGTTGGATGTAATTGTATATTTGTTTAATTGTTCAATCTGTTTGATGTAATTTTCTGTTCCTTGTTCTGTGTAAACCGAAGTGGTATGCACAAGTGCATGAACTCCGGTATATAAAAGCCTTTAAATAAATAAATAAATAAATTGACCGACGTGCCGCAAATGCGCAGTAGAGAGCAGCTCTACTGCGCATGTGCGGGCGAGCACGTCTGTCTTAGGCAGCGTAAAAAAAAAACAAAAAACATGGCGGCAGCGGTAGCGGGCGGCAGCGGGCGGCGGCAGCAGCCAGTAGCGAGGGAGGGAGGAGAGAGAGAGAGGGAGGGACGGACTGAGTGGGAGGGACGGAGAGAGAGAGTGGGAGGGAGTGACTGAGTGAGAGGGAGGGAGGGATTGAGTGAGGGGGAGGGACTGAGTGAGGGGGAGGGAGTGGGACTGAGTGAGAGGGAGAGGGGGGACTGAGTGAGAGGGAGTGAGTGGGACTGAGTGAGGGCGGAGTGAGTGGGACTGAGGGAGAGGGAGGGAGTGGGACTGAGTGTGAGTGAGAGGGAGGGAGAGAGGGGGAGGGAGTGAGACTGAGTGGGAGAGAGGGACTGAGTGAGAGGAGAGGGAGGGTGGGGAGGAGTGGGTGAGTGTGAGGGAGGGAGGGAGGTAGGGGGTGGTGAAGAGTGAGGGGAGAGAGAATGAGGGGGAGGTGAGAGACAGAGGGATGTAGCCCGTTTTAATGGGCTTAACGGCTTGTACATTTATAAATGATCTAGAAAGGGGTAAAACAAGTGAGGTGATCAAATTTGCGGACGACACAAATTTATGTAGAGTAGTTAAATCTCAAGTGGATTGTGATGAATTGCAGGAGGACCTTGTGAGACTGGAAGATTGGGCTTCCAAATGGCAGATGAAGTTTAATGTGGACAAGTGCAAAGTGATGCAAATAGGGAAAAATAACCCTTGCTGTAGTTACACAATGTTAGGTTCTATCTTAGGAGTTACCACTCAGGAAAGAGGTCTAGGCATCATACTGAATAATACATTGAAATCGTTGGCTCAGTGTGCTGCGGCAGTCAAAAAAGCAAACAAGGTTAGGAATTATTAGGAAGGGAATGGTGAATAAATCGGAAAATGTCATAATGCCTCTGTATCACTCCATGGTGAGATCGCACCTTGAATACTGTGTGCAATTCTGGTCACCGCATCTCAAAAAGGATATCGCTGACTGGAGAAGGTACAGAGAAGGGCAACCAAAATAAGGGGCATGGAACGGCTGCCCTATGAGGAAAGGCTAAATAAGTTAGGGCTGTTCAGTTTGGAGATGAGATGACTGAGGGGGGATATGATAGAAGTCTACAAAATCATGAAAGGTTATTTACTCTCTCAGATAATAGAAGGACCAGGGGGCACTTCATGAAGTTAGCAAGTAGCTCATTTAAAACAAATCGAAGAAAATTCTCTCTCACTCAGTGCATAGTTAAGCTCTGAAATTCATTGCCAGAGGATGTGGTTACAGCAGTTAATGTAACTGGGTTTAAAAAAGGTGTGGATAAGTTCCTAGAGGAAAAATCCATAAACCGCTTTTAATCAGTCAGGAACAGTAGCTTGAGATCTAGTTAATATTTGGGTACATGCCAGATACTTGCCAGCCTTTCCTCCTAGGGGAGCTGTTCCATGCCCCTTATTTATCATGGCAGCTTTGTTCATGCTTTCCAACCCGATCAACAAATACTTTTAGACATTATTTTGGTATCTTCACATCTACCTGCAGTAATTACATATTAAGTGAATAAAAAAAAAAAGAGTATGGATTGCTGAAGTAGTATGGTGTGCAAAGCTTGCATATCCTGGCAAGAATTTTTTGCTATTTCAATGAACAGAAGAATGTAAGGTTGAAACAAGTATTCCTCTCTCCAGCATGGAGAAACTAAACATTTTAGGTCTACTTTAGACCTCTGGTATAAAAAAGTAACAAATGACTCAACAAGTAACTGCAGCAGATCCTACTAGGATCATTTTAAGGTGAATTTTCAAATAATAAGTACATAAAATGTCATGTATGCATATGTGCAAATATCAGCACCATGAGTACATTTGCGTATGTAAAATAGGGGCTGGCTAGGAGCGTTCCAGGGAGGAGCCAACAGTTACGTGCATAAATTGCTATTTTACAATCTGCCCAAGTGACACGAGTAAGTCTTTTACTTGTGTATATTTACTCCTGCTCAATATCTGATATAAACATCTTAAAAGTGAAAAAATGACTGAGTAGGGGATCTGGGTGAAATAAGGGGGGACTTAAGGCTGAAGAGCCAGGAGGGTCTTAGACTAAATGATAAAACTGGTAATTTCACTGCCACCCGCATGTTATAAAATCCCCGACTTACACAGGTAAAAGCCAACTTACTGGGGGTAAATGCGTCTAGGTTACGAGAGTTATTACATTAGAATCTATTTGGACAGCTTTGGTTTCCCTTGAAAAATTTATTTCGTCTCTGGTAGATGTGACTTCTGATATTAATCAACATATTCTGTCTTCTGAGATTACTATTTCTGCTCATAAAGAGAAATTAGATTTATTTGGATCAGAAAGTTAACATTATATAAAATATACAAGCTAACTTGGTCCAGAGTGAAATGAAATATGGAAAAACAATTGAAAAATATTGAGACCTCAATAAGATTTTTGAACCTTAGTGTTCTGAATTTTCCTGTTTTGGATTATATTTCCCTGATTTCTTTAAAAGATATATTTCTAAAGTACTCTAAATTTCTTCTGTAGTGACTATGTATTGTCAAAGCTTACTATGTATTAGCTGGAAGAAGACAAAATGCACCCAATCAAGTTCAAGATCATAATTTAAATTTAACTGAACTTTCGGAAACATCGAGCGAAGTTCAAGTGTCTAACAGATTGACTCTTATGGCTTCCTTTGTGTTTGATCAAAATCGGGACTCCATTCTGAAATTTATCTTTTGAAATAGTATCGCTTTATTCTATGGGCAAAAAATCTGGATTTATCCACATATTACTAGGGTATTGAGAACACAGGAAAAAATTCTTGATTATGCATTCTGAAGTTTTGGCATTGGGGGCACAATTTACTTTATTGTATCCATGTAAATGTTTGCTGTACCCTCGCAATGTGAAGTATGTTTACTTTGAACCCTCCCAATTGATATCCTATTTGGACAACCAAGTTAATAGCAGCTAGTGCCTGTTAAAAGCAGTTTTTTCTGCTTTTCTGTACATTTTCCCGGTGCCGGCCGAAATTAACTCCTGTCTTTGGGCAGGCATTAATTTCTGAGAGTAAAATGTGCGGCTTGGCTGCACATTTTACTTTCTGTATTGAGCGGGAATGTCTAATAGGCTCATCAACATGCATTTGCATGTTGAGCGTGCTATTACTTTCGGGGGGGGGGGGGGGGGGGGGGAGGGGTTGGACGCGCGTTTTCCACGCACTATTACCCCTTACTGTATAAGGGGTAATAGCGAGTTGAAAACGTGCGTCCAAACGGGGGCTAACTGTGCGCTCGGCCTGATGGAAGCTGAATTTGCTGACACCAGTATAAGAGTAATTGTCAACAATGCCTGAACAGCAAGCTATGCAAGACGTACAGATCTCCAAAGACTCACAACCTTTGCTTATTATTCACTGTACCAACAACTGGAGACGTAGACCATTGCTGAACTCAATGGCACTAGAATAAATACTTACTTCTCACTTTATACTGGACTTGTAAGAGATTCACTGTGAAAATCCTGCAACCATCATACTGCACGCCGGTTCCCGTGCGCAGATGCTACAATTATCCCTGCGGTGACGGGAAGATTTTTCAAAATCAGTGCTGATCTTAAGACAACAGTTTGCTTGCTGCACCCCTGAGGAAGGAAGAGATTCTGAAACCCTGCAGAGTCGGGCGTTTTTGTCGGCGAGCGGCATGAAGACCTGAAAGGAACCCTTTGACAGGACATCTATTTAAATAGCCATACCAGCATATCGCATGCACGTACCTGAAATGTACCCTCTTCTGCGAACATTATTCAACGAGGCATTTGACAACACAAATACAGAGGACATCCCTCTATCATCATATACAAGTTAAGTATTTTACTAACTTGCATATAGCTGAGTTATATACCAGCTGCATAAGAGACATCAAATCCAAAAGCAACCGATGATTAAATCTCTAACACGGTGAAGCGCTTCTAAGCTCCTGTAGGTTTCCTGATACACACACGGGAACCGGCGTGCAGTATGATGGTTGCAGGATTTTCATAGTGAATCTGTCTTACAAGTCCAGTATAAAGTGAGAAATAAGTATTTATTCTAGTATACATTGTTTTTCTCACATAAGAGGTTCTTTCTTGCCTAGTATTGAAGTCAATGGCACAGCATCTCCAACCCATATGGCCAGGTTGAAGAGTTCCGAGAAATAGCACAGCGTACACTCCTGCACCCCAGCTATACGTCTCCTGTAACTATTCAGAAGTTTCAGAAAAGTACAGTATATACCCCCTCATCTACATTTCATCTGTGACTGACAGGTATGCAAACTGTAAATGATATAACAATTCTAGACCTTGAGACCATGGAAGACCCACCAGCCTTACCATTAGGAAGCAAGCACAGGTACAAACTGATGACCTGAGCTCCCTGGCCATCTGCTTCCCAAGTCCTAATACATTGCTTGTAAGAATAGTAAGTAGAATAACCTTGCTTTTTGTTTACACATTCTATCTTTAAAGATCCCTAGTTATTACAAAAAAATCTATATTTTTGTACAATCATATGCTATAATCTGATAAGGGCTGTAATTTGTAATCATTATTTAGTTTATTAGTGACCTTCTGGTCTCCAAGAATTATTTGATTTCATTTGAAAGACTGATTACATATTTAGGAATTAGAGCTAGTTCTTCTCACAAAAATGATAATACATGCTGCCACTTAAGAGTGCTGAATTATTTCTACTTCACAATAAGTGTTTCTACTGGAGGTGAGGGGATCCCCCACTAAAGAACCAGTTTCTGACCCTAAAGAAGATGGGGCTAGACCAGTATCACCAAAACCTACCTACACATATCAGAAAAAAACTCACTACCTTCTACAATTAATCCATCTATCACAAAAACGATAAAAATAATTGAGGTAATGGTTAATTCTATTTTCCAGGTTCAGACCTTTTATGCAACACATTTTACCAAAGAAAAATTAAACTAATATAATTGTGCTCATGTGATAAACTTTGTGACAATATAATTTTGCAAACTTATTTCCCATTTTTTAAATTGCCAGCTATCTCATGGTCCATTCTGGTTGTTAGTCCTTTTTCTTTAGTACAATCTGGACAGAAGTAAATCCGATCCTAAAGTCTAATATGATAAAAAAAAATGGGCTGGTTTATCTGAATATATTTCTAGTCCAACTAAAAATCTATTTAGAAATATTTATAGCTTAAACATGTTTGAATGTATTGTTTTCTGAGCGCATATTTCTCACTGTTCTTTAATAAATGTGGCTAGTTTGTATATGTATAATGCCCACAAGTTCAAAATATACATATATGTATCTATTCTATTTGAAGATCTACCTGTAATCTGTGACTAAAAAAATGTGGCATTTGTACATCCTGCATTCTTGCAGAAAAAACTAGAAATCTGGCCATAGGACAATTAGCTGAGGTTGGCGACATTATATACAAATCACTTACCATTAG